>NC_000069.6:45423474-45737045 GCF_000001635.26 Mus musculus | reverse complement strand
GAGGAAATTCAAATTGATGAGGAACAAAGAAATGTTTACTATTCTTACTTATCACAAAATGCAAATCAAGCCTACTTTGAGATTTACTTTAAGCTCATCTGAATGAATAATATCAATAAAACAAATTACTTTCATTTTGACAAGGACATGGGGAAAGGGAAACACTCATCCATTGCTGCTGGGATTGCAAACTTGTACAGCCACTATGGAAATCTGTGTGCAGTTCCTCACACAAATGGGAATGGATTTTACCTCAAGATAGAGCTATGCCAGTCTTGGTCATGTGCTGTACCACAAAGAGACATGCTCAGCTATGTTCACTACTCCTGTATTCATAATAGCTGGAAATTAGAAACAACCTAGATGTCCCTCAACAGAATAGATAAAGGAAATGTGGTACATTTATACACTGAAGTATTACTAAGCCTTTGAAAATGAAGTTCATCAAGTAAATGGATGGAACTAGAAAAAAATCATCCTGCTTGAAGTAATCAATATACAGTAAGACAGCTGATATATATATATATATATATATATATATATATATTCCTTCATGTATATGTTAGCTCCTAAGTTGATGGTGAGAAGGCTCTAATTGGTAGAACCATAGTGGTTAAATATAAAATATTGAGTAGGTAGACATACTCTGAGAAGTGGAATAGAATAGTTATGAATAGATGGGCAGAGGGCTAGGAAATATAAGGAGAAGAAGGGGAGAAAGGGCTGTGGGGGGCAACATGAGGATAAATAGCTAAAACTAAGGGTCATTTCATAGGTATTATAGGAGCATAATACATTAGGAACTTTCTAAAAATATATACACATGAAAATGATCTAAATGAAATCATGAAATAATGAGGGAATTGAGTCCCATCTCTTATCACCAAATGAAGCTGTCTTGTAGCAAATTGGATTATATCTGATTGTGTGGTTGACAATAGGGGTTTCATGAGAATATCCAAACAATACAGGCTGCTTCAATGGCAATAGATTGTTCTCTGCAAACTGTTGGCAAGGCCTCATTGATAAAGACACCACCGAGACAACTCATTGTACATGGAGAACTCAAGCTGGGACATACACAAAAGCTTCCCCTGCATTTTCCAGAGTTGTTGGTACAGAAAGGTTTGCTGCACATTACGAAAGGATCAGTTCCTTGCTCAGCCATCATTAGAGAAGCTCCCTCCTCCAGCAGATAGAAACAGATACTCAGATCCATAGCCAGATATTATGCAGAGAGTGAGAAACCTTAAAACACTCATCTCTACATGAATCTTCATCAAATATTTTCTGTCTGATCTCAGGGAACCCCTTGGAAGTGGAGGTGGAAGACATTATAAGAACCAGAGGGGATGGAGTAAATCAAGAAAACAAGTCTCTCTAAGTCAACGTATGATCAATGCTCATATGAGCTAATAGAGACTGAGACAGTGCACAGAGTCTGCACAGGACAACCTTAGTTCCTCTGGATATATATTATGGCTTTCAGTGTTTTATGCATTCCTGAGTAGATTAATGAGTAGGCTTCTGATTCATTTGCCTTCTCCTGAACTCATTTACTTTTTTCTTGTTTTCAGCCATTCCATGTGCCAATTTTTGTGTCATCTTACTATACTATGTAATTTCTGAAACTAGCATTGCTAGTACAGCAGTGACTCAGGAGAGGTTGCCTTTGGTCTCAGGACATTCGGAAAGGTAGAGGCTAGTATACATGCAATAAAATTCCATTATTTTAAAAGAAAGCTTACAAGGAATTTGGAGAAATATTAAAGGAAAATGCTTGACATATTTGAATTGAGAGGAGACATGAGAAGGTCAAATTATTGAAAATCATCATAGCAAAACCTGCTAATCTTATAAGATACCATATGTAAGGACAAGATGGTTCAATGATCACAATAGTAATTTTAACCAGGTCTTCCCTAAGACATCTTAGAATAAATGCACCCTTTCAACTCCAAAGACAAAAAGCTTCTCCAAGCAGTATAATAAGAAGAATTCACTTGACTGCAAATTTCCTTGTAGGATTCGCACAGGTCAGGAGAACATGCTTCATGTAAGGAAATGAATTTTAAAATACCAACAGCTACAACAAAGCAAAATAATTGCCCAAAAATGGTTTGGGAGGTTGTCAGAAATAACACTGTGATGGATTTCCAAGAGCTGCAAGGATTAGGGACTGGTTTGCTAATGGGAGTTCTTGGATTGAAGTAAGCAATGGTCATGGGTACATCTCAGTTGGTAGAATGCTTTTTTAGTATCAGAGGCTTGGATTTGTCCCAACTCACACAAACTATGTTTGATGCCACGTGCTTGCCATTGCAGCACTGTAGTTGAGAGGAAGGTGGAATCAGAAGTTCTAGGCTAATCTGGTCTGGAAAAGCATGTTTGAGAGTAGAAAATGACACAGGAGATATTGTTTAAAACAATGTCAAAATGACTGGGCAGACATGTGCATTGCTGAGCATACCTAGGAAGGCTCAGCACTCGCTGGTGAGAATGACTATGACACATCCAAGATGCTTTAGTATCATACATTTGCTGTGAAGCTATCAACAACTTTACTATAAGGACTAAAAATCAAAACAACAAAGGACTGCAGCCATTATTTCCAAGGGTTGGGTCTATAATTTCAACTGCCCTCTTTTAGAAATAGTGTGGCAATATAGTTTTTCAGGAGATCCAAAGACTTTTGAAAAAAAAATCATTGCACTGTAATTTTTTTGTAGTTGAGGGTTTTGATTTCTTTTTAAAATCAATAGAAGCAAAGTAAAATCATGCTTATAATAAAAATAGCTTTCTCGGCATTCCTTGCTCTTCAAATACAAAACATAAAGAATAAGTTCTTCCTATATCCTGCAGGAAAATTATCTCTGCAGGAGGCTTGCAAGTCATTTAAGAAACTTATGCTCCATTAGAAGTGTGGGTGAGCTGGTTGCCTCGGATAAGGTGTGATGTTTAAAATGCATTTATGCTTCAATCATTTAAACAATTACTCAGGCTTTAGAAAGCAGAAAGCATAGCAAGGATTATTTATCACCAATTATGCAATATTTTAATTAAATAAGAAATAATAAGAAAACAGAATCTATTATCTTTTATTCTGCTATCCTCAAATTTTAGTTTCATGTGCAGGAATCTTTCTTATCTATATCAAAAATTCATAGGAGAGTGTTCAGTGTATAAATGTTGAAAATCCTTGAGTGAGTTCCAATAATTAAAACATTTTTAAGAAACCCTGTGATTCTGTGCAAATAAAGATTCAATGCAACTTCAAAACTTACTTCCTTAAATTTATTCCAGATAAGATAGTCAGAGATAATCATGCCCAGTAGGCATGTGATGGACACTGAGGGGCGAGAATTTATTCCTGATAAACTGAGGCAAAGAGAGTCTCATTTTTTCTTTTAATATTTAAAAACAAACAAGAATAACTCTTTAACATAAAAATGTTTCATAAACTTTTATTTAGTACCTTTAAAAATATTGTTTTGCTTTGTAGGTACTTACAGTGGTATTATTTTTCAGCTAGTATTGTACAATGTTTCCACAATGTACTCAGAAATTATTTCTATTAATTTCAATATTTCTGTTCAGTTTTCTTCTTTGAAATTTTAATTAAAATGTCTTTTTCTACAGTGATATGATATAGGACCCAACAATCATATAATAAGCAAGCAAATTCTTTTCAAGATGAGATTTTTGTCCACTAAACTGTAGGTAACACTTATTGAAACTGATTTTGTGCTTCTTCCTGTGAACATTTTCAGTCTTACTTCCTATAGGTGGATACCCGAGTACACTATGTACAATAGCGTATGCAGAGAAAGATAACTTTTGGTAGATCTCTTTAGTTGTATATGTATATTTTTTATATATGTGCATGCATGACTAAGTCTGGGTTTTATTGTTTGTTTCTATGTGTGTAGGAAGAAAAAGTAGAAAAAAAGACTGTTATCTCAGCGGTGGCTGTCTAGAGAAGGAAAAATAGGAGAGAGTGATGGGTATATAAGTCATAAAAGCAGAAGAGGTGACAATTAACAGGGGAGAGACAATGCAGAGAGGGCATCAATGGTATGAATAATAATACAGCATTCTGGTATAGGTATTTTAAAATGTCACATAATGAAACTCTGTGATTAACATAATAAACAAAATCATAACAGCAATGAGGAGGAGCAAAAAAAGAAAGTGGATAAGGACAAGGTAAGGAAGGTAAAGAGGAGGAAAAATAAAAGAAGTAATAAATACTAAAGACTTCCATTACTTCCAAACCTATTGTCAATGTCACTTCGTAAATGTTCATGCTGCAAACACCCAGGAACACAGGGCTTCTGTGCCTTCACGAGCAAAGTTACCAACTTCTTGGTGCTAAGAGCTGAATGCAAAAGTGGATGAAACATGAGCTGAACCCTATGGGTGCGTAAGGTTCTCTGTTGGCCTCCCAACATACACACACAACACTGGGGAGAGAAATATGCTATGCTGCTTCAAGAATAAGAAAGCTACTCAATGTAGACTTCCTTCTTTGTTTCTTTAGAAGTTCAGAAATAACCCACTCATTTTTTTAACTCAATATGCACATATGAAGTGCTTACTTTGTGACAGGTGTTAAAGCCACACTTAGAGAGACACAAGTAAAACATCGTCTACCAAATAAACAGGACTCAGATATGACAATAAGTTAATAGGAATATGGTAGCCACTACTTGTGCAAAATATTTATGCCACATGATAGAGCCTTTAGTGGTAAAGTAAAATAATTGAGTTTAGTCTTATATTTAGGAAATGCATGGGTACTGGTACACACCTAGTCACACATAGTGATTCAAAAATAATAATAAACTGGCAAAGGTCATTTTAAAAGAGCATATTTGTTTTCTGACATTAATAAGAAAAAGATACTTTAATCATGATTAACTTGAAAAATAGACGTTGGTAAATATGATGGAGATAATGAGGCATATGAACACAAGTACTTTCTACAGTAGGTGGCATAAAAGTCTTTTCTTTTATTGATTATTTTGTTTATTTATATTTCGTATGTTATCCCCCTCCCAGTCTCCCCAAAACCCTCCACTCCACCTCCAGGGATCCCTCTGACTCTACGAGGGTGCTCCACACACCACCCCCACCTACTCCCTCCCCACCAGCCCATCATTGCCCTATGCTGGGGCACCAAGCCTTCAAAGAACCCAGGGCTTCCCTTCCCGTTGATGCCAGAAAAGGTCATCCTCTGCTACATATACAGCTGGAGTCATGGGTCCCTCCATGACTTTGTTTGGTGGTTTACTCCCTGGGAGCTCTTGGGAGTGGGGGGGAGATCTTGTTGGTTGATACTGTTGTTCCTCCCATTGAGTGGCAAACCCCTTCAGCTCATTCAGTCCCTTCCCCAACTCCTCCAATGGAGTTCCACTGCTCAGTCCAATGTTTGGCTTCGAGCATCCTCATCTGTATCCATGAGGTTCTGAAAGAGTCTCTCAAGACATCTACCTCAAGATTCCTGTCAGCAACTACTTCCCAGGATCAGCAAGTGTCTGGGTTTGGTGCTGCATATGGGAAGGACTCCCCAGGTGGGGCAGTCCCCTGGACGGACTCAGTATCTCTTTCACTCCTTGTCTCTGAGTTTCCTTTAGACAGGAGCAAATCTGGGTTAAAATTTTGTGAAGGGTGGGTAGCCCAATCACTCAACCGGGGACTGCGCCTTACCTCTGGATATGGTTTCTACAGGTTCTCACCCCCACTTTGTTGACATTTCAGCTAATATCTTCCCTGTTGGGTCCTGGGAGACTCTTATTTTTCTGGCATCTGGGACATTCTGGTGGCTAACCCCGTTTCCCATCCCCCATTGCTATACACCTCTGTTCAATTTTTTGCTCTTCTCCTCCCACACCTCATTCTGAGCTCCCTTTTTCCCTTTCCCCCTTCCTCCCAAGTTCTTCCTGCCCTCAACCTCCCATGATTATTTTGTTCCCCACTCTAAGTAGAAATGAGGCACCCACACTTTGCTCTTCCTTCTTCTTGACCATCATATAGTCTATAAGTTGTATTATGGGTATTCCGAGCTTTTTTCCTAATATCCAGTTATCAGTGAATACATGCCATGAGTGTTCTTTGTGACTGTGTTACCTCACTCAGGATGATATTTTCTAGTTCAATCCATTTGCCTGCTTATCTCATGAAGTCATTGCTTTTAATGGATGAGTAGTACTCCATTGTGTAAATATACCACATTATTTTTATCCATTCTTTTATTGAGGAACATATGAAAAGTTTTATAATGGAAGAAACCAAGTACTTTCTGCAATAGTTAGACCAGACATATTATGGATGAGAGCATTTTCTGCAACAGCTACAGTAGTCACAATTATAACAACATAGATCAGTTCTGCTCTCACACATTCTGCTCTACAAGAACACAATATCAGATGTGTTACCAAAAAACCCAATATCAGATGCAACAAAAACCTTTCAATATCAGATGTGTTACCAAAAACCCCAATATCAGATGCAACAAAAAACTAGCATTGTAGTAGAACTATCTCGTGAAGTAGTACTAATTATTGTTGAGAGAGAGAGAGGGAGAGAGGGAGAGAGGGAGAGAGGGAGAGGGGGAGAGGGGGAGAGGGGGAGAGAGGGAGAGAGGGAGAGGGGGAGAGGGGGAGGGGGAGAGGGGGAGAGAGGGAGAGGGAGAGGGAGAGCGAGAGAGAGAGAGAGAGAGAGAGAGAGAGAGAGAGAGAGAGAGAGAGAATCCAAACATGGATCAATGAGACTTGGTATGTGGATTGCTGTTGCATGTAAATAATATTACTTGTCTGATATTTGAGCAGTTACTAAAGAGTGGTTTATCTTATAAAGACCATTTATTAAATGTGAATAAATGATCATTTAGAATATAATGAGCAGATAATTCTGCCAAATATTAGGTGATAATCATTTTTGTAAGATACAAAAAAAATAAATGACAAAATGCTAATTAATTGGATATTCCAAGGCTTAAATTTTTCTTAACGAAAATCTAGAAATCTTTATTCTCATAGGCAGCTGCTTTGGATGTTTTGATGCTGGTGGCTGGAAGCAATTTTGAGAAACATTGGCAAGGAAGCACATGAGAAATGAAAGATATGTGTGGGGTAGTGTGGTAGATATAGATACATACAAGAGGCCGGTTACTATTTTTAAAGATTTGAGGAATAGAATTTAAAAATTTTGTAATTGATTTTGCAAAATAATATTTTGGATGTTAGTTTAACATGACCATACAGTGAATAGACTCCTACTAAAAGAGTCTCAGTTTTATATTGCTATTTCAGAATTGTTAAATTAGCCAAATCTTGTTTAGAATACTTGATAGGATAATTGAATCCAAGAGTTGTCTCATAATAAGTCATTTTGCCTATTTTTTTGAGAACATCCTAAATAATGGTAATTTAACATTTTAAAGTTACTTTTATTCTTAATATTTGAATTAGCATGCAATGGATATTATTTCAGTTAATCAGTCATGTGTTTCATAAACACATTTCCAAAATTTTTCTGAGATCCTCTAATTCCTTAAGAAAGTTTTAAAGATTATTTTTTAAATATAAAATGTCACTATAGAAAATCATTTCCAATCTATATGACATATATCTTGGCCATTTACTTTACTTCCATCCATCTTTGTCTTAGGCATATAGAAATGTGTCTACAAATTTTGGAAAAATAAATGTAAATTCACATAAATGAGTGGAAAAACCCATAACCAGTATCAACTGTCAAGTGAATTAGAAGGACAGAATGAGTAATGGCTGTGTATATATAATTCTGCTGATGCTATGGCTTTACAGATACATGTGTGACATTTGTCCCACAAATAGAGACAAGTGAACTTTTTTAAAACACATTAAGGATATCTTGAGAATCTGTGAGAAACTTTTCTCCAAATAGGTTACTTGATTAGTTATCTTCATAGCTTCATAGAACACCCATCCCAGAAAGACCCATTCTACATGGAACTTGGAGATCTTTGATGAAGAAACTTTTCTAAAACTTAGAAAGTAAAACACAGTTCGCTAGACATTTGCCACTGTTAAAGATATAGATGGCTTACAAATTAATTTCTGTATTCTAAAATACAATATACTAGAGAATAGCTATTACATGAGCAGAAAAAATGGTTAAACACGTGATTTAACTGTCTAAGCCAACCACTGTGAGTCTTAGATGTGTTTTTCTGAAAATTATTTCAAGTTTTTAATTTATATTTTGTTTTCAATACATCCTCACTGCAGTTTCCCCTGACTCCATTGCAATCATTCCTTCCCACTCCACCTTCCTTCTCCCCAAAATCCACTCCTCCTCCATCTTTTGAAAATTATAGTCAGGAATAATTACACACTTGAGTGGCAATACATTTCAAATAATGAAGCATTCTAATTAAACTGTGTGGTTTAGAAAAACTTCTCTGTACTGTGTCTACAAAAACAAATATGAGTATAGCCATTCTCAGGTCCTGTTTGTCCTTCATGAATGGAAAATAGAATAAAACTAATGTTCTTTTCTTAGCAACTACTAGGACAATGCAGGTAGAAGAATTTTGGGTCAGCACTTCTAGACTAGATAGAAGTTTCCCTTTTTGTTTGTATTGCTTTTTTTAAAGATCACCATTAGTATTTCTGGTAATTTATAAAGTCAAAGGGACAAAATTGTTTTATTACAGCTCTACATACTAACATTTTCATTAAATGAGGAAATAATTTATAAATAATGTTTAAAAAACCATAAAACTGTTTGTGGGAATGTGATTCACTTATTGAAATGCTTGTCTAGCAAGCATTAGTATCTAATTTACTCCCTAGAACTCAGGTCCTGAATTCAATATCAATACCAATTAATTAATTAAGATACATTCTAAAGGTACTGACTAAACTGTATAAGCCAAATTTACTTTATATATTTGTCTGAATTTCTAAAATTATATTTAAAATCATATATATATATATATATATATATATATATATGAATGAAACTGGTTGTTTAGAGACAGACATGGGGGTGATCATTTGTATTCCTGATATTAGGAAGATAGAGACAGGAAGATACATAAGGCTCTCTATCCACCCTGCCAAGCCTACATGGTATGATACAGATGAAGTGAGAGTATCTCCAGCTAGTCAAGAACAAGATTCAAGGGTGACCTCTAGTCTCCATGTGTCTATCCACACACAAGCACATGCACCTGAAAATACGTGAACAATAAATATGCTTGCCCACACACACATATATGTATATATATACACATATAAATATATACATATATGTGTACATATATACCACTAAATATAATTAAAATTATAATAATTCTATAAAATATCAGCAACACTATGTATAAAATGTAGTAGAAATTATCCTACATATATCAATTTTAAATATTAGTATGTTATCATAATAAACCAACAGTATATTATTATATTTTAATTATATTATTTTATGTGTATAAATGTTTTGCTTACATGTATTTCTGAGCACCACTATTGTGCCTGGTGCTGAGGAGGCTAAAAGGGTGGATCAGCATCCTTGCAGCAAGAGTTACAGATGGTTGTGACACATAGTGTGGATCCTGGGAATTGAACCTGTGTCGTCTGAAAGAATAGCAGTACTCTTAACCACTGAGCTTCTCTCCAGCACCCATTATATTAATAAGATACCTCATAGGTCTATAATGGTGAATTATTTTCAAGTAGTTCAATCATAATGAATTAAAGAGGAAATATAAATACAATACATGGTACTAGCTTAAGTATCCAGTCCACATTTAAACAAGAATCAGAAGACATGGATCAAAGTCAATAAAAAGTTCTATAGTTCTTCAAGCACACTTACCATCTATTATCTTTCTTTAAATGGCATATTTTGATTGTTTCAAATATTTGAGTAGTCTGGAACTCTGTGTTATCCTAATTCTCAAGACAAAGAGAAACTTGTCAGTTATTGTATTGCAAAAGGCAAACAAATACCAGTACTCTTTCACTGTAGGCAATTTTGAAACACTTTTTAAATACTGAAATACAGACATTATATAGTCCTGTGACAGACAGGAAACTCATCATCTTGACATTCCATTGCTTGTTTCCTTCAAGTGTATTCCACCCTCTGACTGTTCCACATCCCATACCTCCTCCCCAAGACTCCCATCTCCATGAGAATATCACTACCTCACCCCCTTCCTACCAGATCTCCCCACTCCCTGGGGCCTCCAGTCTTGGAGGGTTAGATGCATATTCTCTGACTGAGTCCAGACCTGGCAATCCTCTACTGTATATGTGATGGAGGCCTCATATCAGCTGGTCTATGCAGCCTGGTTGGTGGCCCTGTATCTGAGAGATGTCAGGGATCTGGGTTAAGTGAGACTGCTGGTCCTTCTATAGAGTCTATCAGGGGTTTTTCTTTCCCATGCAGTACTTTTGAGACAGCACCTCTCTATTCAGTCAACACTGACTGACCTTTAGCAATCAGTCTTTCTACTTCTGCCTACCATGTGCTGACATTACAGACGTAGAGCATGGTGGTGCCTGGGAAAGCCAGTTTTGTCTGAAGTAGTAATTTTGCAGTGGGACTTTCTCAGGACTCCCCTACTTTATCTCCCCTTTGCCTTTTATCCCTGATTCTCAGCATCAGTGACCACCTCTCTTTATGTGATCCTTAAGCAGCCTCACCAGCTGTAAATGTGTGATGAGTACCACTCAGAGAATATATGTTTTTAGAAGACACCTCCAGTATATGGACTCCCTGCCCCTTTTCTTACCACATCCCTCTGTTTCTCCTATGTTTTCCTAAGGTTCAGATTTGAACAGAAACATTTCTTCCACCAACTTTGTCTCCTGGGTATTTGGACAGCAGAGAACAGTAAGAATTTTACATTCCATGAAAATTTGCATCTTGCTGTGAGTCACATTAGTTTCCTAGTAACAATTTACAAAGTTCATTGTATTCATATAAAACAATTATTATCCCAAGGGGAATGTTTAAAAATCCCATTTGGCTTGTCAAAATAAGAACATTAAGTCACCTTCAATAATGTCTTTGAAAAAGAATATATTAAAAACCACAAATTACATTTTATTATGCTAATATTTAGTAAAGTCATAATTTTATCGCCAAAGTATAGTAAAGGTATAAATTTCAGGATAAGAGTGCTATAAAGCCATCAATATTCTTAGTAATGGAGCTGATTCTAGGATCAGCAAATGGAAGCTCTGAGAGGAAACCATAAGGAAGCTAAATTTAGGATCTGAGAAAGCTTGCAAGTCTTACTTACTCTGAAACACAAAGGACATAAATTTAAAAATCTAAGGACAGGTTACATAAGGTGGTCACAATGGCCACTTCATAATGGAGATCACTGGATATTTCCTGGCACTCTCAGAGACAATGTACTTTAATGTAGATTATATCGATTTAGCCTAACACAACTGTTTCCTCTTACCTTGCAATAACGTGGAGTGAATCAATGCAATCTGCATTTCAATACTTTGTTTTACTGACTCCTTAATAGACATGGTTTAAAATTTTTTGATTAGAGGACAATATGCCCACACCTATGAATAAATGGAATACACGGAGGTAGGAAGCCAGAAAGCAAAATAAATCACTATATTTTTAAATTCACAAAAACAATTAATGTTTGTGTTTTTTGGAGGCATTGTCAATAAAGACATGACCTTGCTTACTTTGTGACAGTATCTGAGAACACTCCTTGACACTAGCTCATTGTGAATACTGTATTCACTTCATTGCAATAAAATATAAGAGGTGAGTGGTATTGCCAGTAAGAGCACTACAAAGTGAACATATCTGTCCTACCCCCATTTTCTATGCTAGCTACTTCTGTGTCCATGAATGTCAAATATAATTATGGAAAATACAGTGAAAAAGCCTGAAAGCTGAGATTTTGTGAAAGTTTTGGGCGACCTCTATTCTACAATTAATTGTTCTGTGCTGCTATAAATAGTTATAGCTGCTTTAAAGACAATGACCAGCAGTGTTGATGTTTCTGCTGCCACTGTTTGTCAAGTCTTATTATTGTAGATGTAACCAATGGTAGGGCATTGACAGTAATATAAATAAATCAGGAAAGATACTTGTTACAATTGATGTAAAGGCATTCACACATATAGGGTAATACAAAATGAACTATTTATGTTAAAATGTTCCAGTACACTGGTTCTCAAACTTCCTGATTTTGCATCCATTTAATACAGCTCTTTATGTGTGGTGACCCCAACCATACAATTATTTTTGGTGCTATTTTCTAACTGTAATTTTGCTACTATTATGAATCATAATGCAAGTATCTGTGTTTTCTAGTGGGATTAGGTGACACCTGTGAAAGGGCTGTTGAACACTGTCTTAGTCAGGGTTTCTATTCCTGCACAAACATCATGACCAAGAAGCAAGTTGGGGAGGAAAGGGTTTATTCGGCTTATACTTCCATGCTGCTGTTCATTACCAAAGGAAGTCAGGACTGGAACTCAAGCAGGTCAGGAAGCAGGAGCTGATGCAGAGGCCACGAGGGATGTTCTTTACTGGCTTGCCTCACCTGGCTTGCTCAGCCTGCTTTCTTATAGAACCAAGACTACCAGCCTTGAAATGGTCCCACCCACAAGGGGCCTTTCCCCCTTGATCACTAATTGAGAAAATGCCTTACAGTTGGATCTCATGGAGGCATTTCCTCAACTGAAGCTCCTTTCTCTGTGATAACTCCAGCTGTGTCAAGTTGACACAAAACTAGCCAGTACAAACACCCAAAGGGGAGACAACCCACAGGTTGAGAACCACTGGTGCAATTAAATGCATATAATAAAATATATGAAGACTAGGGAGATTGATCAGTCAGAAAAGTTTCTGAGGACCTGAGTTTAATCCCTCATATCCCACATGAAGGTTTACACACTGAGCATAGCAGTGTGAAGCTACAATCCTATATTACATTTTACTGGCCATATTAGGAACACTAATCTGTAATTCTGAGGTTTGGGATAGACACTGTCTCAAAAGAAAAAAGAAAAAGATGGAAAATGACTGTGACACCTAATATTGACCTCAAGTCTCGATGAGCGTATATATATATACACACACTCATATGCATATACCACTTATTTGACACACACACACATATACGCACATACACGACCAATTATGGCATGACAATTTTATTAAATGTTTGATATATCCCACTTTGCGATAATATAGTGGGTGATTATGATGAATATATATGTTTGTATATCACAGAAAAAGAAAACAAAAGTATTGTCTATAATAACAATAAAACATGTTGCTAAAAAGAACAAACTAAGGTAGTTAATAAGCCCTTAAGATGTACTTGATTAAGGCATCATAAAGTCATGAGAGTTACCTATAGTTCTGCTGTTCTTTCATCTCCTTCATCAATGTTCCCATTCCATATTCAACTCAATCTTTAAGACTGTTTTCAAAACTCTATCTATACGTCTCTTTCACAGTAAGCTAACATTTCTTCTGAATCATTCTATGTATTTGTATTTATCTGTGGTAGTTTGAATGAAAAATCCTCCCATAGTCTAGACTGTGTTTGGTGATGTTTAAGTGATTTGATCATGCTAGAGGAAGATATCACTGGAGATGGCCTTTGACACTTCAAAGCTTTACCCAGTTCTAGATTGCTCTCTGAGTCTCATGGATGGAGTGTAAGTTGTGAGCTTTTAGCTTCCTGTTCCAGCCATAGAGTCTACTGCTTGTTGTCATTCTTCTATTCTGCCACCATGGATTCTAATCTCTCTCAAATCATAAGCACAGCTATTCTACATAACTTGCTTTTGGCTATAGTATTTTAGCTTAACAACAGGAGAGAAAATAATACAGTATCCTACAATGATGTCTTATTCTGGGTAACTCTAATCATATAACTCACACATATGCAAAAAATTATCTATATTGTAAATCACTGGGCTTCCTTTGTACTTGGCACTGTAGACATTTGAAATTTGATAGACTATAAAGTATAGTTCATATGTGTCTAGTTCCCCTTTTTCTATAAGCAAGGAATATGTGTGTGTGTGTGTGGTGTGTGTGTGTGTGTGTGTGTGTGTGTGTGTAGGAATATGAAAATCTTTTCTTATGAACCTCGGAAATCAACATTTAACAAAAAATGTATTTAGTATGAAAGAAAGCTAGTGAGGCCATTTAATAGTCCCTTATAGATTATTGTTAAAAATAAATTTTAAGACTTTAGATATGTTACTTATCAAATAATTCTATTAAATGATGTATATCCAACTACCTTTAGAATATTACTTATAAGAAAGTTTTATAAATTAGGTAAGAAATTTTTGTATGCTGATTTATATAAAAAAGACTTTTGTGTATGTTATCATATGTTACTCTCTGAGTTACATTGTTCAGGTTTATAGGGTGAAATAAAAAAAAATCAGTTAAAAAGGGTCCACAAAGCGATACCATATTGAATCTCTTAGGTAGAGTTTCTGTTGCAGAGATAAAACACATTACCAAAAGCAACTTGGGGAAGAAAGGAGTTTATCTTTCTTCTTTAACTTTCACTTCACAGTCCATTATCAAAAGATTTGAGGGCAAGAGCTCAAGGCAGGAACTTGGAGTCAGGAAATGCACCAGAGGCCTTGAAGGCTCTCTTGCTTACTGGGGTGCTTCTCAGGGCTTACAATCCCAGATCTTTTTTATCTTTACCTTTCTCTCTCTCTCCCTCCTTTAATAACTTTTCTTCTCTAATGGAATCCTTTCTGTTTCCATGACAAATACACATTCTGGCATCTATCACCACTTCTACTCCTTTTCTTTAAAAAATTCATATTGACTGTCTAGTTTGTTATCATGTTTGTGATTTTCTCACAAAGTTAAATGTTTCCCGTTACATATTTTTATTGGATATTTTCTTCATTTACATTTCAAATGCTATCCCAAAAGTCCCCTATACCCTCCTGCTGCCCTGCTCCCCAACCTGCCCACTCCCACTTCCTGGTCCTTGGCATATGATCTTCACAAGACCAAGGGCCTCTTCTCCCAATGATGGCCGACTAGGCCATCTTCTGCTACACATGTAGCTAGAGACATGAGCTCTGGGGGTACTGGTTACTTCATATTGTTGTTCCTCCTATAGGGTTGCAGACCCCTTCAGCTCCTTGGGTACTTTATCTAGCTCCTCCATTGGGGGCCCTGTGTTCCATCCAATAGATTACTGTGAGCATCCACTTATGTATTTGCCAGGCATCGGCACAGCCTCACAAGAGACAGTTATATCAGGGTCCTGGTAGCAAAATCTTGCTGTCATATGCAATAGTGTATAAGGCAAAAGTCAAAGGATGCTTACACTTAGCCCTTAAACACCATTCATTAATGTTTGGAGATTCTTATTTTAAGTATTGATCATTTCTGGGCCACCTATGACAGTCTTTAGATGACCACAATTTTAGTACCAACTCTAAGAAAATATAGTTAATTATTACTTTCTGAATTAGCTTAGACGACAAAACACTGTTTTCCATTCCCCAGCTCACTTCGTCTCTGCAGTTCATCCACACGTTCAACTCATTCTTTGTTATCTACTGGATTCCTGACTGTGACCCTTCAAATATATCTTTTTATTTCTACACTGCAATTTATTCTTAGGGAAAAGTTTTCCCCCTTTCCTGTTATTGAAAATAGATTTTTTTCCTTATTTCATAATAACACGGTTACAGTTTCTCCACTGTCTAGTTATCTTCATTCCTCCCCACCTTCTTGCCCTTTCTATCACTTCACCCTACCCACAAACAGAAACAGCCTAGACAGGAAGTCATCAAATAGGACTCTTATAATTTTTTTAAGGAAGCTGAAGCATAGCTCTCCAGAGTCGATGACTTCTCCTAGGGATGTGAATGGGGAATGACTGAATTTTCTTTAAGGTCCTGGCCATGGTGATTTTGACCAGGCTCCAGTGAATATGAGGATAACACAAATCAGACTTATTTTTATAATAATTACAATTTCTTCTTCTGAGGGAGGTTACAAGGAGAAAGTCCCAGACCTGAGACAGCTGGGAAGTGATTATGATTAGGATTCATGATTTGAAATTTCCAAATGATCAATCAAAATATTATATTAAAAAAAACCAAATAGGCTCCTAGGATAATATAGTAAAATGTAATGTAATATAATATAATATAAGCTAACACAGCAAAATTGGACAAAACAAACAGAAAAGCTCAAGTGAAGTACAAGAAACTCATTCATTCACACAACCAGGAAACCATAAAAACACTAAACTGAAAGTCACAATATGTATGAAAAGGATCTGGTTCTGATCCATGTGGTTCTGTGTGCTGCCTCAATTTCTGTGAGTTCACGACTGCTTTGATGATGTTGATTTAGTGGTGTTTGTTCTCTTGGTGTCCTCCACCCTGCTAACTCTTACACTCTTTTTGTCACTTCTGCAGGATCCCCTGAGATCTGTAAAAAGGTACTTAATAGAGATATCTCATATATCCTACATTTAGGACTGAGTGTTCCAAGGTCTTTCATTCTTGACATAGTGTCTGATTGTGTCTGCGTATTTGTTCCCATCAGATGAAGGTGAAAGCTGCTCTGATGATAGCTGAGCAATGAACTAATCTTCCTCCTTGATACAGCAGCTAGAACAACAACAACAAATAAAACAAACAAAAAAATAAGTAAACAGACCATGGAAGACAGCAGTGAAGGTAGAAAGTAAGTACCAGCTTGACTTCTCCATGTTTAGTGAGTTGTGAAGGTGTTGTCTTCAGCAATGGATCCTTGCTGTCAGTTTGTAGAGAGCAATCTATAGGCTTGGCAATAGTCTTAATTGTTTGCGGATATCAAGGGATGTTTTGAATAGCAATTTAACTAGATGTAAACCAATCTTGGTACAGGAACCATCATTTGGTACGAAGATTTGGCCAATTTAGAGTTTTTAACCCACATTATTTTGAGATTTCATTTTATATACATATTTCTTATATGTGTATATTTTAGACAGTATCTACTGTATTGTTTCCATACTTCTTTCATATGGCTCTTATTTTTAACTGTCTTTCTTGGGGATGATTCTACAAGGGAAAAATTTCTACCTTAGGTAGCCTTGGGCAAGGTCTATACAATTCCATCTGCACAGTGATGCCATCCAGCAAATATGACACTTGATGAAAATTTCAGACATATTCATCTCACAGAAGGAAAGTACATAGATACATAATTTCTCTGTTCTTATCAGTGAGGAAATCTGTAGAATAACTGAAATCTGTATGAATCAGAAGTAAATTGCAAAAGTCCTCATTCATTGAAAATTAAGTAATTATCACTGTGACAATCACAGTAAGATCAACAAACTCCTAAAGGTTGAGATAATGAAAACTGTTGAGCAAATATAGGATGGAATTATTTGCCCAATACTGATCCCATAAGAACTTCAGCAAGACTTTCCATGATATGAGAAACTGATTTCTAAATCTGAATCACATATAATTTAAATATACATGGTCATAAGTAAACCAAATGACTTCATCTGCATTAGTGAGAATGCTACTAGGCGTTCTGGTTTTTGCTGCCTGGTCTGCAAGTCTTGACATCACCTATGGGTAAAGTTAAACTCTGGCTTTAACTTTAACAAGGAAGATCTTGGTACTGAAACATGAAGGGCTTTCAATAACAATAAGTCCAAGAATATCAAACTATATCTTCCAAGTGTTTCATCTAAATTCAGGAACAGTGGGCTTTTAGATGAGAATGATGCCTTAGAATATACTGTCTACTCCTGAAATAATCTAACATTCCTCCAAGGACACAAAACTCTCCATCCAGAATCATACAAAACAACTATGATTATATATATCTACAGCTGATTTATATGTGGAGAGAACAAAAAAGGAACAAAATTACTTATATATTTACATCTGTGTTTCATAGACTGACTAGATTTTTAAATATCTCATTACATTTATTTAATGTGTGTATGTGTGTATTGAGTGTATGCATGTGTTTATGCATATGTGTGTGTGGTGTGTGTGTGGTGTGTGTGTGTGTGTGTGTGTGTGTGTGTGTGTGTGTCATGTATTTGAGGTGAGTAGAATGCATTCCTGCCAGTGTGCTTGTGATACTCAGAGGGAAACCTGCAATAATGTGTTATCTCCTTCCAAGGTGTGAGTCTGAGACCAAATTCAGGACATCAGGCTTTTCATCAGTAAGTCATCTCATTAGCTTGTATTTTGTTTATTACAGAATATTATTTTAATATACAATGCAGATAATAATGAAATATTTCTGTATCAAAAAATAAAGTATCACCACTATCATGGGAAATATATGGCTATTAATTGTCTTAGAGTTTTACTGTTGTGAACAGTCACCATGACCAAGGTAAGTCTTCTAAATGACAACATTTAATTGGGGATAGCTTAGAGGTTCAAAGGTTCATTCCATTATCCTCAAGGCAGGAACATGGCAGCATCTAGAAAGGCGTGGTGCAGGAGGAGCTGAGAGTTCTACATCTTCATCCAAAGGAAGCCAGAAAACAGATTGGCCATCCTCAGACCGCTAGGAGGAGAGTCGCCAAGCCCACTCCCAGAGTGACACACTTCTTCCAACAAGACCATACCTTCTAATAGTGCCACTCCCTGTGCCTAGCATATGCAAACCATTACATTAACTATACAAAAAAAAAGGCCCTAGGGAGTGGAGAGTACTGGGGTGTGGGGGTAGGGAGGTGGAGCTATCCTCTTAGGGACAGGTGGGAGGAGGAATGGAATGTAGAACTGTGAGAGGTCAGACTAGGAGGGGGGTAATGATTAAACTCTAAAAAGTAAATAAAAGTAACAAAAAGGAAAATTAATAAATACTGCTAGACAGTAATGAAACATATTATACAAAATAATGAAACAGAGTTGAAAAGAAATCATGCCATATGAAAATGTGACAACCTCTTTCAGAGGTTGTATCAAAATCAGTGTTCAAGAAGAATACATGTTAGATGGTCATGATGGCACCTGCCTTTAATCACAATACTCCAAAGACAAAAAGCAACCCAACTTCTGTGACTTCAAGATATTTACATAGAGAGTTCCAAACCAGTCACCCAAGACTACATAATAACACTTTCATAATAGTGATGATGATGATGATGATGATGATGATGATGATGATGATGGTGATGATGAGGAGGAGGAGGAGGAGAAAGAAGATGAGGAAGGAAAGGGTGGTTGTTATATAATCATAAGATCTAATCATCCCATAATTTTGAGGAAAAAGAATCTTATATATGTATCCTCTACTAAAGTTTAAAAAATTGGTTTTAAATGCAGTGGGCATTTTCTTTATTTTTTTAATTGGTTATTTTATTTGTTTATATTTCAAATGTTATCCCCCTTCTTGGTTTCCCCTCTGAAAACCACTTTTCTCCTTCTCCCTACCCCTGCTTCTATGAGGGTGCTTTTCCTCTCACCCACACACTCCTGCCTCACCACTCTAGCATTCCCTTACACTGGGGCATTGAGCAGGGAACATTTTAGAATGCCTTAATTACCTAAAAAACTGAGGAGGGTAGTTCTTAAAGACCAACTTAGCTCAATTAGAAAGTAAATTGTAACTTCGTCTATGTTGAAATGAAGAAATTTTTGGAATGAAAGAGACACATCCATGCTAACACATTTCTAACTGACTGTGAGAAGATCAGATACTATTAAAATGATTTAATATATACATAAAAAGAGCAATCCTACCACTCTGGAAATCAGTCTGGCGGTTCCTCAGAAAATTGGACATAGTACTACCGGAAGATTCAGCAATACCTCTCCTGGGCATATAGCCAGAAGATGTTCCAACTGGTAATAAGGACACATTCTCCAATGTGTTCATAGCAGCCTTATTTATAATAGCCAGAACCCGAAAGAATCCAGAAAAATGGATACAGAAAATGTGGTATATTTATGCAATGGAGTACTACTCAGCTATTAAAAACAATGAATTTATGAAATTCCTAGGCCAATGGAAGTATCTGGAGGATATCATCCTGAGTGAGGTAACCCAATCACAAAAGAAATCACTTGCTATGCACTCACTGATAAGTGAATATTAGCCTGGAAACCTAGAATACCCAAGATACAATTTGTAAAACACAAGAAAATCAAGAAGAAGGAAGACCAACATGTGGATACTTCATTCTTCCCTCGAACAGGGAAAAAAATACCAATGGAAGGACATTTGGAACTAAGACGAAAGGATGGATCATCCAGAGACTACCCCACCCGAGGGTCCTTCACATAATCAGCCACCAAATGCAGACACTATTGCATATGCCAGAAAGATTTTGCTGAAAGAACCCTGATATAGCTGTCTCTTGTGAGGCTATGCCAGTGCCTGGCAAATACAGAAGTGGATGGTCACAGTCATCTATAGAACAGAACACAGGTCCCCCAATGGAGGAGCTAGAGAAAGTACCCAAGGTGCTGAAGGGGTCTGTAACCCTATAGGTGGAACAACAATATGAACTAATCAGTACTCCCAGAGCTTGTGTCTCTAGCTGCATATGTAGCAGAAGATGGCCTAGTTGGCCATCATTGGGAAGAGGGGCCCCTTGGTCTTGCAAATTTTATATGCCCCAGTACAGGGGAAATGCCAGGGCCAAGAAATGGAGTGGGTGGGTAGGGGACCAGGGCAGTGGGGAGGCTATAGGGGACTTTCGGGATAGTACAACCACTCTGGAAATCAGTCTGGCAGTTCCTCAGAAAATTGGACATAGTACTACCGGAGGATCCAGCAATACCTCTCCTGGGCATATATCCAGAAGATGCCCCAACTGGTAAGAAGTACACATGCTCCACTATGTTCATAGCAGCCTTATTTATAATAGCCAGAAGCTGGAAAGAACCCAGATGCCCCTCAACAGAGGAATGGATACAGAAAATGTGGTACATCTACACAATGGAGTACTACTCAGCTATTAAAAAGAATGAATTTATGAAATTCCTAGCCAAATGGATGGACCTGGAGGGCATCATCCTGAGTGAGGTAACACATTCACAAAGGAACTCACACAATATGTACTCACTGATAAGTGGATATTAGCCCCAAACCTAGGATACCCAAGATATAAGATACAATTTGCTAAACACATGAAACTCAAGAAGAATGAAGACTGAAGTGTGGACACTATGCCCCTCCTTAGAATTGGGAACAAAACACCCATGGAAGGAGTTACAGAGACAAAGTTTGGAGCTGAGACGAAGGGATGGACCATGTAGAGACTGCCATATCCAGGGATCCACCCCATAATCAGCATCCAAATGCTGACACCATTGCATACACTAGCAAGATTTTATCGAAAGGACCCAGATGTAGCTGTCTTTTATGAGACTATGCCGGGGCCTAGCAAACACAGAAGTGGATGCTCATAGTCAGCTAATGGATGGATCACAGGGCTCCCAATGGAGGAGCTAGAGAAAGAACCCAAGGAGCTAAAGGGATCTGTAACCCTATAGGTGGAACAACATTATGAACTAACCAGTACCCCGGAGCTCTTGACTCTAGCTGCATATGTATCAAAAGATGGCCTAGTCGGCCATCACTGGAAAGAAAGGCCCATTGGACACGCAAACTTTATATGCCCCAGTACAGGGGAACGCCAGGGCCAAAAAGGGGGAGTGGGTGGGTAGGGGAGTGGGGGTGGGTCGGTATGGGGGACTTTTGGTATAGCATTGGAAATGTAAATGAGCTAAATACCTAATAAAAATGGAAAAAAAAGAAATGTAAATGAAAAAAATCTAATAAAAAATTGAAAAAGTTTAAAAAGAAAAAATGAAAGAAAGAAAGAAAGGAAGGAAGGAAGGAAGGAAGGAAGGAAGGAAGGAAGGAAGGGAGGGAGGGAGGGAGGGAGGGAGGGAGAGGGAGAGAGAGAGAGAGAGAGAGAGAGAGAGAGAGAGAGAGAGAAAGAAAGAGCAATCCTGTGCCCTAAAAAGACGCTTTAGACAGGGTCCCCAGTGAAGGAGCTAGAGAAAGGACCCAAGGAGTTGAAGGGGTTTGCAGCACCATAGGAGGCAGAAGATGTCCTAGTAGGTTATAAATGGGAGGAGAGGCCCTTGGTCTCATACAGAATCTATAACCCAGTGTAGGGGAATGCCAGGGCCAGAAAGTAAAGTGGGAGTGGGTGAGTTGGTGAGCAAGGGGAGGAGATAAGTGGAGGGGATCTTCGGAGGGGAAACCAGGAAAGAGGATAACATTTGAAATGTAAATAAAGAAAATATCTAATAAAAAATAAAATAAATATACATTTTAAAAATAAAAAGAGAGAGAGAGAGTCTTTAGGGTTTAAGAACACTTGTTCCTACAAAAAGGACCTGGGTTCAATTTCTTCCACTACCGCAGTAGATTACAACTGTCTGTAACTCCAGTTCCAGAGAATCTGACCCCTTCTTATGGCCTTGTGGGCACCAGATGTGCACATTATACACAGGGATATATGCAAGTGAAATGTCCATATGTATAAAATAAAACAAATAAATCTAAAACAAATTATTAAAGAAAAATCCAGCAAATTAGGGAACAGAGATAGAGTAATACCATCAAAGTGTATAAACACTGTCAGTCCTGAAGATGTATTTCAGAGAACATTGTTTAGATGTGCAGTGTAGAAAGAAAAATTATATCGCTCAATTCTCTCTATCAAGGCTGATGGTTGTTTCTGAATCATTGTCCTCTTACATATATTCAAAAAGTGAAATGTGATAGACTTCATTGTACTATTTAGAACCATATATCTTTGTGAAAAAACATATACATAAAGAAAATTATTCTGTGTAGTATAATATATATGTGTAAATATTTTGAGTAAAAATAAAATAAGAAACAGAAATGTAATTTGAAAAATCTATACTAATCTTATCACTCTTCAGAGAGCACTGAGGTATAGACCGAAGTGTTGTAACAATGCAAAAAGACTTTCAGTAGCCCAGTGTGACTCCAAAGTTGATCAAACAAATTGATTACTTCCGTGCCTAGAGGAGGGAGGCTCTGCTTAGAATATTTTACTGAGCTAGAGAATGGGTGATAATGTGAGTGTGGTCAAGCATGAAAAGGAGTTTTCATAACACCCAATGAGATATCACATGTGCTTTCATTCAATTTTCATGGTTGTGGATAGTGAACAAGAGGGTATAATGAAAGCTTATAAACTGTCCACACAGGGCTGTGGATATCACTCAACCATTAAGACCAATGTCTGAGTTTAGTTCCCACCACCTATGACAAGTGGCTTATAACCTCTTATAATGCCAGCTCTAATAGATGTGCTAACCTCTTCCAATCTCTGTGACTACCTGCTTTCTCACTCTGTACAAACAATCTAAACACATACATATGTACGTACGTACATACATACATACTCTACACATATAACATACATACAATTAAAGTTAGTAAAGGTGATTTTGAAAAATAAATATTCGCAAACATGGAATGACAGAATCTTCACATACACACACACTCACACATGCACACACTAATGTAGAGTATCACAGTGTCCCTAAATACATCTACACCAATATATGCACATTCTGAGAAAAAGTATACATAGAGCACATTCCAACACACATAGAAGTTTATGGAGGTCAGGGTTCCATAAATTAGAAAATTAGAAGGTTTCTTTCTTTTTTCCCTCCATATGAGAGATAAGTCATTTTTGCCCTGTGGGGAGGTGGTTCTAGGAGATGGATAGTATGAATACTTCAACATTCTGCCTCTTGGAATTTTCAAGGATAAAATGTATAAGTCTTATATATTGAAGGAAGCCATAGTCTTCTCATGGGCAGCCCGTTCCAGGATCCCAGTGTACAGCAGGAAGAGTGAACATCTAGATAAAAATCTATGTTGAATGTGAAGTAGACAGATAGGTATCTCTATGACAGTAGAACTATTGGCTGGGCATATATCTTGTTTCAAATGCTTTCCCCTAATTATGGTACAGACCTAATCTCATGAATAATGCAAAGTGCATGTGGTCCTATGAGGAACCACACCAAAAATGTTAGACTAGACCTTGGATAATTATCTCTCCCTACTGTAAGATCACTGCTCCTCTTACTCAATTATAACTGACATGGTAAGCTTTATCTCACAGGCTGTGTCATAATCCCTGACATATTTTTATCTTCATCTCAATATATTTATGTTCATGAACTGTCAGAAGAAATGATATCATTCACAGCAAATCTGAAGATGTACCTAAGAAAAGCAGTGACTGGTGATCAAAATAGAAACTTTATCTAATACAATTTGCATCCAGATAGCCCTGACTTTTTCCAGTTGTTACCACAAAAGTTTGCCTTTCTTCCTCAAAGAACTAGACTATGAGTATAACTGAGAGTTTCAATAAGGACTGAAAAATCTTTATTTCATGCTCTACTAATGTGTCTTAAAAATAAAAATAAAAAATTAAGAAAAAGTAAAGGTAGTAAAATTGTTGGGTTTCTCATATTATTTGTTTCTTTAACTGGGAAAAGCCATCTGATTTTCTCTGGTTATTTCTATTTGTTCATTTACACATTTCTCTGGTGGATTTCAAATGTCCTGATACTTACAGGAACTTGACTGTAAGTCATCTTAAAACGTAGACCATAACCAATCACCATATATAAAATAATGAGGCCAACAGTACTCTCGCCTGTCCTATGGTGCTTTATTGGCTTTCATTCCACCTGTTTCTTTGTACTTACTATGATTTAGTTCATAATACATAAAACTTGAATACTTGTTCATCTTCTTTGTTTCAAATTACAAGCCTCAAAGAAAATGTATTAACTGGCTTCTGGGATGTTTTCTGTGGCAGAAAGCAGACTATCTACCCTTCATTCTGTTATCAGTCTTCAGAAATGATACATACTCTGTGGATTGCTAAATTATTTAAATAAGTGTTTTGTTTAATATTGACACATTGATAACAAATACTTTGAGCTTTATTTCTATCTGAAACAGTACATAGTTTCATGGTATTTACTGGCAATCATAGGACTGATTTTTGAAAAACTAGTAGTTAATCAACTCAATTTTTGTGTTGGAAAGTTTGCTGCATTGTATCCTTAGGCCCTCTCACTTCTCTATTGATTCCTTCACTATTTTGCTGTTTGCAAACTTTTTTGTCTTCATTTGAGGTAACTTTAGAAGAGAAAAAAATGTTTCCTTCTTTCTTGCAAAAGTATAAAAGAAAGTGTTTGCCTCGACTGCATTTAGCATAGTTTCCTTTGAGATGTTCCATCGCAGAGCCTCCTGTGAATCCACACTTCAACTGTCCTGATGGCTATGGACTGCCAGTAAGGTCAATCACTAACTCAGCGAATAGCACTGGCATGGCCTGACTGGGAACCAATTTATATCTGCCAAGTATAAACTATCCTTGCAAGTGGCAGCTTTAGGCATTAGGACACCCTTGTCATTGTTTATTGAGGCATTGTTGGGAGCAGAAGGTAATATCAGGAGATTATCTTCTTGTTTCCACTCTAACAAGCACATATGGGGGAAACTATCTATCTCTGCCTTTGAACACTGCCATATCTGGATGCAAGAAGCAAAATTGATACTGTCATTAAATGACCAGAGTGAAATCTTGCCCTAGGTTAAAATATCCATAGTGATAAGATAAAACTGCAGACAAAAATCACAGCACAGCCTTGTTCTGACCACAGTGATGTTGACATTCTTACTATTTGACTTAACTGGTATTAATAAGCGGAGTAGCCCTGGTGCTTAGTGCTTGTAACCTAAACCATTTTAATTGAGCATTATCAATAACACGGACCATTAATGAAATAGATGTTTTAAATGAAGCTTCTTGATGTTTAAACTTGGAGATTAGGTAAAGAAGTTTTCTTCCTTTGACCTTGCTTTATGTCTTTAAGTCATAAAAGTTGGAATAAGTTACAAACAGGAAGTTCAATTATAGCTTCGAAAATGCAAAAGCAACATTATCTATTAGAAATTGGAGTTTGATGATAAAAATATTCAATATTCTTTATTCTCTCCATGAACTGAATGCATAGTTTCAAGGCCCTAGTCTAACAGAGTTTGAAGAAGTGACTGCTTTACATTGACACTCTTACAACTTTCAGAGGAAAGTAGAAAGGGAAGATGTTATAAAAACATTGATAGGGATTTTAACAGGGCTTTCTTTTCTCAAGGTTTTGTCCTAACAATAAGGAAAAGATTAGTAAGGGATAGATGATTGGCAGTTGAGTATTTCCTTCTGTAATGTGCTCTACAGATCTACAAGAGTGCCATCTCTTCAATTTATATTTCTAAGTAGTTCTTTTCTCTGGTGGTGACTGTTGTATTGTATATCATGGAAAGAGTGTCATAGTTTTCTATTTCTTGACTTTTACTGGGTATAAAACATGAGCAAACATCTGTAGCAAACTCTTAATAGAGCAAAGACATGACTCTACAAAGCCTAGGTTGGTGAACTAGTGAATTGATTGGAATTCCTTACAGGAAAGTGGAGGGTGGATGATTTAAGGTATCATGGATGATTGATGAAGAAACATCTCTTAAACCACAGCCCAACATCAGTGATGCTCACAAAGTTGAATCTCCTGAACTAATTGTGCAAATTGCAGTCAGTTCTTCTATCAGGCACTTTTCTCGAGAAACTATTATTGCTTATATAATTTCAGAGAAAGGACATGTGAATCTTGTAAATTTCAGGAACCTCCTGAAATTTATAAGTTTATTTATTTCATGGGATTTAATGGAATGTGTGGTTTAGAAGAAAATAACTACACAAAGGTTTCTCTTACAGCACCCTCTGCCTATTTGCATTTGGGACCCCAATTCAAAGTAAATATACCCATAATGATTCCTGCTTATAGCATCTGGAAGGAACCTACTGAAATGGAAGTATTAGCTATCATAACAAATGATTCTTATAGTGAAGAGACAGACACTTGTGTTACATTGCAGATGAGACACCAAAGAGGAGTGTTGATGGCTTTAGTACAAAACTAAAAGAGAACACAAGCAAAAGAGATCAAATAATGGCTCTCTGGTTTCATCTGAAAGTATCAGAAGGGGAGTGACTACCTCTAAACTGCAGCATTGCTCCACCTCGCTCTGGAGCACAGAAAGCTGTTCTCAAAGACTCGTTCTTTACCACCACTTTGATTCCCAAGAAGCAGGCCACTTCTTCCTTATTACCTCCACCCTTTTATAGAGACATTGAAGGACTAGGAAGCATGTTCAAAGGACTGACTTCCACAAGCAAACACTATTTATCAGGCATTTTAAAAATTATGTATACAGATAATCTTAAAATGATAAGAAACAAATTTAAGCACTGGTAAGGCATTGCATTTAGTCTACACATCAAAGATAACATTTTAAGAGTAACTTCAAAGGATGCAGATCTGAGTGCAAAAATAAACAGTGACTATTGAAGTAGACAAATGGTTGAGAAATGGACACTTTTCAACATGCGAAAACATCCCCCCCACACACACACAGTGTAGAAGCACAGCAGATATAATGCAGACCTAGTCCAACTGGTCAACAATGGCACTTTCTTGGCTACAGAAAGGAACATCAAATGAGACAACCTTACTTGTTTTAATTTTCTAGGTAAAGATAAAGTTGATTGCATCATAATTTTAGAATATTTAAAGTAAGCAAAATCAAATTAGTTATACAAAGTGTCAACAAAATGATTTGAAAATTCATGTCTATTATTCTAGAACAAATTAGCTGTTCATTTTCTGCAAATTTAGAAAAGTCAAGGTTGTCAAATATTTGCAGTTATGTGCATTTAATTTTGGCAAATAAACCTACATAGCCCCTTGGCCAGCCCAAGCTTGTATACTCATATACAAAAAAGGGGAGTTGCATAGTAATATCAACACCTAACAGACAGCACATTGTTAAGCTTGGAGCTGATAGCATCATAATAAGCCTAGTATTCATTGTCAAAAGAATTTTATTCATTCACATGCTTCACCTTACTTATTAAAAACTTACTACTCACATATAAGTATACACATTACCTTCTTTTTACAAATAAGAAAACTGAGGCATGTGAACTAATGAGATCAGCCAAGACAGTGTGACTAGTCAAAGTGAAGTTCAGTATAAATTCTGTCATTGTATTTTACAGTGCATGGTTTTCTGAAACAAAATGATTCTTGGCTTCCACTGACCAGACTTTGAACAAGACCCTCTAAATTCTGTGCATTATCTTGCGATGTTTTTAAACAAGAAAAAATAAAACTTACTCCTTTGTTAAAACACATCCTGCTTAGTAGTGAAGCGTCCTCCCAATGCTCTAAAAGTTGTATATATCGCCTTATCCCTTAGCGCCATCTTTAAGTTTGATTAGTTGTGGGTAGATATGAGTCAGTTTCATAGGTATCAGTATTTTAGAGGTAAATCCTATTTATAGAACATATGTCAGTTGAGTGTACAGCTCATATCTCTGAATGCTAAAATAAAGCATCCCTTATACATCCCATTGACAAAAAAATTAATTAAATGGAAGAAAGATCGATTTCAATTGCTGTATTAGTTTTCTGCAATGTTGCTCATTTCCCCTTCTGCCCCACTAAAATCTAACTGCAATTTCTATACATGTTTCTGTTACAATCAAAACCCTTTGAAAATGAGCTTTTATACCTAATGTGAATATATCATTAAAAACCGAAGCTTTACAGAACGTAATTTCCCTGTCATGAGAGGATGCTGCACTCTCCACTGACTTGCAAATTCATTTTGAACAAAATACACTTCAAGGATACAACATATTCAACAAATGAAAAGCCCAGAAATATGCACAAAAAGCAGAGGAAGCATTAACATATAGATTAACCCCATCAAAGGGTGATGTTTGATGGGATATTCAATGTGATTCATATATCACCAGCTAAGGAGCTGGAGCTCTACTTCTGAAAAGCCTCTAATTCCACAGTCTGCCTTGTTCCTGACATGAAGAGTGGCCTGTGAATGCTAGAGGCGTGGGTGCCAGTTACCAGGACAAATGAGAAGCTCATGGGAATTAAGAGATTACACTGTTCTGCAAGATGTAATTAAATGTTAGAAAGACTCATTTCAGTACCCTGAAACCCAAGCATATGGATTTACATTCATTTTAATTTGTTCTCTTTTTATTTTAATTTCCATTAAATATAGTTTTATTTTATTTTATCATTTGAGTAAGTTCTAAGTATAATATATTGAACTCAGTCAATTTAATTTCATAATTGTACTGATAAAATTTTTATATTTTTTCTATGAAACTAAACTACCATTTGCAAATTTTATCATTACTGAAAAGTCAATCATAAATGTAACTCATTTCTATAATTTTCTTTTCCATTCTTTTTCAAAACTAAAGTATGTATATACTATAAAATATGAGTAAAATGAATTTAGCTACATATTATCTTTTAAAATTTTATTCTACAAACAGATGCAATCACAATCTCTTTAGCCACTGCCTTAGAAAACATTTTACAACTTTCACCTTAAATCAATGGTTCTCAACCTGTGGGTCACAACCCATTTGGGGGGTCAAATGATCCTTTCACAGCAAATGCCTAAGACAGTAGGAAAACACAGACAGATATACATCTATATCTATAGATAGATAGATAGATAGATAGATAGATAGATAGATAGATAGATACAACAATTCATAACAGAAGAAAAATTACAGATAAGGAAAATAATTATATGGACAGGGTGCAGGGTAACTAGAACATGAAGAATTGTATTAAAGGGTTGCCACTTTAGGAATATTGAGAAACAGTACTTTAAATGAAAACTTGGTTTTAATCATTTAATTCTCTTTATTGTAATATGAAACCTCCCTTTCATACTCATGCTGCTGACTTCTACTTCTATCAGAAAGAGTCAAGCAAGAGAAATGGCATGAGTGAATCTGTTACAGTTAAACCAGATCTTCCCAGAACTCTCTACCAGGTAGCTTCTCAGTTCTACATTTCATCAAAATGAAATAGTAAAGATGAAATTTGAATATAGTCATAAGACAATGGGCATATTTACCTTACAAAGTCACTGAAAGAGTATTCCATAATATTAGCTGTGTGTTGTAGCATAGTAATTCTCTAACTCTAATCATTCTTAGTGTATAAGAGAAATTGTTTATAAACAAATCATTTTAATCACTTCTCCCCAGCATAAGGCATAATTCATCTACTTCCGATGTTTCCTTTTATACCCATGAAATATGTAACTTCTGTTATTTTACTTTTATTTTTATCTTTAATTTCAGGAAGCATTGTAATAACTCATTGCTTTTCCTCATTGGCACTCTATTCGGGTAAGTAAGGTATTTGGATGGATGCTTATTGATTAGATCTTGGATGTTTACATAGAGAATAATGGTGAAATAAGATGGTAGAATGAAGAAAACATCATAGCAGAAATTAAAACTATGAAAAACTACTCTAAATATACAAAAAACATGTTTTGAATTCTGATATTTTTTCAGTATTGCTGATGTGTGTGTGTGTATAGTGGAAAATTCTGGTTTCTTTAGAGATTCAATTGTGTCATGTGATATTTTTCTGAAAACTGTCTTATGAGTGAATGTTTTAGTTGAAATAGACACTAGGGAGGATAGTTTGCTTAGAACAGTCATGTGGTGTTTTTGTACAAGTTGTCTGGAAAAGGGGTATTTGATGTTTTGCTAGTGTGGATGCTTGAGAGAACATGTGATATCTGCAAAGGGTATAAGTCTAACCCAAGAGACAGTGATTGGTGCTGTGTGGTATTGCTTTGTCTTTATACTACTTGCTTGTCTTCCTTGGGCTTTGTTGATGTTTGTATTCACTGCTGATGCAGTATGGTATTGGTCTACCTTGCCTTCTTTGCTGATCATCATTTTTTATGACTTCATAGAGAAAACCCTACCAAACAACTTATGGTGACATTCTAGCAGCTTGTTGACTCTTTCATGGACTCAGGCTGTTTGGCAGGATCTCATGGCCTGCCATTGCCGATTTTGTGAATGGTGTCTGCAAGTGGATTGAGCGACTACTGCTGATTCATGTGAAATGAACCTCTGATATCCTGACAACACCAATCGGAATCACCCCCAAAAGCTATTTCTACGCAGGTCCACATGCTCCTTAGCCCTACAAACCTTTCCTTTCCACGATGTCTAGTGGGTGGTGGGCTAGAAGGGAGGTTAAAGCATTTAAATACACGTATTAAAAGAGGTTTTAAAAACAAAAGGCTATGTGTGTCTGTCTATCTGCCTGCCTGTGTCTCTGTGTCTTTGTGTATGTCTGAGTCTGGGCAGTTTTAGACTGACTCATTGAGGTGCGGAAGCAACGTTACCTCAGAGTCATGATTTCTGTATTTAACAACGTATAATCTCACTTGAATATCTCTTTTTATACTGAACACAATCCCCCAAATCACATTCTGTAAGCACACAATCTAATTTCCACGGAATTCAGTGCAATTTTGAGATGTGTTAATGGGGAAGGACATCAGGTGAAGAGAACCAGAGATCGGTTACCAGAACCTACATCAGGCAGTTTACAAGAGGCTCAAACGCCAGGTGCAGGGAATCAGTGATTCTCTTCTGCCCACCCCTGGTACTTGCACAAGTGTAGCACAAATTCTACACACGTGCATGCACACACACACACACACACACACACACACACACACACACACACACACACAAAATAATACACACACACTCATAAATAAAAGTAAATATTAAGGACAGAAACATCTTACTTCAAATATAATTTCAAATCTCTTTAAATAGACAAATTATTGAAAATGAAAACCAGAGTAACACTAATGAATCGTGTAATTCAAAGTAAAATTATCCCATATATAACTTTATAGTATATATACAGAATTGAACCCTGAAATAAGTATTTTTGCCATGTCCTATGTTCTTAGTTATCTTGTAAAATGGTAACTTGTTTATGACAAAAAGCAAAGTGAAACACAATCTGTTATTTAACCTCACCTACCCTTGGAGCATATTAAACCAGTGTAGTATATTTTTCAAACTGTTATTAAAAAAATCAAGTTCAATGAGAAGATTTCTTGAGGCTTGTCTATGGCTAATCTAGCCCATTATCTGTATCAATTATGAAAATCTTTCTAGCAATCTCAAACATAGGTCTTGAGATATATTGAAAATATTTCTATCCAAAAAAGCCATGAATCACGAACTTTTTATTGACACATAGGAGACATTCTGGTCTGGACATTTTCATCAGAACTCAGACAAGTTTCAAAAGTAGATTGTATGCCTCTTTAAACCTAGAGTATACGTTTAAAATTTTAATTTTTGGTCACCAATTTTAAAAGTATATCTTATTAAATTAACCATTTCTTTTTGTTTTGTTTGTTTGCTTCTTTGTTGTTTGAAAATGGCTCCAGGATCCATTGAATTTGTTTTTTGGTTTTAAATTCACAGAAATGTTTAGAGACTTTTAAATACCCCACCGTCTTTACTCTGGACTCATTGCCAGCATTTTCTCATTAACTCTTCTTCTATGTAACGAGTGTATGCCCAATGTCCAGATTGGGCTAATATCAAGCACATGCCTTCTTTAAAGATAATTACATTTATATTACAATAAAGCCTTATGTATTTATTTTATATTTCCTAATATTAACCTACATATGAGTTAAATTTATAGAAAAAAATCCTACTTGGATATGGTTTGAAATTTTTTCCTGATAAATTTATTTCTAACTAGATTTAGAAAATCTTCAATATTCAAGAATAAATATTTAGGTCTATTTTACCACTAGGTTGCAACAGCAGTGCTTTACCTATTACATTAAATCATCTATACATTCTATTATCTTTCCTATGCAAATTTGACTGTTATACTAATCTTTACTTTAATCAAATCCTGTTAATATTATGTAACTAACACATCACTTTTTCTATGAAATAAACTTACATAGAGATCAAGACAGCAGCTATTTATTATTTACTTTAACCTTATTTATTTATTTATTTATTTATTTTTGGTTTTTCGAGACAGGGTTTCTCTGTGTAGCTCTGGATGTCCTGGAACTCACTCTGTAGACCAGGCTAGCCTCGACCTCAGAAATTCACCTGCCTCTGCCTCCCAAGTAATGGGATTAAAGGCGTGCACCACCACTGCCTGGCATATGTTATTTATTTTTCTATAAATTTAAACTTGTTTTTTCTTGCTCCAAAGATGTGATAGCAGTATATAGATAACATTAATGCTTTCAAAGAATCACTGGATGTGATGTGTTGGTAATTGTTATTTTCACATCTTTATTATATTCTGTTAAATTGTGCTAACCTAGCAGCTTCGGGTTTCTATTTCATTCATGCTTACTAGTTTCCATATACAGATTTTATTTGACAATTACCTCAGTCATTTTCCAACATGACATGTTATATATATTATTCAGTGCTATGGACTTGCAGCTCTACTTTCAAAGTATAGATTTTGACTCCAAATAATTGATGGCTAATATTATCATAAACACTATAAGTTTAATTAATATTAGAATTAACCCAAACAGTTTAAGAATATCTAAACCTGTTCAAAAATTGAGGATTTTCTGTTCTTGGTAATATAATATGAAAAACCTGGTGTGAAATGTGTTATGATCAAAGTACTGTTAGTAATACATCTATAATTCCTATGATACTTCTGTTTTTTCTTTCTGTGATTAATATTTTGTCAGCTTCCTAGAATATTTCAAGTTGATATCACATTATTAGTTATAGTCTTATAAAATTTAGTATATATATATCATTTCATTTCCCTGCAATTGTCTTTATTTTTTATTTACTGGTAAAATCTCCTAATATTGGAGCATTTTGGGTCAGTTCATTTGATTTTACTGGCTCTGTGCTAACTTGGCAATTTCTCTCTTATTAAATTCATAAATACACCAAATTATTTTGTTTTCACTAAAGTTATGTTCTTATCTATTTTAAAGTCTGTAATTTTCTAAGAATAACAGGATATCCCCAATTGAGCCTCTGCTGGTATCTAGCCCACCATCCCTGCTGTCTTAAAATTTGTGTCTTTAATATGCTTACTTGTCCATGCCTATATTACTTAGATTTTTAAGTCATATTGTTTGGTGAGTACATGACCTGAAGCAGGGCTTTACCTTGGGCATCTACCTAAGCACAAGTCTTAATCTTCTAGTCAATGAGGAAATTCATATTATTGATACTACAACTTTCTCAGGTCTCAGCTGGATACTGATATTACTTTTTAGCCAATGTTTCCAATTCTTTTTATTTTATGGAGATATTTACCATTTTGTTTACTTCTAGAACTTATGGACTTTCTTTTCTATTCCAATTATACTTTTATGATTTTATCATCTTCATATTTTCCTTTCATCAAGCTCACATCTCTTACTTAGACCTCTGTAATTGGTATTGCAGTTTTAAATCTTTTATTTTAAACTGTGGGGATGATTTCCTTACAGTTCTCCATCTATAGTCTATTTTTCATAAGTATACCTTCTTTTATCTTTTACTTCTCCTTTTTGCATCTGTATGTTATGTGGAATGTGCTCATTATTTGTAAGCATTTTTACAGATGCATGTGTGCAGATGTGCATTTTCTTATATGCACAAGAATACTGAAGCCCAAGACACAGAGTGTCTTTCTTGATTGTATATCATCATATTTATTAAGGCAGGGTCTCTTGTTGAAAGAGGAGTACACCAATCCTGGCTAATCAGACAAGACATGTTGTCGTGTGGACCCCTTTGGAATAACTTGCCCTAATATGAAAGATACTACACAAACAGAAGCGGTTTGCTATGCATTTCATCTTTGAATTCTGCTATAGAATTTTGTGTATTTTGAGTCGCATTATTTTCCTTTTTTTAATAATCTGTTTATCAGATTGTTCATTTAGTTGGGAGAAACTTAGAGATTCACAGATTTAAAAATTAAAACATTGAAAAATAATATTAAGAAAGCCTAGTTCCATCATCTTTAAATTATTATGTATCATCATTTCATTTTTATATTAACAAGAAATACTCCTCTTGCACTCCCGCATTTTCAGTATGAAATTTAGAAACTTCTTGCTACATAATTAAATAATATATATTACATATGCACATGTCCAGCTGGTTTTAACATTTCTGTAGGTTTACACAAAGGAAGACAATTAGCAGAATATTCAGAGAGTAAGTCTAATTTATTGCAGGATATTTGACAAGTGATATCACTACTTAGCCAAATTTAATAATCACAGACAATAAAATATTCTGAAATAAACAGGCTTCCAAAGAGTAAAATGGATTAATATATTAACAGACAGAAGTGTTCCAAGGCAGTCTAACAATGATTCATGCAATAAAATTGTGAACTAAATCAGTATACTTATTATCAGGCTAACCTCATAAAAACTGTAAGTTAATGGACTATATCACACGTGACTGTTGAATGCAGGGCACCTGGCATCTTTATAGACAACATACTCCAATCCACCTCTGTATTTGTCAGGCACTGGTAGAGCTTCTCAGGAGACAGCTCTATCAGGCTACTGTCTGAAAGTACTTGTTGGCATCCACAATAGTGTCTGGGTTTGGTGACTGTATATGGGATGGATCCCCAGGTGTTGCAATCTCTGAATAGCCTTTCCTTCTGTCTCTGCTCCACACTTTATCTCTGTATCTCCTCCCATCTCTATTTTGTTCCCCTTTTTAAGAAGGACTGAAGTATTCACACTTTGCTCTTCCTTCTTCTTGAGCTTCATGTGGTCTGTGAATTGTATTGTGCGTATTCCAAGTTTCTGGGCTAATAACTTATCAGTGAGTAGCATACCATGTGCGGTTTTTTTTTTTTTTTTTTTTTTTTTGTCAACTACTCTGCAAATCAATTTGGTGATTTCTCTAAAAATTGGACATAGTACCACCTGAGGACTCAGCTATACCACTCCTGAGTATATACCCAGAAGATGCTCCAACATGTAATAAGAACTCATGCTTCACTATGGTCATAGCAGCCTTATTTATAATAGCCAGACACTGGAAAGAACCCAGACGTCCCTCAACAGAGAAATGGATACAGAAAAATGTGGTACATTTATACAATGGAGTACACTTAGCTATTAAAAAAAAACAATGAATTCATGACATTCTTAGGCAAATGGATGAAACTAGAAAATATCCTGAGTGAGGTAACCCTATCACAAAAGAATATACATGAATTAACAATTCTATACTGAATGTTCCCACTATAAATTAAGAATCATGCAGACAACACAAGACACATGAAGGAGAACTATATCTATCAATCTATCAGAAATACAAAATAAAGTTGTTATGGCTTTGATCATAAAGATCTAGAAAGACCCAAATATTAAACATTGGTTTCAAAGTGTAAGATTATTAGCAAGTGGAGAGACTTTGAAGGTGAAGCATAGTGGAAGACCATTGTTGGCATTCCATTGAAAGGATATTGCAAATCCAAGCCCTTCTACTCTTTTAGTTCATTGCCATCTGCAATGTGAACAGATTATTATCTCACTGAAGCTCTCCACCATGTCACCACAGTTTCTCAAAGAGAGGTAAACAGCCATAGAAGTCTCTAGAACCATGAACTATCATGTTTTTCTTCCTTATGTTGTTTTTCTCAGTTGGTGTGATCATCATGAACCAGAAAGTCTCTATTACTACTACTACTACTACTACTACTACTACTACTACTACTTATTATTATTATTATTATTATTATTATTATTATTATTAAATCTTTCTTTACAGTCCAGACTTTATCCCCTCCCAGTCCATCCTTCAACTCTTCCACATCCCAAACCTTCTCCATTTCCCCTCCTAGAGGATGTCCCCACTCCACCCTCATTCCACTAGACATCCCCAATCCCTGGAGCTATAAGTCTCTCAAAGATTAGGTGCTTCTTCTCTGACTAAGTCCAGACCCAAATTGAGATCTAGCTCAGGAGGGGGCCCCAAGGCTTGACACTATTACTAAGGCTATAGTGTGCTTACGAACAGGGGTCTATTATGACTGCTCTCCAAAAACCCCAAGAAGCAGCTGAATGATTCAGATACAGATATTTATACCCAAGCAATATACTGAAGAGCTGATCTCTGAGGTTGAATTAGGGAAAAGCTGGAAGAAGCTGAGAACAAGGGTGACCACATAGGAAGACCAGATCTCTCAGAGACCTGGGATCTCTAAGACACCGAGCCATCAACCAGGTAGCATACACCAGCTGATATGAGGTTCGTAACATATCCAATACTTCTTTTAAAAGAATACATAGTTTAAGAATTTCAAGAACTTGGAGTAGACAAAGATTTGATAAAATATATTTAAATTTAAATTTTGTTTTAAATAATAAAAGCATGTAATAAAAATTTCATGCACAGTGTTTTGGTAATACTCATGAGCCTCCCCAAATATTCCTAGATCTTCCCTCTTCTCTATTAAACCAATATGGTACTTCCTTCCCCTTTGCCTCATAAATACTTGTTTGTGCTATGCAACTCTTCTGGCATGTCTGGGCTTGAGCACATCATTTTTTCCTACCAACAATTGCAATCTTAAAGCAGGTATTTGGTCATAGCCACAGAAATTTAATATGGAAGTTTCAATATGTGTTGTAATTTGTATATATAAATTTGGTCCCCCTTAAAAAGATTATCTTCATGCACTAAAAACAATTTTTGGTCTTAATTTGGGGGAATAATTATTTCACATATCTGGATTGTTTTGTTTTTCTTTGCTATAATTTAGAATGGATATTAGATAGAGATGACAAAAAATATTCAATTAATTACATTATTTCTAAAGTTATATTTGGCACTTTCAAATTATAAAACATATAATAGCAGAGGAAGATAACTTTATCTGTTTTTTATTGTAACATTTGTTCCAGTTATTTATTTTATCTTAAGAATTTATTAACATTTCTCTAAAATTTACTAATGATAATGATGGTAAAGGCCATTACAGTTTTAACTTAATTATGCCAGTGTCTCTCTAAAACTGATATTTGCAATTCAATTTTATTAAGTATTTCTTAGGCTATTTAAAGAAGATACTATTTGTTCTTGTTTTATTTGGATCTCTTATTAGATATGACATTTGAATTTCATTAAATGCCTATTTCTCCACAACTGATGGAATTATATACATGTTGGCTTCATTAAATTAATCGACAAAATTTCCATCTTCCTCATATATTCAAAAATGTAGAGCATAGAAATGTAATGTTTTGAAAAAACTAGAATATGTATAGCTTTGAACCTGTCATTTTAGTTGTTTCTAACTTTAAGCACTTTAACTACTACTTTGATAATTTTGATTATAGTGCTATTTTTCAACTTCTTAATGACATTTTTCAAAATTTTTGTTTTCATTTTTGAAAATCTCAGTTAAATGTTTGAAATTGTATTTAGTAGTATTGGATAGATGTCTTAATTTTTGAAGTTGTCGTTATTTGATCCCTCTGCTTTCTTTTCTATGTTTATTGTATTTTCTTTCCTATTATACCTCTTGAGGGTTTATCTACTTTACTTCCTGAATTAAAAGGCGCAGTTTGATACTCTCTTTTGTTCTTTTATCTTTGAGATTTCTATACTGTGTTACAGGACCTTCGAACACACTCGGCCTAACATTATAAGCTCCATTTTGTTTTCAGACTTCATCTCATGTTGAGCTTGTCCTCAGGCTGAATTCAGGAACTGGAAAAACTATAATTTACTTCAGGAATCAAAACAACCCGAGCAACAGCCGCAACTTTCCTGATAAGAGCTACGCCACCTTTATTGACAGTCAATCAGTTCTTACAAGTAAAACACCTAATGTTCCAGGTGCCTCAAAATAGATCTAAAGTTAGCCACAAGTGTACATACAAAGTTGAAATCATTAGTAGCCAATACCAATGCCCCAAGGTGTAATTACTCAAATGTTAACCAATTATGTAACTGCCAAGTTGGAAAGCCCCTCACCATGCTGAAACCATGAAGGTTACCTTCTCAGGATCTTTAACACCCATTCACTGCACTGAAGGAATTGGAGGGTCCAAGCTCAAGCTTGAATAAATACTCTTTGCTTTTGCTTGTGAGTGGTAATCTGTGGGAACCCAGAGATCTGGGTATTAGACTTCCACAAAATATTTGTCAGCGTGTTCCTCCCTCATCATGCTTAAACAAAAATATAAATAACTAGTGATAAATTGAGAAGCCATTCTCAACTTGCGATGCAAAAAATAAGGACTCATAATAGTTATTTCATTTCTTTCCTCCTCCTGAAAAAAAGTGGTTAATATAATTTCAAGAATGTTTATTATCCTATTATTTATTCTATTTAGAATCACAGATATTTCTTAGCAACCCCACCCCATCCCTTCTGAAATGGTAGACGATAAATGTCAGTCTCTATATACATGGCAGGATAGGCTGAGCCACTCAATACTATACAGTCCGTGCATATCATGTACCTGTGTATATGCAAAATGCTTATTTATGCCATGTAATAATTATGCTGTGTGTGGGCATCCATACTAGCATGGGAGAGATTTTTTTCTTTAATTTTTTTAAACTTACTGTGAGGAAAGTATTTCCCTGAGCATCCAGGTAGAGCTGCGAATAGGCTTTCCTCATAAAGACACTTTGGATCTCCTTAGCATACGTCAGTAAAGACAAACACTACAGAATACAATAAAGGAACAAAAAAATTGGGGAGGGTGTGAGAATAACGAATGGATGCATCATTGTCCAAGGAGAGAAATAAAGCAAATAGAGCAAATGTGAATATGCTACCATCATCTGAAACTCTGGTGTATCTATAATTCGGCAAAATGAAAAAGAAAAAAATACCATGTGATTAGAGACATAATAACACCATACATGCAGCACATCTTATGCAGCACAGATACAAAATACAATTTACAGCGTTTGCCTGGCAGTGGAAACCCTAAAAGTATCGACTCAAATGGCCTTAACTTCTCCTGGGCTTCAGTTACTTCATATAGGTTTCAGCCTGACCACAGGCCTCTGACCTCCCCTTTCCTCAAGCATTTACTTCAGAAAACTTGCAATTGTAAATTCTTTCTTTGACCCTTGAGATGTAAATCTCTCACCTTTTCCAGTTTATGGTTTTCAGAAAGAGCTTTTTAAAGGGTTTGAAAGGCATCATTATAAAATAGGATCCCCAAGGAAAAGGGTATCCTCGAGCCGTGCAAGTTGAAGCTTCAGTACTCTCAGCATCAATGCCAATTCACAGATGCTTGGTCACTGACTTCTCTTAACACAACCTTCGCACTAATTGTAAAATCTCCTGTGTGTTGTTCAAACAAAACGGACATCACCCTCACCCTTATTACATTAGACAGATTAACTCTCCTTTATTTCTTTAATTCTACTTAGAACATTTTCTCTGTGAAGTTTAAAATAATCAAGATGTTGTCTCAAAAGAAAAAACTGAATGGAACTCATAAGTTTAAAATTGTAATCAGTCTAATTGTGGGCATTTGCCAATTGTTTACAGAGGGGGTAGAAAGGGAGAGAGAGGGAGATGGAGGGAGGAAGGGAGGAGGGGGAAGGGAGGGAGAGAGAGAGGAGCGAGAGAGAGAAAGAGATCTGGTAATGGCTTTCTTAAAAATAAGGATGCTTCTTGAAAATGGAAGGGCAAGTTTGATGGTCCTTGTAGAGCAGAACACATACAGAGATGCCTAGGGGCATGTGCTCACTCAGTTTATGTCAACTTGACACTAATGTCATGCTGTAGGCAGCTTTGTATGGCATGTTTGTAATTAATGATTGATGGGGGAGGTCCAAAATGATTGGTGGGTGGGTCCAGTCCTGGGTTGTATACTGGTTTCTGTAAGAAACAGGCTGAGCAAGCCATTAGGAACAAGGTATTGTTAGCCATAAGCAACAATATTTCATGACATCTGCATCATCTCCTGTCTCTAGGTTTCTGTCTAGTTTGAGTTCTTGCTGTGGCATCTCTCACTGTCTTGTGACTCAGAATGTGTGAGCCAAATACATTTTTCCCTCCCAAGTTGATTTTGGTTATGCTGTTTCATCACAGCAATGGTAACCCTAAGCCAGGGTACTGTGTTTTCTTATGACGATCAGATTTACCTCAATGGTAGGCTACAAGAGAAGTATAACATATCCCAATTTGGGGGACAGATAGAAGAAACATAAGGACAGAGAACTGGTCCAGTCTCCAAGAAGATAAAATATGGCTGATAGAATAAAGGTCCATTTGGATTGATGCATATGGATGATAGTTTCAAATAAGATCAATTAGAATTAGTGTCCTAAAAATACACTGAGTTTGGGCATTAAACCATGGTCTGTGCATGACCATGGTATACGCACTTCTCTTCTTTCAGCATATTTCATGATACTAAATTTCCTGTGTTGAAGAGATCTTGGCTTCACCTTATTGTGCTATATATACTCTAGTACTGGGCTACAAAGTGCTATGTGTGCACTTTATGCGTTAAACAGCACAATCATGAAACAGATGTGGAAAAGCCATGGTGTTATGGAAGAACAAGCTTTAATGAATGTCTAGTCAGGTCTGGTAACCATAGAATTGGGGTGATAAAGTCTTCCTTAAATAAACATGAATCCATAAACTATTTTAAGAAAGGAAATTTTTGTGGGTGGAATTATGGTTCTTCAGTTAAGAGAGCATATGGCTCTTGCAGAAGATCGAGAATCAGGTCTCAGGGTCTATCTGAATTCATAATCATATGTAACCCCAGTTCCAGGTACCTCATGCCCACTTCTGACCTCCATACATTTCTACATACATGAGATACAAGCACACATACACATAGACAAATTACAATCCTATTTAAAAATTGTAAATGTAAACACAATTACTCTTTATTACTGGAAAACAGAAAAGATAGTACATATTCATACCTACAGTTTGTTGGGCAAATTTCTCATTACTGTAATCTATATTCAATGTATATCTACTTCTGACCTCAGAGACTGAGAAATTGAAGCTCAGTGTGTCACAAAGTTGAATTTGAATCTCAGTCCACACACTGACTGTGAAACTTTGGGTAAGCCACTTAATCTGTTTCATGCCAAGGGCTTTTTTTTCTCCTGTCTAGATTATATCATTTCCTTTTCCTATGTCTCTAGAGTTTCCTTTCTGTTAATATGAGCTCTGGGCATTAAGAAAAAAGAAAGAAAGAAAGAAAGAAAAAAAGATGTGCACTTAGAGAATTTGACCTGGCAGCTTAAGTAATTTGCCCAAGGTCATTGACTGAATCAGTGGTGGATATAAGTGTAAGAAGCTATAATTCCTCCTCTCATTTCCTGCCTGAACCATTAGATAGCTCCATCTGTTTTGATTCCATCATTAATATGAAGTCATATTTCTGTTTCTTAATAGAAATGAACTGATCCGCCAGCTAAAATTAGAAGGTGAAAAAGAATTCCATGGTTTTAAATGTAGTATTTTTCCTCAGAAACACAACTTTTAAGATGATCCTACTGTAATATAAATTTTAAAATATTGTATAATAATGATCTTTACCACTCTAATAAAAAAGAAAACAAAGTTTTCATTACCAAGAGTATTTAATGAACCTTTTCATGCTAAACATGATGTTAAGCTTTTGGTATTTTGATAACATGTCACGGTGACATTTTTAAGTGATGAAGCATTCATTAATGCCTGCCTACGTTAAAAGTAACACTACATTAATTTAATCCAATTAATATTCCCACAATGCACAATAATACATTGAAAATTACTGGCCACTTTTCTTAAGTGTTAACCAGCCTATAATTATATAATAAATGAATTGTATAGCCTCTATAATGTCACTGTTCCTTATTTGTTCAGTTAATGAAATGTGTGTCATATGAACTATTTTGTAATTCAGTTCTCTTGGATGTTATAAAATACTTTTGATGCAATGCATTCCAAGAGGAATCAAATCAGATGGAAAGGTCTCAAATCTGCCACACCTATTGCCCAGGACTAGATAGAAACAATTTTTCTGTTGAACTTAGGGTTTTAGATAAAAATGCTTTGTGCTTGAAAACAAATAACTAGTTCATGGGGATGAGAAAATGGCTCAGTTGCTAAAGTGCTTGTGCTCTGTCAGCAGGACAAACTGGGTTGTATTCCCGGAACACAACTAAATCCTGGGCAGGGCATCCTGTGTGTGTAATGCAGCATAATGGAGGCAGAGGCAGGCAGATCTTCTTGTTAGCAGGCCACTTTAGAAAAACTGTTGAGTGTTGGGCTCAGTGACAGTGACTATCTCAATAATAACATGCAGAACAATTGAGGAAAATCCAATATTAACTTCTAACGTCCATATTAATTATGCACAATTAGATATTCGCACACACATTGCATAAGGAATCACATTATTAACAATTACCCTTTAAACCTCGTTTATAGCTATTCCATGTCTAACAGTTTTTCTTTAAAGTATATAACTCTGGCAAAAGTCTTTTAAATTACATGTAATGGGGGTCATTGAAATTATTTAGTGTGGGGTTCCATGGTGTAATGGTTAGCACTCTGGACTCTGAAATTATTTAGCTATATTTCTTTAAGATGCTTATCCATATGATAAGTTCTGTGCAAACTCCACAACATTTCTTTAATCTGCCAGTTGCCTTTGAATGTTATTTGAATATCAGTGACAGATGAATGCAAACTTTTAATGTAACAGAGCACAAGGATTTGTGTTATTCTAAATGGACTTCAAAATGGAGTTTAAAATAGGCAGACTGAATTTTACCACATTTGCATATATGAATCTAAAAGATACATGGTCATATGAGGTCTGTGGTGTATACATGGGCAATGTCAGAGGATAGCTGGTATCAAAAATGTGCTGCATAAAGAAATTATACTGGGTTTACTAAGATGCCAACAGAAAATAGACCATCTATGTTGGGTTCCACTGTGCCATATGTTTCTGTGGGTACATTGATATTATAATTACATCTTTCTCCTGTTCTGGGAAACTAAATATCAGTTAGATTAGATTCAGCAGGGACATGTGAGGCATAGGAGAGCTAGAGTTCATTGCTTATTACTGTATGTCCTTCTAAGACCAGATGGAAGACCACAGGCCTTGTTATTACCCTAATGTGCCCCCTGGCATCTCTTGACATAGGGACAGGGGTAAAACAGCAGAGCCGATTTCCAATGACCCTAAGATAAATATTGTGAAGGAAAAAAGAAATTCACAGGAATATTTCCCAGGTCTTTCGTGTAAACAATATACCACAAAGTCATCAAAATATTCAGTGGAAAGTTTATCCTATTATGAACATCTGAGTTTCTATTAACTCGGGGTTTTGGGGTTTTTAGTTATAAAATAATATTGCTAAATTTTTACTTTTTTATACTAAAAAGTAGATCTTATGTAAATGCTAATGTTAGTTCTCAAAAAAGGGTCTACCTAACAAAAATGAGTTTTTTTATAATGCATGCTGTTTTACAGTACAGAATCAATGTGCACAAATATGCCTTTTTTGACCCTGAAATTGCAGAACTCATTGTAAATAATCAACTTATGAGTTCACCTCTTAAACATATGAAATTTCATGTGAAAATATAATTACAATCTTGAGCCCTAAAATTTTTCCTCAAAACATCCTCTAACGTATTTGTTATGTATGCATATGAAATGGGTATTTCTCTAAGGAGGATACATGAGATTTTGAGGCAAATAATTTACAAAAACAGCTATTAATAGTCAGGGAAAATGCTAAAACACAAATTTTTCTTTTCCTGCAATTTTTGAAGTGAAAAGCAACACTTGAAAGCAGAAAATAAGTGATAAAATATTTTGCTATCCAAGGTTCTTGACGAGACTTAAGTGTGCTACCACTGTGAGCATTGAGATTACCCACATGATCTTTGGTTTTTATAACCTTATCAGCCATGAGAGAAAGATAGTTTACAATGGGCTTGACATCATACACAAATAATGAATCTGAGCAACAGATCTTGAGACTGCAGTACAATGACAACTTGACCAGGACATTAAAGGAACTTAGGAAATGACAGCTGAGTAGGAGGTTGTTCTCTGGGTCGATTGAAGCACAGTTCTTGGTAATATGAAAGGAGAATCTAGCCTTTTAACATGTTGAGCTAATTATTATGGTGTACTTTAGAGATAGGGAATAGCTCTTCTGTGTATGCCATTATAAGCTGTTTCACGTGCTGGACAATTAATTTAATGAGTCTCACTAAGGAGTAGCTGAAAACTTGTAAGTCAACTTTCTATGTATTCTACCTTCCTTCCTAATGGGAATCCCGATCTCTTTACAATGAGTGACTTCCAGAATTATCTGTTTTGCTGATAAGATGATTGAGCACAGCAATGAAAGCAAACAAAAGAGACAGAGTTCTTGTGTTATGGAATTTATATTTTCTTGGTCAGAGGAATGGAGATAGTCAGAGAACAAACAGGTTTTGATGCAGATCAGAAAGTACTCTGAAAGAAGAGCAATAAAGGGAAGCAAAATTCCAAACAGTGGGCAGCCAAGAAATGTAGCCAGGAGAAAATTGTCAGGCACCTATCTCCTCCTGCCAAACAACACTGCACTTGGTGTTCAGTTCTCAAGGAGCAGAACCTGCACTTAATCAACTGAATAGTAACTCTCAGAAATGTTGGAAAATGAAATATACAATACTTTATTATTAATTTATTTATTTATTTATTTATTTATTTACTTACTTACTTATTTAAAACTCCAGATTTTATTCCCCTCCCACTCCACCCTCCTATTATTTCAAATCCCAAACTTCCTCCCTGCCCCACTGCCTCCATGAGGATGTCCCAACACCACCACCTCTGCCCCCAACACATGTACAACAGAGGACAGCTGGGTCTGAGAAGATACACCTAACCCTGAAGAGACTGGAAATATACAATATTTTACGGTAATATTTAAAAAAATAAAAAGCACAGCATGTGACATGGACTATTGCCCTTCTACTACAATTCACATGCTTTGAGACTTCAAGTTGGTCAATAAGCATCTCTAATCTTCAATTTCATCATAAAACCAAAACAAATTCCCAGTCTGCTGAATATTTTGGCACAGATTGTTGTTTAAAAAGCCAGGATCTTTGGTGGTGGTCCTGGAGGTGGTTTTGGTGGCAATGACAATTTTGGTCGAGAAGGTAACTTCAGTGGTCGTAGTGGCTTTGGTGGCAGCTGTGGTGGTGGTGGCAGATATGGTGGCAGTGGGGATGGCTATAATGGATTTGGCAATAACGGAAGCAATTTTGGAGGTGCTAGAAGCTACAATGATTTTGGCAATTTCAACAATCAGTCTTCAAATTTTGGACCGATGAAGGGAGGAAACTTTGGAGGCAGGCGCTCTGGCTCTTATGGTGATGGAGGCCAGAACTTTGCTAAACCACCGAACCAAGGTGGCTATAGAGGTTCCAGCAACAGCAGTAGCTATGGCAGGAAACAAAGCTTAGCAGGAGAGGAGAGCCAGAGAAATGACAGGGAAACTACAGGTTACAACAGATTTGTGAACTCAGCCAAGCACAGTGGTGGCAGGGCCTAGCTGCTACAAAGCAGACATGTTTTAGACAATACTTATGTGTGTGGGCAAAAACTCCAGGACTGTATTTGTGACTAATTGTATAACAGGTTATTTTAGTTTCTGTTCTGAAGAAAGTGTAAAGCATTCCAACAAAAGGTTTTACTGTAGACCTTTTTTCACCCATGCTGTTGATTGCTAAATGTAATAGTCTGATCATGATGCTGAATAAATGTGCCTTTAAAAAAAGAAAAGAAAAGAAAAGAAAAGAAAAGAAAAGAAAAGAAGAAAAGAAAAGAAAAAAGAAGAGAAGAGAAGAGAAGAGAAGAGAAGAGAAAAGAAAAGAAAAGAAAAGAAAAGAAAAGAAAAGAAAAGAAAAGAAAAGAAAAGAAAAGAAAAGAAAAGAAAAGAGAAAAGAAAAGAAAGCTGGGGACACACAGCAAAATCAGCCAGCCTGATTATCCACTGCATCGCCACTCTGACATACAATACAGGTCACAGGATGCTATATAAATTTGTTTGTTTGTTTGTTTAAGACAATTTGTTTTTCTTCGGGCATCATAGACATGTGACATGTGGTATTATCTAAGCTTTTTATTTTAAAGGCACTATAGTCCCAGGTTTTATTGCTCCCCAGAGCTAGTGAAAGTGATAACATCTGCAATGTTTCTGAAGCTCACAACAGCAAGTCCTTTATTAATTTCCCCACCTTGTCTATAACTTTTTTCCTCTTGTTCTACTTGGTAAACAACAGAAAAAAGACTGGTTTTAAGAAATCTGTTTTTAATGTCAAAAGCCCTAAGCTTTGATTCTTTTGGAGTTTTGCTTTTGATATGCAAAAACAGGCTTTCTAAATTCTGAAACCTTTCTCTTTCAAAATAACTTGCCCTTGAAAATCAAAACCCTGATCTTCAAGAACAGTTAAATACTTAAATGTGTGTTATTTGACTATATTCTTGGTGATTAAATACATTATTTCCCTTTTGAGATAATAATATAGCAACATCATAGCTTAAAGTACAGTTTTATAAGGAATATAGGCTGAAGATAAAAAAGAAACATATTTTTGTATGCATGCAATTACATTACATATGTGTGTGGGGAATGCATGTATGCATATGTGTGCATTCAGTTACAAGTGGAGTCTAGAGGTTGATGTCAGGTGTCTTCATTTCTTGCTTCTCCACACTATTTTTTGAGACTGAATCTAGAGTTTGCTACTTCATCTATATTGGTAGTCCATCTTTTCTCCATGGCCAGTCTACAGTGAGAGCACAGAAATGGCTCCATAGTTACTGCCCACCCTTAATATCCTGAGTCATTCCCTTGGATTTTTTTTTTTTTTATGGTCATCCAGTAAGGCTTAACTGGAATACATTGTTTCAATGCAGAAAATAAATTCAATACCATCTAGCTTATGAACAAGAACTGCAGATGTTATTAATAATAGTTTACTGCAGTCATAAAAGTTACAATTGGGGTGGGGGTGCTTAGAAGAGAATATGATGTACCCAAAAGTGAATGTGTGGGTTTCTCAAACCAGAATCTGTGAAAGTCAGAGTATCACTATGCATGCATTGTCTTTTCAGTGAATTATTGAAGATCATTGTTTTTACAATGGTCTTATGTAGTATTTTAGTAGGGTGTCTTATTGACTATCAGGAGTATATAGAATGTTAGGGTACTTAACAGTTTTGTTTGATATGTTCAGGTGATAGTTGGGAAATGTGGCAAAGCTCTACTTAAGGTCATTTTTTTTTTTCGAACTTTAGGCCTGGCCCATGGCTAATTTAATGTAGACTGTTTACATATTTATCTATGCCGGCAGTCTTGACATCAAATGAGAGTTGCATAATTCTTGTTCTCAATGGACAAGGGCTGTAATCAAACTCTATGAAACAGTATCCTATCCATACCACGTTCCATAATCCCCATGGGTTTCTACTCTGCCTCGCTCCCAGTGCTGTAGCTACAAATGTGAGTAGCCACACGTGACTTACATGTGGCACTAGTGTTCCAAGCACAACTGAGATGCTCATGTCTGTGCAGCAGGTAGTGTAAGGACAGAGGTATCTCCCCAGTTCCTTTTTTATTTTCCTCAGATGTGAGATAGAAATCAAATGAAAATGACTAGCGAGAAAGAGTAGTTTACATAAAAGTAATCATGGAGTGATTAAGCTAAGAGGCAGGATCCATGGTCATCATTATTGATGAAGGGTTTGCTTTTATTAGAAAGAAGATGCTAAGGAACTGGGAAAGAATATGATTTTATTTTCTACCTTTTCACTAAGTGAAAAGCTTGTTTCCTGCTATAATATTAAACATATGGCTCTAGGGCTTGAGAGACTAGTCAGAGTATAAACACTTGCTGTATAAGTGTGGGGACAAAAAGACAGATGCCCCGCACCCAGAAAAATGTCATAACTGCTTAACTCTTATCTTAGCCCCAGGAAAGCAGAGACTAGGGATACCCAGAACAGGCTGGCTAGCTAGGCAGGACAAACTTGTGAGCTCTAAGTTCAAGTGAGAGACCTCATCATAATTCATATAGTGAAGAGCAACTAAGGAGGCTTCAGGTGTCAACCTCTTGCTTCCATGCATGCGGTTTCCCTTTGCCTCTCCTACCACCATCCTATCTGGGCTGGGATCTGTCTAAAAAAATAGCTATCCTCATTATTGTACTTGTAGTTGCTTAAACTGGAGCTACTTCAGTGAACAGATGGTAAAGGCCCTTCCAGATTCAGGTTGGGTTGTCAGGTGATCCAGCAAGGTGTGAATAAGAACTATCTCCCCAGCATCTGGTCAGCTTCTCATACCTTAGAAAAACACCTGTGAAACTTCCACACATGCATATAACCTCAAAACACGAATATGCAAACACACGTGACCAGCTGGGCATAAAAGCACAATTGTTCTCACCCCTAAAAAAAAAGCAAAAAGCAGGTGTTGGAATTAAGTTATGCAACTAACAGGTAGAACTCCATCAGTGAGGGTGATTTAGAGTGCACAGGCTAGGGACAGAGGCCAAGATGTGCAGCCTCACCATTAACAAAAGGAGCAGGATACCAGAATTTGCAGAATCTATTGGAAGGAAGAACTACTCTGTGTGGGAGACAGTTGATGACAGTGTGACATACTCAAGGCTGTACTTTGGCCCAATGCATAAAGGAAAAAGTTAAGACTTCCTGAGGCAACATCCATTTTCTACAGCAAAATGAAAGAAATTTACCTATCTGTTATGAAAGGAAGCAAAACTTTATAAAAAGCACCATGGAGACAAACAGAATAAAACACAACAAAAACAACCACAGAAATAAAAAACAATAAAATTATTTGGATTATTAATCCACAGCCACGGAGGAGAAAAATCAAGAAGTACTAGAGAGCTGTTTTATTTGTTAATAATATCCTTAGATGTGTGTCCACCTTATTTCAAATACTAAGTTTTCAAATTCAGAATCTAGTTTTTCTAAAACTTTGCAATGTTCATATAATATTAGGCACAGATTCTTAAGTAAAGGAACCCTAGGTCTTTCTAATTAAGGATTTATCTCATCAAAAAAGAAGGTCAATCAGTTATTAGCAACTGATATCTAAAGCACATTTTAGCCTTTCCTAAATGCCAGAAAATATAAGGTACTGAATGAATTAAATAAATAATGTTACATAAAAATATTTTCATTAAAATAACTTAATATTACAAAGTTTACAAAATCCCACTTCAGAGAATCCCCTTTAGAATTAGAATATGGTGCAAACCTTGTCTGATGAAGCCCAGGGCAGGGTGAGCATGGTGTGCTCTTCCTTCCATCCAGAGTGGCTGTATTTTCAGTGTCGTTTTATGATAAGCTTTGAATAGACTTCACTCCTTCTTGAACCCTTGGCCTCATATCCTGTAAGTGGATAAAGTATTAGCACATCAATATTTTATTGAAATCCTATAAGAAGCAACACATGCATTACATTTCTGGGATGAGAAAGAGGCCATCTGAGTAACAGGAATTAGCATCCTATTGGGTCTGAGATGACATTTGGCGCTATGGGTCATTCTGCATATATCAAAATTTATTCAGTAATAGTACGGTGGAAGAATGTGGGTAGGAGATCAATAAATAATGCACTTCGTTCTGGCTAGAGGAGACTGAAATAAGATTCCATCAATCCTAATGAAGTGTACTCTTCTAATATATCTCATTTGGCTTTAAAAACCAACACCTGAAATGCTAATGCAAAGCTAGCTGGAAGCTGGAAGGGGTGAGATGACCTCCCTGGGAATAGCTTTGCATATCAGTGACTGAAGATGAGAAAGATGGTATGTTTTTTAAGCCAAGAGCTTTGTCATAGTTACAAGTTAGCTAAGTATTATAAAGGTACAATAAACACCCACCCCTTCCCAGCAAATATTTTTCAGTTTTCAAAAACAAATCCTTATTTTGTCTAGCACAAAATGCCTTCCTAGGAAGTTTGTGTGCCAAGAACTTTTAGTTTCTAAAAAGGATTTTTTTTTTTTTGGAAGCTCTGTACAGAAACAATAAGTTGTGAGAAAACAGAAATTGGCTCTGAATGCTAAAGTAATGTTTATATTATAAACAATGGATTTGAGAACACTTGACAATAAGAGATAATTTTCACATTCTAAATTTGATCAAGCTTGTGTATACTGGAGAAAATAAAGACATGCGTGACATTAAGGCATGTATTTTGTCTCCTCATCTAAATCTTCATTTTTCAAGAATCTTAGAATATTCTTTTATAAAATATAGAGAGCCATCATGGATGCTCCATTTGAATTTAAACTCTGGGGGATCCTATTTGTCACGCAGAAATATCTGGGGTCACAATCACGTTAAATCAGGGAAATAGAGATGTATGCATCTGATCTTGTTCCAGAGAAGGCACTAGAATAGGATTGTGAGCCCTAATATTCAAAGTAGAAGATGTAGAAGATACAGAGACAGCTGGTGGTCCTGGGAATGACAAATTAGAAGCCATAAAAAGAAACTTGATAGCTTAAAGGGGTCTGGCGATTCTAATACAGTGATCAAACACTTGGACATTATAGTAGCCCAAGTTAGCAAGAGTCTACCTGAAGACATTGACAGCTGAGGTGACAGATATCACCAACAATTTCTTTAACAACTGCCCCATATGCATATTATCCCAGTAGGTCATATCAATTTAACATATAAATGGTAAGAAAGTAGGTGTATGGACTCTGCCTATGTTGAACTTGTCATAGATAATAAGAACGTAAATGACTTAAGAATTCTTTTGTATTTCTTAATTCAGAGAGAGTTAGATGGAATGTATAAAAGCAAACATGTAGAAGGCAGAGGGCAACTTGGGAGACTCAGTTTTCTACTTCTAACATGTAGGGCCCAGGAATCATTCAAGTTACCAGGTTCAGCAGTAGGAGCCTTTATTTGATGAGCATGTTGTTTGGCCTAAATAGGAATGACATTTGACTACCAATTACTGAACTAAGTTTTCTATTTTGACATTTTATGTGAACCCATCACCCAATAAACAAAATGCACTAAAGGTAGGTGTAGCAGAATTTTCTCTGTTCAGTTAATTTAAATATTAATACAACAAGGAGCCTCTGACTGGACAGAGAAAAGGGAGGAGGAGCTAAGGGTTTCAGAGAGGGACAGAGACAGAGAGAGGAGGAAGGAAGATGACGCGAGAGGAAGATGATCCAGATTCTGCAGGGCTATAAATAGCCACAGGTAGCTGTGAATATCATAAAGGATAGAAAATTTGAAATAACTCGTCTAATCTAGATGGGCAGCTTTAATCATTATCAATTGACTCTGAAATTATTGTATGGGCATCTTGTGAATTGAGAATTTATTGACATATAAATCTGACTGATTAATTATAAATTTCTAGAGTTTTGATTTACTGGTTTAAGGGGATTTGTAACAACTAGCCACAGAGGGTAGGTGGCTGAGAAGGTATGGATGGCTCTGAGGCAGGCAAACCAGAGCTGGGAAGACTGCAGCCCGGGGCTGGCCTAGTGGTGGTTAGACCACCAGGGCAGAGAGTAGCTTGGGATGGTGCCAATCTTTTTTAATATTTCCCACAACAAGTAGGTAGAGAAAATAGGAGAAAGTCATGATTTTCCACACATAGTGTCTTAGAGACAGCATGACCAAGACAACATTTTTACAAGAAAGTCTTTGATTGGAGGCTTGCTTAGAGCTTCAGAGATTTAGTCCATTGTCATTGAAATGTGGGACATGGTTGCTTGCAGGTATGGTGCTAGAGTAGTTGAGAGCTACATCTTTATCCATAGACATCAGAAAAAGAGAAGAGAGACTGGTATGGGCTTTTGAAGCCTCAAAGCCCACAGACTGTGACACATCTCCTCCAACAAGGCCACAGCTATTCCCAGCAAGACCTTGCCTACTCCAACAAACCACACTCTCTAACCCATATAAGACAGTTATAGCGCCTGCTAACTAAGCACTCAAATGTATGAGGTTAAAGAAACATTTGTGAATGGATACCATACGTTTATAGTCTTTAATACTTAGCTTCTAGTTTGTGGAGCATCTTAGGAAGAATTAAAAAGTTATGTGAAGAAAGTATATTATTGGATATAAGATTTTAAGTTTCAAAATATTTACACCATTCAGAAACTCTTTTCTCTTTTGCTTTCTGCTTAATTGGTTGTGTTTCAAGATGTGAACTTCCAGCTACAGTGACATGCTTGCCTGCTGTAATGTTCTCTGTCATAATGTCTAATTCTATGAACCTTTAAACAATTTCTTTCATAAGCATACCTGGTCGTGGAGCTTTATCACAGCAAAAGAAAAGTAATTAAGGGCCTTCCAAACGCTATGGGGGATGCCCAGATATCTGGAGATACATGTTGTCCTCTGATCTCAATTTTCCAGCCACTTTCTTGACCCCCTTTCTCAGACCTGCTGAACCAGAAACAAGCAGGTTCAATTCCATTCCTACACCCATTTCCCCTGCCCTCTTAGTCCTCTGGGGCACACTTAGCTGCTCTGAGAGCCTGCTGTACCCTTGGAAGTACACTGCCTAGGACCTCTCCTGCTATCTTCATCAGGTCTGAATTGATGCACCAGTTAAAGAAAATGTTAAATCTAAAAAAAATCCTGTACAAAATGTCGAATAAATCTGAGATGCCATAAAAAGACCCAACTTAAGAATATCGGAATAGAAAGTAAAGTGTTCTAATTCCAAGGACCAGAAAATAGTTTCAACAGTGTCATGGAGGTAAATTTTTCCGATCTAAGGAAAGAGATACCTGTAAACATAGAAAAAGGTTGTAGAACACCAGTTGGAAAGCATGAAAATAGAAAACCCTCCTGCTACATAAAGATTCTAAACTTCAGAGGGCCAATAGAATAAATGAAAATAAGCAGCCACGAGGAGTTGGACTTGGGGGTATCCCCTAGAAAGTACCAGAAACCCAGGAGGTGAGACACTCTCAGGAAGCATTGGAGGTGACCTTAGCACCTATGTAGCATTGGTCTGGCCTCAGTAAGAGAAGACTGCTTAATCCTTCAGAGCCTTGAGACCCCAGGGAACTGAGAGGCCTGGTGGGGTGAGGAGACCACCCTCTCAAAGGCAAGGGGCAGGAGGAATGGGTGAGAAATTGTAGGAGGGGGAGGCGGAGGGCAGGGAAGGACTGGGATGTAAATAAACAAAATAATATAATTAATATATATTTATATATATATTCTGCAAATGATATAAAAACATGTATATTTTTTCAATCTGAGTCTCTCTTTAAAAATTTGTTTTAAAATATTTGTCAATCAATCTTCCTGCAAACATTTCATTCTTTAGCTCAAAATAAAAATCCAAACGTATATATTTACCATCATTGGCTTTTGATTATCTATAATATTTGTGAAGCAAAGGGGCCAACTACAATTATAGAACCAATGCTTTAGTCAAACAATCAGTTTAAAGTACAACAGACAATATTTAGTGCTTTAATTAAACCCTGGAACTGAAGTTCCTGGAAAACAAACAAGCAAAGAAAAATGTGCACACAGATCCATTAAGCATTCTACAAAGCTGACTTTGAGCAGACTTCCGACTTTTGTTTCTCTAGTTTAGAATGGAACTATCTTAAGCTATCTTAGCCCTTATATAACCTTTTATTGAAATTTCTGTGAGTAACCAAATAGCCATGTTACTATTAGGTAAACACTTTGGAATTTGAGAGCAGAGTCCTACCTTTCACTAGCCAACAAGTTAAGAATGTCAACCGATAGCATCTAAAAGCCTACAGCAGGAGCTTCCCTACTTTGCTGTACCCTACCTCCCTGATGCCTCCACTAAGGTACAGGAGTATGATCTTGACTCATGACTTTCTTTGTTCTGTTAGCATAGAGTTGCACTTTTTTTCCAACAATTCCAAATAAGCTTCAAAAGGAAACTTGCTTGAATATTGTTAGTTAAAAATGTTGGCGTGGGGGCGGGGCAGGATTGTTGTTGTTGCTTTTTGTGAGTTTGTTTTAGAAATTTAGATTTATTGGAGGGAATGATAATTAAGGAGCAAGTAAAGGAAAGAATATGGGAAAGATAAGAAGCGTAAAGGACAAACTAGAGGATGACTGAGTGGTGAGTAATAATTGAATATTATAAAATAAAACTAAACAGTAGCACTTATGGCCTCTGCGGGGAGACAGAAGCTAAGGCAGACAATTAAGACTAACTAACTGGGAAGTCCCACCGCATCAGCGAGTATTTCTCTTTTTGGAAAACCTGCTTTCCCTCTCCCTAAGCTGCCTTTGAAGCTGGCTCAGCAGGTGCAGAGAGGCTACTAATCCGCTCATTCAAAACAGTTAGATCCGAATGGCCTCCCTGCCGAGAGGAGCTTCGCTGTCGGGAGTCGGCTTCGGGTAGGAGTTTCCCAGTTCAGAGCTTTGGGGTGTCTCCCTTGGTACCCCGCTGCTTCTACCAGCTGTAGACTTCTAGGGCTACTAAGTGCACAGGTTAACTTGCCATAACAAAGAGCTGGAACCAGAGGGTATTTGGGAAAAGAAGACCTGGTTTGTGCCTATCGCGGTTGATGGAAGTTCAATTCCAATCTTCGACCAAGACTCCTGTTTAATCAGCTGCTAGTGTTCCACAGCACTTACCTGAGAATATGTACCTGTCTACAGACCGTTTTCTTCTTCTTTTTGTCACAACTATTGTTGGTCACACAGGCAATGGTCCTTCGGGTCACCAAATCGGGACAATGGCAATTTGGGCTATATCCTTGGACTTACAGAGCTTACGTTCTGTAATTGCAGCCAACAAGACCCTAACCACCTGCCTTGCTGCTGAAGTTACTGTGGCTTCTGATGTTACTGTGGCTTTTCTTTCACTAGTACAGGATTTTCACTGTGTTCGGTTTTAGAGCCTCATTGTCCCAGTATGATATTCATCCCACTTACAGCCTGATCTGGAATGTGGAAAACAAACAAACAAACAACAACAACAAAAAAGAACAGACAGACAGACAAAAGACAGATATTTCCTCCTGTAATCTTAGTTTTCTCACCAACAGATTTGCCATTGATTTGATAAATGGCCTATCCTTTGTATCCTCTGGGGATACAATCTATTGACTTTTAATTTAGCTAAACCCAGTACAACCCTGGAATGAATTGATTATACCATACTGGAAAAATATGAATATATAACAGAATGCTAGACAAATGTAAAAATAATCTATGTACTAATGGTAAATATAATTGGATAAGAGAAAAAAACAAGTGTCTAATAAGCAAAAATTGATAGTTTTATAATAGTGTGTTTACCTATCAGATGTGCTTGTGTGAATTTACATGTGCACGCACACACACACACAGACACACATACACACACATACACACACGCTTGTACAGATGATGTGATTCTAATATGCTCTTGTAATAAGTTATAATCGCTGTTAAAGTGATGGTTTTTTTCCTGTGTGATGACAAAAGCAGTGTTTAGAAATAAAGCATGTCTTCAAAAAATGTTTGAGAAACAACCGTCTAACTGGCCAATGTTCTCATTTCTCAATCTTAATCAATAGAAATTTAAATTTACATTGTAGGAAAAGAATTGAAAAGGACAAAGGAAGACAGTTTACAAAGAAAGAGAATAAAGCATGATATCTATAATCACACACAAATGTCCACAAAAATAACAAATACTTAAAAGCTATGCACAGTTATCACTGGCATCTCTACATTAGCTTGGATAACAATGGGTAAAACATAAAATCAATGTGAGCACAAAGATATGTATGCCTAGAGTCAGGAGATGAATCTGTGACAAGAATATGGCCAAACAATTGTGTGATTTCCTCAGGAAATGCACTAAGAACAAATTAATCTCATTATTCATACAAGTGTATGTGTGTGTGTATGTGTGTGTGTATGTGTGTGTGTATATACATATGGTATATAAATATACTGCTATAAGATTATCAATTCTTGTTTAATAGTCACTTGTTTTTATTTCCCTTACCCATTTATACTGTCCATTGATACATAGGTATTTTTTTGCACGTGTCTGTTTTGCACTGTGAAAATATATACACAAAGAGGAAAGAACTGCAAAGACACTCCCTGAAAACAAGAAATCCACCAGTTTTCAGCTCCGTCAATATGTATGTAGATAGATAGGTAGGTAGTTAGGTAGATAGATAGATAGATAGATAGATAGATAGATAGATAGATAGATAGATAGATATTTGCTGTTAATGCATATGTGTGAGTGCTTGCCTACATGTATGCATGTATACCATATGCCCATATGCATATATCACACCGACAGCTCCGCTACAGATGTTGGGGAAACTGCATGAAGACTGGGCAGTACAACTGCTAAATATGTGCTGGGGGCCTAGGTCCAGCCCAGGTATGCTGTTTGGTTGGTAATCCAGTCTCTGGGATCCCCCAAAGGTCCATGGTTAGTTGACTCTCTTGTTTCTCCTGAAGAGTTCCTATTCCCTCCAGAACCCTCAATCCTTCCTCCAACTCTTCCATAAGACTTCCTGAGCTCCATCTAGTGTATGGGTCCCTGCAGCTATTTCTGTTAGTTGCTGGCTGAAGCCTACAGGAGACAGTCATGCTAGTTTCCTGCCTGCAAGCATAACAAGACAATCACGAATCAAGTTAGGAATTAGTTCTTGCCCATGAGATGAGACTTGAGTTGGTACACTCATTGTTGGGACATTCCCTCAGTCTCTCTCCATCTTTTCCTCTACATACATATCTCATAGGCAGAAAGGTGCAAATTTGGGGTGGAAGGTTTTGTGGGTGGGTTGGTATCCTTATCTCTGTACTGGGAGTCGTTTAGTTACAGGAGATGGCTTCTTTGAGCTCCATATCCACGACTGCTAGGAATCTCAGCTAGAGTCACTGTAATAGATTCCCTGGAGCCTCCCTCATACCAGGTCTCTGACATATCCTAGAGATGCTTCCTTCCCACAGCCTGCCATTTACTCCACAGGCCCTCTTTCCCTATACCTGATTTCCCCTTCCCCTCCCTATCTCCTGAGGCTTCATCTGGGAGCTGGTGGGAACTAAAGGGATGCAGAGACCTACAGCCAAGCATCAGGTATAGGTTGGAGCTCAGACACTCTTGTGGAAGAGTTGGAGATAGAATGGAACAATCTGTAGGAGTCAAACAAACCAAAAGAAGTACAGAGTCAACAAGACTGGGCCCACAGGGACTCAGAGACTGAAGCCCCAACCAAAGAGCATGCAGGGGCTGGATCCAGGCCCTCTACACATTTGTGGCAGAAGGGAAGCTTGGTCTTCATGTGGGTCCCTTAACAATTGGAATGAAGGCTGCCTCTGGCTCTGCAAACTCCCTTTGGATCCCCTTCCCCAAACTGCAAGAGGATATGCTTAGTCCTACAAGAATCCAAGGAGTGTAATGTGGGGAGAGATTTGTAAGGATAGGACTGGGGGATGGAGGTCTGAGGCCAGGATGAAAAGTGAATAAATAAATAAATTAATTGATTCATTAATTTAAAACGGAGAAGCTGTGATCTTGAACCACAAGTAAGAAACAAGAAGAGAACTCAGAGAGGCAGAGACTTTGAAGCAACAAAGCCTGTCCCCTGAGATAAGACCATACCTCTGACTACCTCACAACACTACTAGCTGAGGGTCAAGTTTTCACATGTCACAGATATTGTTGGACATCACATTCATACAATCACATTGTGCCTTTCTGTAACAGTTTTATGAGTTAGCCATCATAGGGACCGCAGTTTATTATGCTATTATGTGGAATATTCTGGCTCATGTGATATTACAGTAAGTACATGGTTTTAAGTTTTTTTCAATATCTCTTTTTTCTTTTGTAAGACAGTTATTTCACATTAATGGTATTGAAGTGTTAGATACTCTTCAGAAAGTAGAATTGGATAAAATATAAATTAGATCATTTCAGGGTGCTTTAGGTTCAGTATGCAGAGCAGAAAGATATTTTTGAGATTCAAACAACCCACAGGCTTTGTTCCTCTGATTGTTGTAAGACTGAAAAGTGGTCCCTTCTCATGGGTGGGAACACTCGCGGAGAGGAAGACGCTGTGGGCGGTGATTAGGCTATTAAACATCATGAAAGAAGACAGCATGAAGGAACAGAGGACATGAGTCATAGGTGAGCTTGCTGGTGCTGGAATTTTTAGAAGAAAATTTAAAAGAGGTTCAAAGAGAGAATACGTCATGCAGATGTGTGTTGAAGAAAACTTCCAGCAGAAGGAACAATAAAAGAAAAAGTCTGCATGCATACTGTCCTTGGATGTATCTCAAAACGGCATGGAGTCTATGATTCGAGGAAGGTCAGACATTCATAGTAAGCATGGTTTAAATATATAGTGATATATATGTGTATGTATATATATACATATACATATATGTATATATATATATATATATATATATATATATATATCACATTGTTATATCTCTAACAAATATGTTTAACATCACAAGTTATTTTTTCAAAGCGCCATAGGGAAATAATATAAAATGAATAATAAAATGTAACGGATTTAATGTTTTCCTAACACACCTATTAGTAACTTTTTCTTTTGCTGTGGCAAAATGTTTCTGACAAAAATAACTTAAGAAAGCAACTTTTTTCTTTTTCTCAAAATTCCAGTGTATAATTAATCTCTTGTGTTGGGAGAGGCATGATTGCAGAACTTGAGAGAGGAGTCACTTTGAACCTCTAGTCAGAGAGGAGAGAGATGAATGCTGGCACTCAGAGACCTGTATCCTCCTTATTCCATCCAGGGTCTGAGTCAATGGACACATGGAGATCCCTCATAGGTAAGAGTGTGTGCTCTCATCTCATCCTGTCTAAGATCTTTGTCTTTAGTGTCAGCAAATCCCATGAACTGTTCACACAAGACTAGACATCACATAAGAAAACTCAAAATCTGAAGTAGATTTATACATTGTAAGAGAACAAACAAACAATACAGAAAATTATTCTTATAATTTGAGTTTCGACCGAAAGCCAGAATGAAAGCCAAGTCAAAAGCCACTAAGTCTCCTAGCTGTGGCTTGTCTCTCCTGGACTGTTTGCTTCTATTAGGGAATCTGAGATACTTTCTTTTCCTTTGAGATAGCAAACTGAAGGGATATGGATTCCAGAAATTATTGTGCAGAGTCATTCAATTCCACTTAGTTCTCAGGAGTAATAAATATGCACCTGCCTATAGACAAAATAAAGTATTTAATTTTGAGCAAAAAGGTTGTTGAGTTGTTAAACATAAAAGCTGCCAGATAGGCTTCTTTGCTCTGAGAAAAATGAAATTTTGTTCTGGATATTTTTTATAAAAATGAACAGAAATATTAAGGCCAAATATGGACCTAGGCAGATTAAATGGGTTTTTTTCTGTATCCTGTGATTTCCTTTTTGTAAACTGACTTGGTAAAAGGACATTCAATATTGTTGTAAATAAAATCAGTCCTAGAGAATAGTTGTGCATAGTTGCTACTATAAAAATGCTAATGCTAATAATAACAATGATGATGACAATAATAATAGGACCCTAATAGTAGAAGTAAAAGTAGAATTAAATAAAAATAATTTCATTCCATTCTCTCATTTCCTGATAAGATACACAGGACAGACAAGAAAAAAAGCCCCTGATAAGATACACAGGACAGACAAGAAAAAAAGCTCCCCCAAAAAATCTCTCTTCTGAAATTCCATAAATGAGCAACTGTAATACTCACCACAGTCAGTAGATTTCTTATGGACATACTTTCAAAGATTATGACCTGAAATGCATTGCTTCTCAAAGAGCTTTTTGAGAATCTCTTATAACTTTTCTTAATGATGGAGAACAATACATGCTTTTTCTCCTTTCATTTACCTTTGTACTTAAACCCTCAATGCATCTCAATGCTAAAAGACTGTTAGAAAAGAGTCATAAGAAGAAGCATGTTAGAGAGCCAAAATCTGGTCATTGGTAACGGAAGACTGGGAGGAAAACTTGCCTGAAAAATAGTGTCCTTTCTTTTATCTCTTTTTTTATAAAGAACATGTCTTTATGTGATTCTTTTATCTATACTTGCTATACTTTTCAGTTTTATAATAATGACGTGGTAAAAATAACAACGTGAAGGATTGTCCATGAGTCCCTTTCACTTATCATCATATCTTTGTTAATTATCCCTGGTACCAAAGTATTGGAGTCTTATTTAGAAAGCCACTGTGTATGCCTACACTTGAAAAATATTCTCCTTTAGCACCTAATGATCTTAATTCCTCCTTTAACGATTTTAATAATTGTAAGTTGATATTTATAGATAGATAGATAGATAGATAGATAGATAGATAGATAGATAGATAAAAAGTGTTATACTTTCTGTGTTTATTTAGTTCTCTTTTCCCATGTGTATATTTATAAATCTGTCATCTATTGATCTAGCTACCTATCTACCTATCTATCTGTCTATCTATCTATCTATCTATCTATCTATCTATCTATCTATCTATCTATCTTATTCTTCTCTCATATATTATATCCTAACTATGATTTCCTCTCCCTCCACTACTCTTCCTCCCTTCCCTCATCCCTACATCCACTGTTCCTCCTTTATCTTCAAAAAACAGAGAAGGCTTCCCGGGAATATCAATCAAACATGGCATAACAAGTACAACAAGACAAGGCACAAAGCTTCACATGAAGGGTAGTCTAGTCAACCCAAATAGGAAGCAAAGGATTCTAGAAGCAGACAAAAGAGTCAGAGACAAACCCTAGTTCCACTGTTAAGAGTCCTATAAAAATGCCAAGCTATACAACCATACCATAAGCAGTAAGCCTAGGCCAGACCAATATAGTATCCATGATTCAGCAATCATTCTCTGTAAGCTCCTATAAGCCCTACCTACTTGACTCGGTAGGCCATGTTTTTTTCTTGATCCCTCTGGTTCCTAGAATCCTTCCTCCTCCTCTTCTGTAGGTTTAATCAACCACTGAATAATGTTGGGCTGTGGTCCTATGATTCTGTTTCCATCAATGGCTGGATGAAGCATTTCTGATGAAAAGTGAGCTAGGAACCAATATGTGAGTATAGCAGAATATCATTACAAATCATTTCAATTTTTTTGCCAATATTATTTGGTTCTATTCTAGATCTCTGGACTATCCACCTTCTGGAGCATGTCCCTCTAGCCAGTGTCAGGTGAGACTCCTTCTCATGGCCTGGGCCTCAAGCTAGAACCATTCATTGCTTGGCTGCTGCCACTAGTTCTGTGCCACCATTACCCCAACACATTCAACACTGAGCAAATTGTGGCAAGATTTCCAGTGGAACGTGTGGAAGATCAATCCAGTGTATATATTTGTCATTGTCAAAATTTTAATTCTCGAGACTCAAGCTTCAGCAATCCCAAATATCCCCCCAAACAAACAAACAAATAAAAACAAAACAAAATAATTTTCCATAGCCATATGCCATCATGCTTCTCAGTTCTACTCCACTGACATGCATGTCTGCTTTTATGCTAGAATAATGCTGACTTTTTTGCTATAGGTATAGTTCAAACAACACGAAAAGGAGTTTTAAAAATAAAGATATATCCTACAAAATTAGAGAAAATATGAAATATTTATCTGGGTTAAACATCCATAATCTGTTTAAAAAGTCTAAAAACCACCACAGTCTCTAATAATTCAATCAATAAATGGATGGATGGGTTGATCAGACACTTTTCAAAAGAAGAACCAAAATAATCAATACAATGAAAATAATGGCAATATTCTCATCATCAGGAATGTGAAATCAACTACATGGGCATTGCATGACACACCAGTCAGAATGGTTGTCAACAACAACAAAATTTGTCAAGAACAGAGAGAAAATGGATACCTTATGTACTGTTGACAGGAATGTTAATTAGTTTAGTCACAGTAAAAATAGGTGGGAGGTGTTCTCAAATATTCATAAAATAGAACTTCAATATCTAGATAACTAATCTAGTGGGTGTATCCAAAGGAATCTAATAAAAACAAAAGAGTACCTGCATAGTCACATTTGTGTGCTAGGTTATGTGCAATAAAAATTTCCAGGCTCAGCCAGGGTACTGATTAGACAACCCTAATGTATATATACAGTGGGGTTTATTCAGGAAAAAATCTTGTCATTTGGAGGAAAATATGTGGAATTGGTGATAATGTTATGTGATACAAAGGTAAGTATGCCAACCTTTCTCCTGTATATAAGTTTGAAAGGACAAAGTGTTAGGGATGCAGTAAAGAAAAGAGGGCATGAGCAATTATAATATAGTTATGATTATCAAAGCATATTGTATGCACACATGAAATTCCCTAACAAAATCCTTAATTTGTATAATTAATACCTGCTAACTCAAGAAAATGACCCTACTATATTAAATGGAAAAATTCTATAGCATAAGCTAAATTACAATTTCCTATAATTACATTTTGAATACCTTCATATGTACATAGTACTAAATCTGATGGTACTATTAATCCTATTTTATGAAAACTGGAAATAATTATGATAGAATAGTGTAACCATTCTGGCAGGAAATAAAGAAGTCTCAGTCACAGTCTAATGGCTCAGGGAGAGACGTGCAAAGTTAAATTACATCTTAGAGTGTTGATTTCTAACGAGTGAAAAGCTGTGTGCTCAGGAAGCCTACAGACTGAATTAATCTGTATATGTTATCGACACACCCCTTGGCACGTTTACACTAGGTTCAGGTATAGCATAGCATTTTAATGGAGAGCAAGGCATTTTCCCTACCAAACTGGGACTAATATAATCCTCCACCCAATCTCTATGGGGTTAGGGTTTGGGATGGTAGATTCCTTTGAGTGTTCAAAGCTGGTCTTGTTGGGGTGTAATCATGGAGACTCGATCTAGGTAGAGGCATGTGCAAGCATAAGCCACTGCAGGATTTCAAGTATCTGCCTCCATCTCTTTTATTTTTATTTTCTTGAAACTTGGCCTCTCCTTGACCCAAAATAATCAATACAATGAAAATAATGGCAATATTCTCATCATCAGGAATGTGAAATCAACTACATGGGCATTTCATTCTAGCTGGTTGACCATGGAGCCCTTGTGATCTGCCTGCCATACCCCCTAGTGCTGGAGCTATAGGCATCTGTAAATATGTCTGTCTTATTTGTGGTTGTTGAGAATTCAAATTCAGGTGCACATGGCTATCAACTAAAGATTCTCATCCATTGAGCCTCCTTGCAGACCTTCATCTGTCTTTGTAAAGAGATGGTTGATTGGGGAAAGTGTTGAATAAATAGCAAGACTCATAAAGTCTGTTGTGCAATCCTGCAAAAAAAGCAACTTGCACCTACATCTGACTGTTTTATAAATGCAGGGAATTTATGTGCACTTCCCAAACTGTAAACACATTTCTACAGGAAATGTGTGTGTGTGTGTGTGTGTGTGTGTGTGTGTGTGTGTGTGAGAGAGAGAGAGAGAGAGAGAGAGAGAGAGAGAGAGAGAGATGGATTTCCTAAGCTTTAAATCTACAGGAAACACACATTATCCAGCCTGTAAATACTACTGCTGTCTTGTAGAACAGACTATTCTACTACTGAAAAAAGTTGTAAAATCTATTTTACCTATCCATATGTAAGATCTCAGCTTCCTTTAGGGAAAACTTTTCTTAGGGACACTTGATAGATTCTTTATGCTAATGAATAAGCATCAAAAAGGTTCACTTTACTTTCTAAAATCTATGAACTAAATATTTTTCAAAGGCAAGGTAGCCATTATTTCAATGAAGTTTTCCAATAGAAATTGCCTACTGAAAATTTGAGTAAATAATTCTTGGCTTCATCCTTATAATTATCTTCATTTAGAATCATAGCCAAACTATTAGTGATAAAATGTTTGTCTTATGAGATGTTTTAATATTAGATAAGAAAAATTAAAAACATTTTTAATATATTTGTGCTCCTAAAATCCCATCATGAACCTTCACAGTTACTACTACTTTTTTTTATATTTTTGTTATTTGTGTGTGTGTGTGTTTATATAATAGAAATACCATTTTTAAAATTTTTGACCGCACAGAAAATAATTATTTTATTATGGCAAATGTTATAATAACAATTGGTTTTAACCTTCATATTTCTGTTTAATATACTCCAGATTTATCTACTTCAATTCAAAATTGAAGTAGAAAGCATTCATAATTGAATTCAAAGAATTCATAATTTCAAAACTTCACAGTCCCTAACCTGTGCAGCAACGATACTAAGCTATATAATGAATATAGTACAACAGTATTGACATTGATGATAGGTATTCCTGACACAATCTCATTAGGTGAACAAGTATCTACCTCCCTTACAAGGAATTGGCATTATATGTATTAGAGTGTGGATAATATTTTTCCCAAAGATGTGCTGAAGGTTGACCTTCAGTTTGGCATGTAAGAAAATTGGTTAGTTTTGTTTTTTACGCAATTACTTATTATATTAATATAATTATATCTCTCCATTCCCTTACCTCTATTTAATATACCCCCTCTCCACTCTCCTTCAAATTCATGGCCTCATTTTTCACTAATAGTTGCTACATGAATTATGTATATCTATAAACATATACCTTTCTAAGGATAACCTGTTCCATTCATATAATGCTATCTGTATTTATGTTTTTACAGGTGAACATTTTTTACTGCACAGTCAATTAGTATGCTCTTCCATGGGTAAGATCACTTCACTAAACCAGCATAATCCCTAAGAACAATCTATAAACATGTGTCCTTGTACCCACAGATAAATGTAGTTTTCACCACTCAACAAGTAGTATTCTCTTTGCAACTGGTGGAGACCATCATAGAAAACCACAACCAATCAGAATGTAGGTTGTAGACTTCACCCAAAATTGATAAATCTACCAAGCACCTCCACATCCAAATCTCAGGTAACATTGTAGAAGAGGGGACAGAAAGATTGCTGGGAGCCAGATAATCAGGGATTTGTGTGTGTGTGTGTGTGTGTGTGTGTGTGTGTATGAGAGAGAGAGAGAGATTGTTGGGCCTATAATATGCATTCAGTGGGCTCTATTTGAAAACAAAATACTCACCTCAGTCACTGTTACAGATACATGGAAGCATTTGTCATCAACAGATAGTGTTGTTTCAACTTAGAAATCTACATAGGAAATTGTATGATTTTTTTGAAAATTTAAAAATTACTCTCTTGAAGAATGGTATAGAACCAAAGACCAGTAGCACAGGATGCTCTTAGTGACAGGCACTCTATTCCCCTTTATGATCAAGGACTAATGATTCTTCCCAGCCTCCTCACTTGGATGTTGCAAGCATCCTCCCCCCAGGTCTCTCCTGATTTATTCACATCCCACTTCATGTTTATTCATGAATGTATACCCTTATGTCTAGAATGCCTGTGAATGATGGTATGTCCAAGGATCACAGATTGTACTGTGCCTGATTTCAGTATTTTATCAAATAAATATTTGATTTCAAACCTATTTTTTTTATTCTGAGAATTTTATTTATGTGAAGTGAGTTGATTATCACAATTTAAAGTGGGGTAGTTTAAAAAAGACTTATTCTTCCCTGTTATAGTTTCTCTTTCTGAGGGTCCCTCTTGAGGCGTCAGAAATTCAGTATTGTCTGATATTTGTAAACAAAGGGGAATTAAATACCAGCCCCTGTGCCACATTGTATTAGTTGAAAATGAAGTAGATTTAATTTTTTTTTTTCCAATTGAGTTCATGTGACCCTTTGTCCTTCTGCTTTAACAAAGCAAATGGAGTTCATTTAGATCAGGGGAACTTAAGAACATTCGAAAAGCAACAGACCCCTGTATCATTCCAATGTAGTAATTCAGAGTGACTTAAACTGATAGTTTAATAATTGCATGTGTTGTATATAACCACTAAGTAAAGATTCTATGCATAATATGGATTCTCAGTAGTACTAAGTAAAACACATGAAATAGAGTGATATGACAGCTTGGCAATTAAAGGAAAGGGAAAGGAAAGGAAAGGAAAGGAAAGGAAAGGAAAGGAAAGGAAAGGAAAGGAAAGGAAAGGAAAGGAAAGAAGAAAAGAAGAAAAGAAAAGAGAAAATCTGTAACAGACAAGTTCCAAAAACAAAACAAATGAACAAAGGAATAAACAAACTAACAGAAAATAACAGTTTTATAGCTAATATCATCAAAACTACTACAGATAATTTAAATTATTTTCACAATATATAAAGAGTAGTGGGAATCTGTATTTTTCTTACATCAATTCTTTATGGGAAATTATTAAAAATATTTCTGTGAAACAGAATCAATTTACATTATGGTTTATTGTCTTACTGATTGTAATCTTACAAATGACATTTTATCCTGCACATCTGGTATCTACTACTATTGTGTCCCCAAGTCTTTTAAACCTGTTTCCTCCCATTAAAATATCATTTATGAATCTACAAAACTTTACATGAGAATAATTACTAATATCCTTCACTTGAGAATTGAAAAGTTAAAAGTAATTAAGCCATTCACTAAACCTGCACTGTTACCAAGTACCATTTGCTATTTTTCAGTCTAAGTTAGAATTTCTATTCTGGTTACATCTCTACTTTAGATTCCAATTTAAGTCTTGAATTATAGTAAGATTTTAGAAACAGACATTAATTTGACATTACTTGATTCTAATCATGACTTTCTCCAAGTTTACTAAAATTAATGGCTATGCATTTCAGGGATTGTAATATGTTTTTCAATCATCCACAAGTGCATTCACTGAGCAATTTAAATACAAGTAGACCAAACCCTGAAGGGAGCAAAAGAAAACCAGAGCTTGGGTAATCTCTTATGGAGTTAGAGATCTCCAATATAGAGAATTATTATTGACACAAAACTACATTAAAGTTTATTTAGATGATTAGGCAGGTTAAAGGCACTTTTTGAGCAAGCCTGATGACCTGAGTCCCATGCCCAGAACCCATGGACAAAGAGAACCAATACTGAATACTCTACAAACCACATGCATGAGGACATGTAAACACGTGAGTGCACATGCATCTTCAAACACTATCCCCAAGCTATGCTAATAATTAAAAATATTAAATAGTTTGTGTTTTATTAGTATCTAGTTATTATAATTCTTTATATATTTTAAACAACAGTCCTCTATCAGATATGTAGTTGCTAAAATTCTTTTCTGATTCTGTAGGCTGCCATTTTGTCCTTTGCTATAAGAAAATCAAAAACATGCCGGGCGTGGTGACCATGCCTTTAATCCCAGGATTTGGGAGGCAGAGGCAGGTGGATTTCTGAGTTCGAGGCCAGCCTGGTCTACAAAGTGAGTCCAGAACAGCCAGGGCTATACAGAGAAACCCTGTCTCGAAACAAACATAAAATAAAATAAATTTTAAAAAGAAAAAGAAAAAACAAAAAAACAAAAACAAACAAAGCAACAACTTTCTAGTGTTTTGTTTGTATTTTCTCCATTTTTATTAAAAAATAGATTATTTTCTCATACAATATATTCTGATTACAATTTTCCCACCCTCTACTCTCCTCCCAGTTTCTCCATCTCCCCTCCCATCCTGATCTCACTTTCTGTCATAAAAGAACAGTCTTCTAAGAGGTAAACAGAAAACATAACAAAATAAAATATAACAAGATAAAACAAAAACTGTTACAATGAAGTTGGATAAGGCAAACCAACAAAAGGAAAAGAGCCCCAAGAGAAGGCACAAGAGTGAGAGACACACTCATTCACATACTTAGGAATCATTAAAATACTAAAGTGAAAGCTATCCTATATATGCAGAGGCTCTAGTACAGAGCTTGAGCTTGCTGCTTCTGTTTCTGTGAGTTGTTATTCATTTTGCTCAGTTGATTTAGAGAGCCATATTTCTCTCTCTCTCTTTCTCTCTCTCTCTCTCTCTCTCTCTCTCTCTCTCTCTCTCTCTCTCTATTTGTGTGCATGTGTGTGTGTGTGTGTGTGTGTGTGTGTGTGTGTGTGTGTGTGTGTGTGCGTATTTACAGTTGGGTCTTGGTTCCATCAATTAACATGCCAGGGTTTGTTTGGGTTTTTTTTTGTTTTTGTTTTTGTTTTTGTTTTTTCCAACACTATGGTGTTTTTATTACTATTGCTCTGTAATACAACTTGCAATTGGTGATGAGAGACTAGATCTTGGTTTTCGACTTCATCTCAGAGAACCTGACCTAATGTTGAAGTTGAGTTAACTAACAAGCTGACACAAGCACCAGTTTCCAGGTTACTCTCCAACAAACCTGTGCCTGGTACTAGCTTCCAGGTTACAAGCCTGTCCTTGGTATTCCACTTTCTAACAACCATAAGTCTGGAGGAAAGGAGAAGTTAAGTATATGGCGTGGCTCCCATTACCAGCCAATTATCTAAAAGGACAACATAATTCCTTAATAGCCTGCCAATCAGATGTGGGCCAGGCTAAAAAACCCCTCACTTGTTTGCCATTTCCTATAAAACCTGTTCCACTGAGAGCTCAGGGCTTCGCCCTCCAGCTCTGCTGAATCACAGAGGTGATGTAGCTCAAGCTTATAATAAAGAGACTCTAATGCTAATGTATCGAACTCGGCTCCTTGGTGCTCTTTGGGGGTTCACAAAGGAGGCACTACGGTGATGGTGGTACCTTCAGCAGTTCTTTCATGTTTCATGAGTGTTTTAGCAATCATAGGATTTTTGTGTTTCCACGTGAGTTTGAGAATTTCCTTTCAGTATCTGTGAGAACTGGGTTGGAATTTTGATGGAGATAACAAATGAATCTGTGAAATTTTTTTGCAGGATGGCCATTTTTACTATGTGATCCTTGATTATGAGAGATCTTTCCATCTTCTGTTGTCTTTTTAACATTTTTCTTCAAAGACAAAGTTTTTCTTACATAATCCTTGTACTTGATTGATTAGAGTTGCCTTAAGATATTTTACATCATTTGAGGCTATGTTGAAAGGATGTTTCCACTCTTTCTTCTTCAGTTCATCTGAAGGCTACTGACTGTTCAATTAATTTTGTACACAGCAACTTTATTGATAAATGTGATTTTCCATATAAACAAATTGAATATTAAAATCCATATGATCATCTTACTAAATACAGAAAATGCTTATGGCAAAATTCAACACCACTTTATGATCAAGAGATTTGAGATACAAAGAAAAAAGTGTTTATCACTTTGGAATTAAGTACTTAACAGCTGTAGGAGTTCCTAGGTGAATTTTTTTGGGGGGTAGGGGGAGTCACTGATGTATACTACTATGTCATCTCTAAATAAATGTACTTAGACTACTTCCTGTACAATTTTTATCCCCTTGATCTCATTTTGGTGTCTTATTACTTAGCTAAGACTTCAAATGCTATATTGAATATGTAAACAAAAAGTGAACAACTTTGTCTTATCTCTAATTTTAATGCAATTGCTTTGAGTTTCTTTTCATTGAACTTAATGGTGGCTATGGACTTAATGTAATATATTTCTACTATGTTGAGGTATTTGTCTCTTTCATACTAAATCTCTTCAGGACTTTTTTCATGAAGGTGAGTTGGATTTGGGCTCTTTTTATCTAATAGAATGATTATGCGACTTTTGTATTTCAGTTTATTGATACATATGCTTAGCTGGCCATCCTTATATCTCAGAATAAAGACTATTTAATCATGGTAGACAGATGTTCTTTTCTGATGTGTTCTTGGGATCAATTTGCAAGTGTTTTATAGAGGGTTATTGCATTTATGTTCATAATGGAAATTAGTCTGTAATTCTCTTTGCTGGATCTTGACGTGGTTTGGTGTTAGAGTAACTGTGGCCTGGAAAAATGATTTGAGCAATATTCCTTCTTTTTCAATTTTTGGATAAAAACATTTCAGTGACTATTTCCATTTTACTAAAGGATAGGGAGATATTTAAAATGTTCGCGTGATCTTGGTTTATCTTTGATAAGTGTTATATACTGAGAACAGTATCCATTACTTTTAGTTTTTCTGATTTGGTGGAACACAGGTTCTTAAAGTAAGTCCTTCTGATTCACAAAGAACCAACTCTTCATTTTTTTGATTCTTCGGTATGCTGTTTTTTTGGTTGTTTCTATTTTATTGGAGTCTTGAATTTGATAAGGACTTGCTACCTGTTCCTTTTGGTTTTGGTTTCTTCTTTTGGTTTTAGAGCTTTCATATATGTTGTTTATTCAATTTTGTTCAATCCTGGGAAATGATTTTTCAATATGTACTGAGTTGTTCGGTTTACATATGTTTGCAGTTTTGTTTTGTTTTGTTTTTCAGGACTGAATTATCATTTATGGAGAAAATTCCATGAGTGGCTGAGAAGAAGGTAAACTCTTTTGTTTGGGTGAAACAATCTGTAACTATCTAATAGGTACATTGGCTTTCTGACATCAGTTAGCTCCAAAAATGTCTATTTATTTTATTTTATTTTTTTATCTAAATGACCTGTCTATTGGTGAAAGTAGTTTATTGAACTCTCATACTATCATTGTATGAGTGTAAATATGTGCTTTATGCTGATTTAGTCTTTGTTTTATCAATTTGTGTGTCCTTGGATTTGGGGCATAACAATTACTAACAAAGAGCAGGTGTAGAACAATAGACTTAATATTAAAAGAATACTTAAATCTTGATTTAATAACGCTGTTAATATTTTTATCTTTATATTATAATGACAATGGCTATTTTATAATCCTATTACTCTCATGATTTGAAATAATAAATACAAATGACGTTTACAGAAATTAAACATCTACACCAGGTTTTTTCTTAGATACATATGTTTGAAATATCTTTTTGCATCATTTTTCCCTGAGGCTATAACTATACTAGTTGATAAGGTGTATTTCTTGGATGCAGTAGAAAGATGGATCTGTTTTCCCATACATTTTGTTAGACAATGCCTTCTTATTCAGGATTGAGATCATCGCTATTAAGAGCCAACAAAAAGAGGTATTTGTTGATTCCCTTGATTTTGTTCTTGTTATTATTGTTGTTGGTAGTGATATAGTTGTGTAACTGTGTGTTTGTGTGTGTCCTTCTTGCTTGTCAGGAATCTTTATTCCTCATGTTTTTTTGGTTTTTTTTTTTTTTTTTTTTTTTTTTTTTTTTTTTTTTTTTTTTGGATTGTGGCTAATCACTCTTTTAAAAAAATATCTTTAATCTTTTTTTTTTTTTTTTTTTTTTTTTTTTACAGTCCTGTCCTTATCCCCTTCCTGGTCTGCTCTCCCAAGGTTCTTCCTCCCCCAACACCAAGATGATGTCTCCAACCCCACCCCACTTGGCCTCGCCACTCCCTGGGGTCTCAAGTCTCATGAGGTTTAGGTGGATCTTTTCTATCATCTATCATATTTTGATGTTCTTTTCTATAGAATGAGGACAATGAAAATTAATGTTTCCTTTTAAGAATATATTAAAAATAGCTGGACATGGTGGCACAGGCCTTTAATCCCAGCTCTTGGGAAGCAGAGGCAAGCGAATTTCTGAGTTCGAGGCCAGCCTGGTCTACAGAGTGAGTTCCAAGACAGCCAGGGCTATACAGAGAAACCCTGTCTAAAATAAATAAATAAATAAACAAACAAACTAACAAATGAATAAAGATATATTAAAAATTTATCTTTAGTACTAAACTTAAATTTTTCTTTAAATTTCAAGTACTAGTAATATTAGATACTGAGATTTTCTTTTTTTATTTTTTTTATTAATTAGGTATTTTCTTCATTTACATTTCCAATGCTACCCCATAAGTCCCCCACTTTCCTTCCCCCCTCACTCCCACTTCTTGGCCCTGGCGTTCCCCTGTACTGAGGCATATAAAGTTTGCAAGACCAATGGGCCTCTCTTTTCACTGATGGCCGACTAGGCCATCTTCTGATACATATGCAGCTAGAGACACGAGCTCTGGGGGGTACTGGTTAGTTCATATTGTTGTTCCACCTACAGGGTTACAGACCCCTTTAGCTCCGATACTGAGATTTTCAAAAGGGTATAAACAACTGTTGAACTTCAATCTCATAAACAATGAGCTTTGATGCTTTACATGTATATCTAAGAATGAGAAACCATACATTGTAAATCATATGAAGAACTTAAAAACAGTAAAAAGAATTATTTATTTATTTATTTATTTATTTATTTATTTAATGTATGTGAGTACACTACAACTGTCTTCATATACTCTAGAGGAGGGCATCAGATTTCATCCAGATAGTTGTGAGACACCAAGTGGTTGTTAGGAATTGAATTCAAGACCTCTGGAAAAGCAGTCAGTGTTCTTAACTGCTGAGCCATCACTTCAGTCCCCAACCATATATCTTTTTAAAAATTGGTAAATATAAATGCAATATCCTATGGAAACTGATATTTTATGAAATTATAAAAATGGTACTTAATTGTTGTAAGAAGTATTTAAATATAACATTTATTTAAATAAATTAAATGAGCAAAGGAAGTATAGTTTAAGTTATTACTGTTATGGAAAAAATACTTATAATTTTGGGAATATTGCCATCACACACTAAGATGATAAAGAACTATTGAGAGAAAAAAAGATAAGAGAAGTTTACATAATAACCATATAAATAAATAAAAAGTAGCAGGGATCATGAATAAAAGGATATCTCAAATTCAGGTTTTATATATATGAAATGACATGTTTTAAAGACTCACATGGCTGACATTAGCATTTCCTGTATATGGAGTAATATCTTTTGCATTTAAGCAAAATTACCTTTAAAAAGGCAATTTTCTAATTAATATGCAACACATAATTAACAAGACTCTCAATGTACTGGAATTAACCTGATCAGAAATGATCTATATTTTAAGGATATTAAAGGAATATGATTCTGATAAAATTAAAAAGAATCCTCCTGTTTCCTTATTTGTAATTCTTTATATCTTCTGAATGAAATTAGAGGAGTGTTATAGTGTAAAATCAACAAAAGAAAAACCAGAGCTCTCAACAACTATTCTACTCAGGGACCATATTTCCTCTTTAGTGTTTTATGAGAGGCAGAGATCCTCCAAGTATTGAAGAACTGGGGGAATGAGTGGATAGTTCTGTTCACTCTGTTTGCTTGTTTGGTTTTTGTTTGTTTGTTTGTTTTTTATTTTTTGTTTTGTTTTGGTTTGGTTTTTGAGACAGGGTTTCTCTGTATAGCTCTGGCTGTCCTAGAACTCACTCTGTAGACCAGGCTGGCCTTGAACTCAGAAATCCTCCTGCCTATGCCTCTCAAGTGCTGGGATTAAAGCCAAGCACTATCACTGCCCAACAGTTCTGTTAATTCTTAGTTTAAATCCTGATGTCTTCTAATACAATGTGAAAAAGCCAAAAACAAACATCAAAAGCAAATCAAAGCTCACTGTATATAATATCTGAATCCTATGAGTTCTCTGTTTTAGTACCATCTTGAAAAGTATTGTGAGATTATTTTCAGAAGGTAAATTCAATTTAACATTCATACCCATGTCACAGTTATCAGAGCCAGACATGAATTTTGAGAGTTCCTTTATATAATGGATTTCTCATGTTCTAACATTTTTGTCTGTAAATGCATCCATTATTTACTAGATGGAATTGTCATCTTAGCGTCTTACTTGCTCACCCCTTCTAGCTCTTTCTAAACTCTGACTGGCTGGACCAATTTGGCTATTCTGGCTCAAACTCTTTTCTAAATTGGCTGATGCAAATTGTCTTCTCTTAACTTCTCACTGAATTGCTTGCTTGACATTAAATTAACTCTGGATATTTGCTCTATCCTTCTGGCTCCTTATTCTCAGCTTGTTTTGTCTTCATCTGTGTCTAGCTTGCTTTCTCTGAAACTTGTCTCTGTAAAACTATCCCAGTAAAAACTGCTTCCTCCTCCCTCTCTCTCTCTCTCTCTCTCTCTCTCTCTCTCTCTCTCTCTCTCTCTCTCTCTCTCTTTCTCTTTCTCTCTCAGATTTGCTCCTGTGCTGTTTAGTGAGAGTTGGATGTGTTATCTCTGATTCAGTCTCTCAACTCTTTCTCAGATTTATCACTTTGTCTGTCCTTCAATTAGAAATCACTTTCAAACATGACTGCTTCCTTCTACAAACTAACTTTACCTACATCATTACTCATTAAACCTGTGTATTGGGGGCATGTCTGTGTTCCAGACAGAGGGATTGAAGATGTGTGGCATGGTTGCATTTCATCAGGATCATACATGCTTAGCAGGATTTGATCCCCTTTCAGAGCAGTCATGTTGATGGATTAAAATTCCAGCCACTATTACATATGCCTGAAAGATTTTGCTGAAAGGGCTCTGATATAGCTCTCTCTTGTGAGGCTATGCCAGTGCCTGGCAAATAAAGAAGAGGATGTTCACAGTCATCTATTTGATGGAACACAGGGTCCCTAATGAAGAAGCTAGAGAAAGTTCCCAAGAACTAAAGGGGTCTGCAACCCTATAGGTGGAACAACAATATGGAGTAACCAGTAACCTCCAGAGCTGTGTCTCTAGTTGCATATGTAGGAGAGGGTGGCCTAGTCAGCCATTAATGGGAGGAGAGGCCCTTGGTCTTACAAAGACTTTTATGTCCCAGTACAGGGGAATGCCAGGGCCAGGAAGCAGGAGTAGGTGGGTTGGGGAGCAGGGTGCGGGGATGGTATAGGGGGCTTTGGGGATAGCATTTGAAATGTAAATGAAGAAAATATCTAATAAAAATTGTCTAAATGTATCCACAATGATAAAAGTCTCTTCTTCAAAAAATTTTGATTTCTTTTATCTACTACAGTAATGTAACCCTCCTAACCTTATATAATCATTCCAAAATTGCAGCAGAAACACTCAGTTTCCTCTGATTATCCATTCCTACATTTTAGTCTGTAATGAACTATCAAATGTTACACAAAATAAAGAACTAAGTAGCTAAGTGTGCTCACATGACAGCATTGTAGTAACTGACAGCTGAGTCAGACAATGTTTGCTTCAAATTTAGACGGTGTCCTTAAAAGGAGGCAGTGGATCCTTCTCCTTCTCCTTTACCTTCCTTTGTAAACTCTTCCTTCTTATTTATATATGACACGAAGACATTAGCCATCTCCTGTAGACCTTATCTGATTAACATATGTTGGGCCTGCCAACATATGCTCCCTTAATAACAGTCAACATTTTAGATAGACACCTACAACACATCTGTAGAATCCCTTCATCTTTCCCTATCTTAAACCTAAAAGATCATCAGTTACTAACAACCGGAGAATTGTAAGGGTGGATACCTCAGAAGCTAAGTTGCTATTTCGCAGATGTTCTCATGGAATACCATAAAGAACTGAACGGTTGAACTCCTGGTGTTTCTATAATGAAGTACACTTTTTGTCTTGCTTACAGTTTTTGTTTTCAAATATTCTTAATACTTCTAGTTAAAGATAGTTCTGACTAACACACTAATGATATCTCACTTTTCCCTCTTCCCCCAGAGAACAGTAACACACAGCTGCTCACATTTTGTCTTGTTGTTGTCTGCTCTCTGATACCCTGTTCATCTGGAATTCCTCCCCTCAGAATGTTGTTAGTGGTTTGTTTGATAACCCATCAAAATAAAAATAAAATCAGTATATAAAATATTCACCCCCACGGCTATGAAAGTAATTTGTATTGAACTTTAGGAAATGTTTTATAATTTCAACCACTTTGACTATAGAATTTTAAAAATGGTACTTTATCATAAATATTTTAGAAAATACTTGTCTGGTGTTTCTCATCCATATTCAAATTTAAATGTGTTCATCTTCACTTTACTTGTAACCAAATAGATAAAATATTATGTGTATTATATGGTGGTATACAACTGTCATCTCATTCCAAAAGACAGGCAGCATCCTGCTTTTGATACCAACTTCAATGCAAGCATGCAAGCAAACAAACAAACAAAGTACCCAAAGAACAAAAGCCCAAAGGCAACCAGAAAGTAACCACAAACGAATAATACAATGATATACATAATACATACAATGACAAACTGTGGGATATGTTTATAATATTATTTACAGAAATGGCATTTTTAAAAAAATTTCCCTTGCATTACAGCATTTATGATATAGTTTTCTGTTGGAGGTTGGGTGAAGCTTCAATATTTCTGTGATCCAGGGAGATCTTCACATTTCTTTCTTTTCATTTATGACATCAAAGAATGGGTACTTTCTACCTTCTTTTCTCCCCATTGCTTCTTGTGGAGCTGGCAATTATTTTCTTTTAACTGCCTCACTTAACCCAGACTCCCAGCCATGACCTTAACTTCAAATACTTCAGTAGTATGTGTGTGTGTGTGTGTGTGTGTGTGTGTGTGTGTGTGTGTGTGTGTGTCTGCATTCATTTGTCCTCACTCACAAACTTACATTTCTTTGACTGTCCCATAGAGGATATATGCTGAATGTAAAAACATACCATCCAGTCAAGACTTATACATTAAAAGAAAAAGCATCTAAGTAACTTCCTGACTTAGGGTCACTATAACTATTCTCAGCACAGATTAGTTTAAAAGTGGAATTAGTTTTTCCTAGATAGATGATATCTTAACCAGTTTTTTGTTTATTTTTAGTTTATATAAGTATTACATTCAAGTTTTTTTTTTTGAAAAACAATTTAAAAGACACTGCTTATATTACTGCAGAATTTTAAACAGATGGCAAAATCCAAAAGATGTTCATGTAGAGTGGGTGGATTTAAACTATCATCAAGATTAGTGTGTGGCAGCGATGGCTCAGTCAGTAAGTCACTTGCTTTATAAGGATGAGGGTTTGAGTTTCATACTATAGATATCTTGCAAAAATTCAGGTGTTGGCACATGTGCTTGGGATAACAATACAAAAGAGAATTAGATAGCTGGGTCCCTCAGTGCATGGACCAATTAATCTTGCCTGTTTGCTGAGGTTTAGATTCAATGAGAGACCATGACTCAGAAAAGAAAGATGGAGAACAAGTGACGAAGAGAGTCTTACATTGACCTCTAGCTTCCATGTCCATAGTAGTACCTGTGCCCCCACCAGACATCCACCCCTCCCCCACACACAAAACCTAAACAACCAGATACCCATATGCCATGTTTGATTTTATTTTGTAGTATTATAATAGAATCCTGGTATGGTTTTCATCATTATACGCGTTACTTATCACTCGTTTTAAAATATGGAAGCTACAATAAATCCTTACAAATTATCGGTCAGCTTTCTACCAAGAAGGCAAGACTGTTAAGGTTTAGCAAGTATAGTATCTAGAGAAATTAAGTATGACAGAATTGTTGAAGAAATTTCAATGTTAAGGAAACAGAAAGGATCCAGGAAAAATACAGAGTCTTGGAGGATGTGGCCAAAGGCTCCAGGAATCTACTAGCATAGAATCACGTAGGTGGCAGCTCTCACTACTCATTGTCACCACTGTCTTATGCCTGGTCAGAAGGAAGATAAGCCACTAGGAAGTACAACTGAGCAAGAGGGAATGAAACAAACTGTAATTCCCAGCCATCCTTCACTGCCTTGTCCATGACTTTCAAAATAGAATTCTTTTTTTTTTATTTACTTCCTTTCTCTTTCAGTTTCAGAAAGAAAGAAGAAAAAAGTATGTTTTGTTTCCCATCATCTTCTATAACCACAGAAGGAAGAACCGGCCCCCTTAGGAAGTCTATTACTAGCTTAAGTCTACAAAATAAAAAAAGAACCTAACACCCCACAGCTGCTACATTGTCAGGAACAAATCTGCCATGGTATAAAGGGTATAATCTTGAACATTTCTATGAGTTCATCTTACTCTCTGACTGCATACTGAAAAGGCTTTTTTTTTTCTCTCTCAAGGACACACACACAGACATCATGTCTCAACAAGTTTATCATTTTATCTCCCAGTCTAAGGTCCTTCCTTCCCCACCTTAGCAATAATGAGTTTTTATACTGAGAAGGGGGACTCAAGATTACATTCAATGTCATGAGAAAGCTGGCAGAGAAAAGGAAGTAAATAAGGTGTCATGCAGATAGTGACAGTAAGGTTGATGTGAATTTTGTTGTAGACCATACTATTTTCCCATCATAGAAAGCCCTATTTTCTTCTGCTGTAGTTTTATTAATATCAGACCATTGTTAGACTTTCTTACTTACGTTGTCTTTAGGCATCTTATCAAATGATATACTCTGTATCTTTATTGTACCATGTGAATTAAAGGTTGATGTGTCTGTATTTTCAGTGTCCAAGCTATGACTAGTGTTTTTTTTTTAATGTGAAATACACTTTTCTAGTGTTATAATAATAAATTTACTGTCTAATTAGCAGCCACAAAGTTTCTTCTCATGCTTATAAAGATGTCTTCCTACAGCTTTGCTTTTCAGGTAGCTCATAATAAATAACGGGCTGGGGGAAATCTTTTTTTCTCTAACATGCACATTTATTTATGTATTTTCTGAAGATTATTGAAATTTTCAAGTGCTTATTCGGATGTGCACTATTATCTTATATGCATCCAAAGGAATGCAGCTGGGGCTAGAATGCTAATAATTAGCACCTCTATTAAAAGTCAGCTCTTGCATTTGAGCAGTGTTATGCTGGAAAGCTGTTTCCCAAGTGAACGGAGAATTATACAGTTGTATTAAAGAAGAGCTTTCCTTTGAATACAATTTTAAGGGAATCTTCAAAGGAACAAGCTTAAAGACTCAAATCGGAGCACATCACTAATTAGTGTGTGACAATAATTTAGGCGGAGAGCACCAGGCCTTGTTAATTTTCCAGGCCCATTCTGCAGTCTCTTTGCTGGATGTTTCTTTTGATGAGTCAATTTTATCTAGGTACAGCTTTTTATATTTTAAATACTGTCATAACACTTCTAAAGTTTTAGAGAATGGGACAGACAGATGCTGAAATCTGGCAATTACCTTCCAACTCAGCCTTCCAGCTCCTCATTTTATGGTTCAGGTTAAATTGCTTAATTCAATCGCGAGTATTTTGCATTTATAATATTGCTTTAAGTGGCATGTCTCTGAATAAAATAACATAACTACCTATTTGTTTATGTAGCCTTCACACTTAGAAAGAAAAATGTGCTTCCATCATCAATTATGGAACACATTATTTAAAATTCAAAGGTGTCAGTTCCCTTGATCACATTCATCCTGTAAGGGCCTTTAGGAATTATAAATGCTAGCATTTCAGCTTCACTATTTTAAAATGCTATGTTCTACAAATTAGGTATCAGAATAAACTGTTTTCTTCATTTTGTAAATAGGGAAGTATCGATTTGTGATGTCTTGGGAAATTAGAAAACAGAAACAGCAGGGTGTCAGATAACTATGATTTATGGCTTTGCATACATGAAGTAGGAATTGATGACTATTGAGATCAATATCAAGATTCATTGGTTCAGGTATACATAGTGACTAAAGCCATATTGAGAATCAATGTTTGAATCAAGTAAGCATCTGTCTTCCTATGGATAAAAATATGCCAATATATACTGTTCATCTGTTATTACCGATTATGAGAATTCAATTTTTGAAGGATGACAATTATTTTGCAAGTTAAAAAGTCACTCCTCCCTATTTGTGCAACTGGTTTTGTGCCAGTCATGATGGAGTACCTGTGTATGTGTATCAGTGTGTGAGTGTATTTGTGTGTGCCTGTGAGTGTGCATGTGTGTGTGTGTGTGTGTGTGTGCATGTGCATGTGTGTCTGTGTGTGTTTGTTGATAGGTGAAAGTGTGCCATGGATGATTACATATGGAGGCAAGAAGATAGCCCTCTAGTATTAGTATTTTCCCTCCCTCCACCTTCTTGTGAGTTCTGGAGTTTGAACTCCAGCCATGGGACTTGAATTTCAAACACCTTTACCTGAGAGGCCATCTTTGTTGACCTTTAAATGCATTTTTAATTGACAAATGGTAATTATGCTATCAATGTGGTACGAACTAATTTTATGACTTGTATACTATAGAAAGGCTCAGTACATAGAAAAACCAATATATTGCCTAACATATTTACTTAATCCATAAATTTTTGTGAGAAAATTAGTTATATATTTTATTAAGTTTGAAATATGTGGTCATTAAAATAAATAACTCCAAAATAATAAACTCTGGGAAATATGTATGTGTTCAGTACTCCAATTTCAGGTGTTTTGGACATTTTCTTGTACTGGGTTAGCTGAGTCCATGATGATTTTTTATTTCAGTTTCATTATTTTAAGATCCTGAAGAGTATTCACAAATTCCTGCCCTGAGTAATATTTCATTGATTGTCAAGTTTTACCTGTTTTCCCCATCTTTGTTGTTTTCTTAACATTCATCTTATTGATACTTCTGTTGTAACCTGTCCATGTATAGCAGTGTTTTAAATCATTTGAATCACTAAAGTAACCAAATATTTCATCATACATCTGTTGGTGAAACTTAACTCTTTTTGTGACATGTATTTAAGAGTTTTAAATCTATTTCTTTATGTCTATGTGTTCAGTTTTTAAAATTACTTATTTTAGTACTTGAGACTATAATATCATCATTCCATCCTTCCCTTTCCTGCCTTATTCCCTTCCTTGCCATCTTTTGAGTTAATGGCTATGAGGATTTCTTATACACTTTGGATATTGGCCTCTTGAGTTTTCTACTCTGTGAGGTTTTTTTTTTTTTTAAATTTTTTTTGCTCGTTTGTTTTGTTTTTTGTTTTTGTTTTAGCATGATTGACCTTCTTTAGATTTGGTTATAATATTTTTGTCCCTTCTTCTCAACTGTTTTTGTTCCATGCCATCTCAACTATAAAACTGTCATGAAGGTCCTAGACTCAGAGAGTTGGCTGTTCGTTTGTTCCTATGGTTTACCAATAAAGGTCTCATGTTTATGTCATTTATTCACTTCTATGATGACCTTATGAGTATTTCATGGAAAAAACCCACATTTACTCTTTTCCATGTTGTTTCCAGTTGTTACCAACAGTACTTATTAGAAAGATTGTCCGTTTTTTCACTATATATATTAACCAATTTGTCAAAAATTAATTGAAAGTAGATAATTGGATATTTTCTAGATAGTCTATTTTGTTCCATTGGTATCCATTTTTATAGAAGGCTTTGTACATTAGGGTATTAACTCAGAACATCTTTATAAGGATTCAAATTAAAACATATTTTTATGGACTCCATTGAACTATGAGTTGGAGAAGATTAACTTGATTTAGAAATAAAATTTAAGAAAAGATAAAACTAAACCAAATTTTCTTTTTATATTGAATTATCTTTCTTTATCATGTAGCAAATTATAAACTCAGTAGAACTGAACTAGAAAAAAGAGAAAGAGAGAGAGAGAGAGAGAGAAAGAGAGAGAGAAGGAAAGAAAGAAAGAAAGAAAGAAAGAAAGAAAGAAAGAAAGAAAGAAAGAAAGAAAGGAAGGAAGGAAGGAAGGAAGGAAGGAAGGAAGGAAGGAAGGAAGGAAGAATAGCAGATGCACTTCAAGGTAGACAATACCTATTCAGAAAGGCACTTTTTTTCTCTCATTGTTTGCTTGCCTCCAATATGAAGAAAGAAAAATTGTGCACAGCTATCTGAGCCAAGCAAGTTCTGATAAAAAACTGGCAAAAGAACAAAGAAACAAAAACAAAACTAAATTGAAACAAAACAAAACATAGATTAACATAAAAAGGCCATAAGGCAGGAACACACACACACACACACACACACACACACACACACACACACACACACACATACACAAGCAAGTATTAGCTAAGGAAATAAGAATTGCTAGAACATAATTGTGATAAAAACTGCATGGTACTGGTATAGAGACAGACAAGTGGACCAATGGAATAGAATTGAAGACCCAGAAATGAACCCACACACCTATGGTCACTTGATCTTCGACAAGGGAGCCAAAACCATCCAGTGGAAGAAAGACAGCATTTTCAACAATTGGTGCTGGCACAACTGGTTGTTATCATGTAGAAGAATGCGAATCGATCCATACTTATCTCCTTGTACTAAGGTCAAATCTAAGTGGATCAAGGAACTTCACATAAAACCAGAGACACTGAAACTTATAGAGGAGAAAGTGGGGAAAAGCCTTGAAGATATGGGCACAGGGGAAAAATTCCTGAACAGAACAGCAATGGCATGTGCTGTAAGATCGAGAATTGACAAATGGGACCTAATGAAACTCCAAAGTTTCTGCAAGGCAAAAGACACTGTCTATAAGACAAAAAGACCACCAACAGACTGGGAAAGGATCTTTACCTATCCTAAATCAGATAGGGGACTAATATCCAACATATATAAAGAACTCAAGAAGGTGGACCTCAGAAAATCAAATAACCCCCTTAAAAAATGGGGCTCAGAACTGAACAAAGAATTCTCACCTGAGGAATACCGAATGGCAGAGAAGCACCTGAAAAAATGTTCAACATCCTTAATCATCAGGGAAATGCAAATCAAAACAACCCTGAGATTCCACCTCACACCAGTGAGAATGGCTAAGATCAAAAATTCAGGTGACAGCAGATGCTGGCGAGGATGTGGAGAAAGAGGAACACTCCTCCATTGTTGGTGGGATTGCAGGCTTGTACAACCACTCTGGAAATCAGTCTGGCGGTTCCTCAGAAAATTGGACATAGTACTACCGGAGGATCCAGCAATACCTCTCCTGGGCATATATCCAGAAGAAGCCCCAACTGGTAAGAAGGACACATGCTCCACTATGTTCATAGCAGCCTTATTTATAATAGCCAGAAACTGGAAAGAACCCAGATGCCCCTCAACAGAGGAATGGATACAGAAAATGTGGTACATCTACACAATGGAGTACTACTCAGCTATTAAAAAGAATGAATTTATGAAATTCCTAGCCAAATGGATGGACCTGGAGAGCATCATCCTGAGTGAGGTAACACAATCACAAAGGAACTCACACAATATGTACTCACTGATAAGTGGATACTAGCCCAAAACCTAGGATACCCACGATATAAGATACAATTTCCTAAACACATGAAACTCAAGAAAAATGAAGACTGAAGTGTGGACACTAGGCCCCTCCTTAGAAGTGGGAACAAAACACCCATGGAAGGAGTTACAGAAACAAAGTATGGAGCTGAGATGAAAGGATGGACCATGTAGAGACTGCCATATCCAGGGATCCACCCCATAATCAGCTTCCAAATGCTGACACCATTGCATACACTAGCAAGATTTTACTGAAAGGACCCAGACGTAGCTGTCTCTTGTGAGACTATGCCGGGGCCTAGCAAACACAGAAGTGGATGCTCATAGTCAGCTAATGGATGGATCACAGGGCTCCCAATGGAGGAGCTAGAGAAAGTACCCAAGGAGCTAAAGGGATCTTCAACCCTATAGGTGGAACAACATTATGAACTAACCAGTACCCCTGAGCTCTTGACTCTAGCTGCATATGTATCAAAAGATGGCCTAGTCGGCCATCACTGGAAAGAGAGGCCCATTGGACACGCAGACTTTGTGTGCCCCGGTACAGGGGAACGCCAGGGCCAAAGGGGGGGAGTGGGTGGGTAGGGGAGTGGGGGTGGGTGGGTAAGGGGGACTTTTGGTATAGCATTGGAAATGTAAATGAGCTAAATACCTAATAAAAAATGGAAAAAAAAAATAAAAAAAAATAAAATAAAAAATTAAAAAAAAAAAAAAAAGAATTGCTAGAACATGGTTAATTAGTTAATGTTATGAAAGTAGCTTGCAAGTTTCTACAAATAAAAATAAAGATTAGAAGTACTGTATGGGTCAGTGATCATTTCCCCAAAGTATAGACTCAAAGAATACCTTGTTAAGATTTCTGAACTTTATATTCATTGCAAGAGCCAAGGTCAGAAAGAGATATATGGATGAATATATTGTTAACACACACACACACACACACACACACACACACACACACACACACACGTCAGGGGTGTACAATAGATTCTATCATTTATCACAAATTCACACACTAATGGATCGGCAAAGCACTATGCCAAGTTAAGCACATCATATAGACAAAAGAAGGAAAAAAAGAAGAAAAACAGTGTAGGATCAATTATATGTGGAATATATGTGTGGTAGAAGCACAAAATGTCTTATATACAAACAGAGAATGAATTAGCAACCATAGAACGATGGGAAGCAAGAGAAAGAGGTATATCGTGAAGTATATAAAGAAGCAGTTGCACAGGATAAATAAGCTTAGAGATCTAGTTGTCCCATATGTGACCTGGGACCATAGTTGATGAAATTTTAGTGGACTAGGGGATATTATTACATATCTAGAGATGAATGTTCCTCTCAGAAAGAAACTACTAAGTAAGATGTTAGAAATGATAATTACTTTCAATATCATTTGCATTTTATCTATATGGCTCTCATGACACCATGTTGTAAAATTACCTTAAAATGTCCGAACTTCTAAAATCTTAGTCCTCTAATATATAGAACCCACAGTGACCTACCTCTATAGCCAGATGTAAAACTAAAAATCTCTAACTGCAAAATCATTAATAGCCTTCTGCCAAGTGTCAGGGACCCTTACAAGTGTTAATCATTGCTGAAGAAAGCTGAACCTAACAGAGACATTAATGAACAACGTATCACTGCCACATAATTAAATTCTGGATAAGTAATTTAAAGGGCATGGAGTTGGGCCAGGCAAAATTATCTCTTCTAGTGTATTAAACTATATTATTATGGGACAGATACAAACTTCTGAATGTCAGTTAAAATTCTACAAATAATTGAAATTTGTCCCTTTACAATACACATACATGGCTGGATATGGTAATACACACCGGTGATCCTAGAATGTTAGGAGGTAGAGGGAGAGGATTGAAAATCAAGGTCATCCTGGTATGCTTAGAAGGCTCTTTCTCAACAACAATAAAAATAGAAGTAAAAAGATAAGGACAACTTCATAATTTCTCATCATGTCCATCTCTAAGAGGAGTGTTTTTGTCTTTGATGTGCCTGGGAAATTACGGTAGTCTGGCAATGCTGTCAGAATAGGTGACAGGCAATGAAACATGAACATTCCATTATATTGAAATGCTTAAAGGAAAGCTGGAAAAAAGAGAAAAGAATACAAATATGTACTCATAATAATTAATACAGAAAGAATGTTCTAGGTTAGTAATATGACAAAGGAAAAAATGTTGCCTAACACAAAAAGCAGGAAATATTTTATTACTACAGACAACCAAATACAATGGAACTCAGACAAGACATTGGTGAATATTCAATTGTTTGCATTTGTGTATCCCGAGGAAGTACACATAGTTAAAGAAAAATTCTGAGATCCACTCCTGTTCTGGTCAAAGAATTTGGACTTAATGCTTAAATTTTTCTCTCCAACATGTGAAACTGAGAAAATCATTTCAATTGTATTATAGTTTCCTAGGGGTTACAACAATTATCCCTTGAAAGTTGTGGAAATTATAGAAAATTCCTTTTATTTCAATAATATCAGTCATTGTGATAGAAACTATTTTCTCAAATTTCATCAGTAAAGCAAAGTGCATTAACAGAAAAGTTTATAACACACCAAAAACGCACCTGGATATAAAGCTACACGACTGGACAGTAGACGTATAAAAAGGCTCAAAGGTATAAGGGGATGCTGGTAGTTCTCACTCTAAGCAACTCAAGGTATCTTGCAGGACTTAATGCTTACTCACTGTTCAGTGACTGATAGGTTTTACCATAATGTTTTCTCAGTGGTAGGAATTCCTTACTCCTCTCTCAACTTGACAGAACCATAGATGTACTTGTTTGCCTCTATATAAAGGTCAGACGATGAAGCAAAAAGCAAGCCTTTGAACTTGAGAAAATTAAGTTGGACTGGTTCTAGCACAGCAGGTTAGAGGTCTGCTGGATTTAGTGTAGACTCTTCTGCCTTCAGTCATGTTTTTAACTTTTCCGCAATATATACTTTTTAAATTGACTTCAGATTATTGAAAAAACTGTATCATTTTTCTTCCAGAGAAGACACCTAACACCTTTAGACCTCATTTTCAAGGATGATAACTGTTGCTTTAAGAGTTCCACCAACACTTGGGAGAATAGAACAGCTTTTTATTGGTTATAAACTGTTGATCAGCCAAGCATCAGACTCCTGTTAATAACCTCACATTCAAGTCAATAGAAACATCCACCAGTCCCGAATAAACAGTAGAGTTCTAAATTATAGCATTAGTCTAGGAACAATGGTGCCATTTAATTTAGAGTTATCATGACTACATAAATTAATAGTAAAAAAAAGTGTTGTTAATGAGACTTAAATAAAAAAGAATGTTATGAATCTGAACTGATGGATGGAACTGTCAAGAATTAGAACACCAAGTACACTTACAGCCACAGTTTTAAAATTCTGTTGAACTTCATTATAAATAGACTTGGCAGCTGCAAGGGAGTCTGTAGCCTTGCTAATAAATCTGTTCCCATCTCTTCTCAGATTGACAATGTTTGAGACATGGGGATAAATGATGGTACATTCACATTAAAATATGCCACACTATCTGTAGGACAATGATGGAAAATATAAATGGAGAAATGGCCTATAGCCAACTTTATTTTATCTTTTAGAGACACTTAACACAGCAGAGAAAAGTTTAAAGACAACAGTAGATTTGTCTGATATAACTGCTGCTCTTACATAAGTCTTATTTATATTAAAAATTAAGTGTGTGTGTGTGTGTGTGTGTGTGTGTGTGTGAGCACTCACTTGTGAGTGTGTAGGGATATGCATGTGAGTGAGGATGTTTTTAGAAGCCAGAAGAAGGCCTCAGATTTCCTGGAATTGGACTTACAGATAGTTTTAAGGTGCCCATTATAAGTGCTGGAAACTGGGTTCTCTATAAGAACAAAACACAGTCTTAGACACTCTACCATATCTTTATCTTCTGGCTCAATTCTTATGGTTTCAAAAGTCCTTGGAAAACAACTCTGTGGGAAACTAAGGAAGCCATACATGAATGAAAAGAGAGCAGTTGAGCCTGAGTGAATGTGTATTGTATAGTCAACCCACGTCACTCTCTTGCACAATATAAAGGTGCTAAGATCCACTCTATCAGGGGGGGCACAATCCACCTGACCCAGAATTTCTTTACCTGAGTCTGTGTGTCTGTACTTTCTTCATTCTCTCTCCACCCTGGTCGGGTTACCAGAAGCAAGCTGTGCTGCATATGGAACAGCTCTAAATTGTATTGTAGTGTGTGATGATAACTTATTTTAAACACCAGGGAAGTTAGATAGTGTGTTTTATATCTGTCTTTAACAAAGCTGGGTATTGTGGTGTATGCTTTAATCCCAGTACATAGGATGTAGAGGCAGGCAGATCTCTGTGACTTCCAGGCCAGTTTGGTTTATATAGAGAGTTTCAGGACAGTCAGGGCTACATAGAGACCCTGCTCAGAAACAAACAAACAAACATATCAAAACAAAACAAACAAAACAAAATAAAACACAAAAATCCAACAAAACAAAGCATACTTTTCCTTCTATTTCATGTACTGAGTTATAATACCCCCAAGCAGTTTGTCTTAAAGCCCAGTCTTACTTTCTGACAGAATACTTAGTTGCATGATTTTGAAATAAAAAAAAATTCTACTTGCCTTTATCTACTATAACAGCATAAAAACAATACATTAGTGAATCTTGCCTTTCAGATGCAGAGCTTCATCTGTTCATGTGTTAAAAACCTGTTCACATCATATTACATTCTCATCTTACACAGAGACATACTTCTTTCTCAGTTCCCCAAGGCATTTAGTTTGTTGACCTGGAAATGCCTCTCAACACAATAATCACAGAAAAGTAGCGTACTACTCTATTTTTGTGCTGGATTTATGTCAAAGATTTTAATTAATTACTTAAAATGATTAATTATAGCCAATGAAGAAAAAAAAAAACGAGTCTTAAATGTTTTGCTTTTGAACTTTGCTCCTTGGATCTTTTTAGATCCCAAAAGTTTTTATTGTTTTTACAGAAAAAAATTAACATTTCAACTGATGTCTGATATGTGAACTTTGAAAGTTAGCCAGGCACCACAGCATGTAACAAAAGTGACCTTTTCATTGTTCAGTGATAGCTGCATGTGATCCCAGATCCCCAGGAAGTATTGTCAGTACAGGTCTATGTCTAATCATTTTGCTTACAGTCTCTCAGCAGGGCACTGATTTGGGAAAAGCAACAGCCTTTCTATTAAATCAGCTACTCAATGCTATATAGGTCCTTGGTGAAAATTGCTACCATATCCCTAATAAAATTGAGATTGATTCAATAAAACAGAGCCCATAACAGCGTTGACTATGCAGGCCTCATATTTGTTTTATTCATATAATAAGATGATGGAATTTTGACAACTGGAGAAGGTTGTTTTTTTTTTGTTTTGTTTTGTTCTTTTGTTTTGTTTTTTTGTTTTGTTTTGTTTTGTTTTGTTTTGCTTTTTCTGTCTTCCTTTCCAGATTAGGAAACAATCAGGTAAATGAGTCAATAAAAAGATGTTCTAAAAATCATAGACTTGATAAGTTATGAATAAGAGTGGCTCACACAATCAAACACATATTCCAGTAAGCAAGCTTTCTACTCAAGGCTAAAGTCATCTCAGAACAGGTGCACAGCAATCTGTTGAAACTGTTCTCACAACTTGTCTAATGTGGCAAAGGATTAACACCTGCACATCTACCAATCAGTTGGAGAAACTATGTATTGGATTGCTAAATATCTTATAAATGCTATTTCAGAGTAAACTCTTCAGAAATTATTTCAAATTTCAGCTGTTTATTTTACTTCAGCATTAACCATTAACTACATTTTCTCTAGCTTATTTCAGTAAGCTATGCGTGGCTGAGGCTAACGGTTGCCATAGAAACACACATAATTTTTAAGAAATAACTTCACAACTTGGGACCATGGAAAAACTAAAGATAAAATTTTGAAAAGTGTCAATACCTGTATGACACACACACACACACACACACACACACACACACAGAGAGAGACATGCTAATGCTTGCTAATCAAAATCAAAAGACTAAAATTGAGAAATATAGTTTCTATTATGTCTGAGTGAACAAAAAATAAGAAAGCATATAGCTGGATAAATAGTTTGCTTACAAAAAGGAAAGAAAAATGAATCAAGAATAAAATTGGTCAGATGGACAAAAATATTAACTATATGTATAATTAGATTCAACTCCTTCACACTCCATGTTCCACACGTTGTTGTCTCTCCTTTGTACCTTTTGCAAGAAGTACACCAAAGTAATACTTTCTTACCCTTTAGTTTCCATCTGTAATCTTCGAAGGACTGTATTTTTCTTCATCCATATAGCTACTGTGTGTGTGTGTGTGTGTGTGTGTGTGTGTGCTTCCAGTGTATTTTTTTTACTCCTCAGAATCAAGCATTCTGTGGCCTTGAATCTTCACTACTATGCTCCTTTTAACTACTTGATTCTTTCCGTGACCTATAAAAATGGAGAGTGAAAAAGCCTCTGAGAACAGATCTGTTATTCCACAATGAACTAAGAAATTCTAATATCACCGTATGCAAAGACTTACTCTGTAACTAAAGTTTTAAGCATGAGTAATAAATGACCAAGCAAGGTGGTTCTATCCCCAACAGGAAAATTCTCAAGTTAGAAAAATAGTAATAAAACTGAGCAGCTTCATCGACAGTAGATTTATGCTTTCGAGCTGTTAAAACCCCACACTAAAACAGCCGGTGGGGCATAACCATTTCCCATGGACCATAAATCATTTGCTTTTCTATAGTACTAGGGGTTCACCTTCATGTTACTACTAAGACAAATGCTACCTTGTAGTTCAAAGAAATTTGCATTATGTGGTAGAATTATACGAATGGCCCATCCAGTTCTCCTGAGTGCCTGCAGATTGTCATAAAATAACAAAAGCAATGTTATATTAAGGAACTACTGTTCACAGTACTGCTCTTGATGGTGAGCCAAAGTGCTGGAGAGCTTTAGAGTTTAGTTAGAGCTTTAGAGTTAGGTTATAAAAATACATTTGAATAAGATATAGCTATTTAAAAAGCTTGTGTTCATTTTTTACGGACCAAATGAAGCATAAAATGTGTGGAAACAGCACTAGGTAGAAATGTTTTCTACCTGTATTCCTGTAATATCTGGTAGTCAGAACCAGAGAAGATCATAAGAAATTATAGACAATTGGTTGCAGAACAATAAATGAATATCAAATCTTCTACAAACAGAGAAAAAGCAGAACTGAACCCTTTTATAGATATGAATGGCCCCAAAATATTATGATAAACTATCAAAACTGTAAAAGATCAATGTAATTCCATGGAGTTTAAGCTGGTTTGTTCCTGTAGAATTGATACAAATCCAGACATATCTAGGATGAGAGAGAATCTTAATTGAGAAAATGATTTATATAAGAGTGACATGTAGGTTAGTCTGTGAGGCAAGCATTGTTTAAATGAATAACTGATGGGGAAGGGCCCACAGTACTTGGAGTGGAGACTGTGCTACCCTTGAGCTCTTGCTCCTTGAATATAAGATTGGAGGCTGAGCCAGACGCTGAGGTAGGCCAGTACCAGTGTTGAGCATTGTTCCGTGACTTATGCTTTAATTTCTGCCTCCATGTTCCTGCATTGAGTTCCTCATTTGGCTTCCTTCAGTCAACTTTGTCCTGATATATGTCTGGCAAATTCTACCCCCCAGGGTTAATTTTGGTTATAGTGTGTATTACATAATATTATACAAGTTACATATAGAAGATGTAAGTGAAACGGAAAAAAATGAAAAGTAGATTTTTAAATAGTCTATGTATCCCCTTGAAAATAAGAACCTGCAGATGTTTAGAAACAACTTTATCCCTAAGTTACATTGTAAATGGTGAGGCATGCTCATGTCCAGCAAATACTAACCAAGATGTCACTATAATAATCCTGAAGTGAAAGTATCATGGGAAAAAAACCATAATATGAATAAATGACTAAATATATCAAATGGTTGAAGAAAGAGTCTTCTCTTTCTTTGCATGTTAGTGAAATGTAAGGAACTTTGTTCCACATTTTTCATTTGCTTGAAAATATTCAAAGTATGTGGAAAACTAGCAACTACTTTTTAAAGTCTTCCAAATGCAAGCTAGAAATATCAGAAGTTTAAATGTAATGGTAGCATAAGTAGTAAAAATATAGTGTTGAATCACTCATGTAGATCATAAAATCAAAGAAGTAATAACAAGAAAAAGGGGAGGCAAGGTCTTCACAGGCTCAGATAGCAAAACATGTCTAAGAGGAAATTAATGCATGGGAAAGAAAAAGAGGATATCATGAGCAAAATCAGTTTCACATATAGTCAAAGAAAATTCAAGTCCTAAAACTGCAGGTATCTAATCTAAGACAACCTACTAATTGCAAAGTAAAAAGAGAAAAGGGAAAGGAAAAAGAAAAGAAAGCTAAGCTAGATGAAACCTGTTCAGAATAGCTAGCCATAGAATTCTAGGAAATCTGGATGACAGACATGAAAATGAGGAAGAAGAAGCAGAAGGAAGAAAAAGAGGAAGAGGAAGAGGATGCAGAAGAGATGTTGGTTGCAGCAATGGCAGTAGTGGAGTAGTAGATAGAGAAGGAGAAGGAGGAGGAAAAGGGGGAGGAGGAGGAGGAGGAGACGGAGGAGGAATGGGTATACTGCAACACCTATGAACGTTTGTAACATATGAAAAAATATGTCTTATATAACTAAAGGGCAGGAAAGGTTAATCTGGAATATACCCAATTCATGACATAATTTATGCAACATTCTATTTGTAGATTTGTATTTATACACAAAGACATTAGGCACCATGAATCATATTCATAGAGAAGGAAAGATATTATAAAATAACCAATCTAATGAAACAAATAGTGATAAGAAGGTACTCTCTCTGTGGAAGGACTGAAGGTTGATGGGGAAGTGAAGACAAGTTAACTTCAGGATTTTGAAAATTAAGGAAAAACTCTGAAGAGCAACATTAAGAAGAATGCAGAAACTAAAGCTGCACTTAGTGTTGGACATCCAGGGGATTGGTGCACACAGGTCAGTTGTTGGTCAGGAGCTAGAACTAATGCTAACAGGGAAAACAAATCTGTTTATCACAGGAGCCAAAATGTAAGTCAATCCCAGACAACTGTAGTACTAAAAGGTTTAGGATTTATTACCAGTGTAGTCTGTACTCTCTCAAAACTCTGGGATTAAAAGCACTTCTGAGAGGCTTTACGAGCAGGTGACAGAGACAGATGCAGATACAGACAACTATTGGACTGAGGTCAGGGTTCCCTATGGAAGAGTTAGGAGAAGGATGGCAAACCCATGAGGAAGACCAAGTACCAACTAATCCCAACTCAGAGTCTGATCTACCAACCAAAGAGCATCCATGGGCTGATCTATGGCTCCCAGCACATATGTAGCCAAAGACTACCTTGTCTGGCCTCAGTGGGAGAAGATGCACCTAATAATGTAGAGATTTTATGCCTCAGGGAAGGGGTATGCATGTGGGTGCTAAGGTAGGTGTGAGGGTAGGTAGGTGGGTAGGGTGGATGGGGGAACACCCATTCAGAGGCAAAGGGGAAGTGAGAACTCTTGGAGAGGGTGAAGAACTCTTGGAGGGAGGTCAGGGAGGTGGGGAAACATTTAGAAAGTAAATAAATAAAACAATTCTTAAAAAAGCACTAAGAGCTGACTATGAGCATCCTCTTCTGTGTTTGCTAGGCCCCGGCATAGCCTGACAAGAGACAGCTATATCAGGGTCCTTTCAGCAAAATCTTGCTAGAGTAAGCAATGGTGTCAGCGTTTGGAGGCTGATTATGGGATGGATCCCTAGATGGGGTAGTCTTTGGATGGTCCATCCTTTCGTCACAGCTCCAAACTTTGTCTCTGTAACTCCTTCCATGGGTATTTTGTTCCCAATTCTAAGAAGGGGCAAAGTGTCCACACTTTGGTCTTCGTTCTTCTTGAGCTTCACGTGTTTTGCAAATTGTATCTTATATCTTGAGTATGGATCACAGGGCCCCCAATGGAGGAGCTAGAGAAAGTAACCAAGGAGCTAAAGGTATCTGCAACCCTATAGGTGGAACAATATGAACTAACCAGTACCCCCCGGAGCTCATGTCTCTAGCTGCATATGTATCAGAAGATGGCCTAGTCGTCCATCAGAAGAAAGAGAGGCCCATTGGTCTTGCAAACTTTATATGCCTCAGTACAGGGTAATGCCAGGGCCAAGAAGTGGGAGTGGGGGGGGGGGTAGGGGAGTGGAGAGGGAGGGTATGGGAGACTTTTGAGATAGCATTGGAAATGAAAATGAAGAAAATACCTAATTTTAAAAAAATCTTTAAAAAAAAGCACTAAGTATTAAAAAGCATCTCGGAGAATAAAATGAATAAAATATGTTAAATGTATGACTAGCTATAAACCAGGACGCTTTCTACACAAAACATTATTTATTGGATACTTATAGTAGTGAGCCTTTGACCAATAGACTATACTTTTTAAATGATTATATTTTAAAATATAATGTATTATATAGTTTATTACTTAAAATATTAACTTTTTCATATTAATGACATATGTTACCAGCCATTTAAATAGGGCAAAGAGATCCTCAGAATGCTCAATTAGGGATTGTTAAGAGCATAAATACAATAAAATAAGATAAAAAAATGATTTCTCTTGAAACAGAAATGAGTTTAAATAATTAAATTATCTTATCCTGGAAAACATGAAATAATATTTAAGTAATGTCTTAAATTATTATTGTACAGGTTTTAAATGGATATTTATTTTTATATTAGAACAATATTATATTAGTAAAATATTAGCTTAAAATATTTAAAATAACAGACATGATAAAACTGTGTATATTAAAAGAAAGAAATTTTACATTTCATAAACAAGTTTTACAAAAATAAAAATTTAAGAGACAAACAATACATAACACAAAACTAATAGATAAGACACACAATGCGAATAATAAATACAAACATAATAGAATATAGTTTCTAAGAGTTGTTTTTTTCTGTTGGTGTGATAAAATACTCTTGACAAAATAACTTAAGGGAACAAAGGTTTATCTCAACTCACAGTTTCAGGGTACAGTCCATCAGTGCTAAGTTACAGCAGCAGGGTTTTGAGGCAGCTGGGCAGAAAGGAGAGCAATGGATGACTGCCTGCATTCTACTCAGTACTGTTTCTCGAATTAAAGTTATCAGGACCCACCCACAGTGGCCTTGAATTCCCATATTCTATTATACCAAACAGGATAATAACCCCCCACTCCTCTACCAAAAAGTCCCTCTCTCAGATGACTCTAGAATTTGCCCTATTGGCAATTAACACTAATTATTATATAAAGATACTGGCAGACTATACAAACAACTCTTAGTTGTGAATATAGTTTCAGAAAACAAACATTAAGGCTTGTGTCTAAAGAAATGTTTTAATTGCTAAAAAGCTTGCATGCTTTGTTGAACATAGTTCAGATCCGCAGCAGCCAAGTAAAAATGTGGGCCTGCAGCATATGCTTACAACCTTGGGGTTGGGCGGTGAAGCCAGAACTTCTCTTTATTTATTCATGCAGATCCCTGGAGCAAACTTGCTGGTCAATCTAGTCAATCAGTGAGCTCCAGGTTTAAAGAGAAAACTGTGTCAGAGAGAGAAAGAGAGAGAATTCACACACACACACACACACACAATATTATATTTTATGTCTTTTTATATATCTTCTTATTTAACCAAAGATATTACTTCCCTAATATATAATAAGTTAGTGAAAAATGCATGTTTATATGTAATATTTATATACATATGTATGTTTTCATTTGAAAATTTAAGGGCAATTAATTTTGAATTAAAAATTTAAGCCTGTTAGAATTTATTCCTTAATTTCCCATTCTTGGATTTTTAATAAGGAAGATACCTAGATAATATGGATTTTGTTAACTCTTTCAACAAAAATTCTATGAACATTTTAAATATTTCCAAATTATTCTTCCAAAAATATCCAGATACTTCACTATGATTAGAAAAAACAGTTTTACCCTTGAGTGATTTGGATGTTTTAAGATGTTTATGAAAGTACAAGATCTCACTGAAATTTATGAATGTAGATTATGACAACTGAAGAATATTAAAATCTTAATTAATCTTAGTCCTGCCCTATTCAAGCTACAATGTTATCACTGATTTACATAGACAGATATTTGGAATCAATCTAACTTAAAAAATGATACTCAAAATATGCAAGAGAAACTGGTATCCCAGTTTATTGCTTCTCCCTTTACTTAGAGTATGCCATGAGTTTGTGGGCTTTTGCTTTATTGTATAGCTTCTTTAAAGTAAATTAGCCTCCAGTTTAAATGGTGAAGCCTTAACAAGGACAAATTTTCAGTGTCCCCCGAAGACAACAGGAACATGTCTTACACATAAATGGGTAAGTTTGTTATATCAGAAACACCTGTGTCTCCCTTTTATCTCTGCTCCTGTAGCTTCTTTTGGTTCCTTTAGCAGATGAGTCATTCCTCCTTGTATTGGATGCTCGATAAATGCTTCTAAGACTCTCCTCCCAATCCCATGCCATTTAGCAAACTTTTAATTTCATCTAATTGCATTTGAAGTTCAGTAAGCACAACCCTGATACAACAAACTTGAAAAATTAGCGGCTGGTCATGCAAGAGCTCTGAAGAAATTCGTGTTTTTCTCAGGCCCTCTAGTAATCACATTTAAAAGTAATACAATTTATTAAACATTTATGCAAAATTCAGTGAATTTTTTCATCGGCTTTAATGACAATGTGACATTGGCTAAAATTGTAAGTTTTGATTAATCTACGGCTAATCATGAATTACACAGTACCAAAGTCCTCTTAAATAAAAATCTCTTTGAACTGGCTACCGGATGAATAGTAAAACTCCTTCTCCCCTTAAAAATACTTCACCACTAATTAACAGCTTCAAATTCTAAGCTTCATTTTATATATTTTAACTTTTGTTTCTGAACAAAAGGAGACAAGAAAGGTGTTTAAGTTTTAAATTTTTTCACTGCATACCTTTTTGGACATGCCATGTCCTAGACATGTTGCTAATTTGCAAATGTAATCTAAAATAAAGTTCACACAATATTCTGTGAGCGCCCGACTCGCCAGCAAGAGAGACGCCACAACAGGATCGTTCTGCACACGTTTATTAGGAGAGCTTGATTGCAGAGGCGAAAAGACCCTAAGCCCAGAACTGGTGCTGCTTATATAGGCCTAGGAGAGGCGTGTCTCACACCCGGATTGGTTATGCATTCTACCTTATTTACATGTCTCACATCTGATTGGTTATACTCTCAGTATCTCACAGAACCTCATTATCATGCCCGGGTCAGGCAGACACTTGGCAAAAAACTTTACTGCATATGTACACATTGGTTGTTTACCCAAATTTATGCATGGTGGCCAGTGGTAGCCAGCTCCACCTTGTAACGGCATATGTGGCTTCACACAATATTCAATAATGTTTGTATCTACCAATGGTGTGGTGCATCTTTGGATATCCGACCTCGATGGTGACAGATGTGAGCTGATCCAGGCACCAGAGGAGGTAGGTTGTTTGGTACACAAGCACAGCTGCCCACATCAGAATCGAGGCAGGCATTGGTCTGTCTCCTTATCTGCATTTGCTGAAATACCCTTTCTGTCTCTCCTAGTTATAACTACAGAAGTGTCTCTGACCACATTCACATTCCTGAATAGAACAGCAATGGCTTGTGCTGTAAGATCGAGAATCGATAAATGGGACCTCATAAAATTGCAAAGCTTCTGCAAGGCAAAAGACACCGTCAATAAGACAAAAAGACCACCAACAGATTGGGAAAGGATCTTTACCTATTCCAAATCAGACAGGGGACTAATATCCAATATATATAAAGAACTCAAGAAGGTAGACTCCATAAAATCAAATAACCCTATTAAAAAATGGGGCTCAGAACTGAACAAAGATTTCTCACCCGAGGAATACCGAATGGCAGAGAAGCAGCTGAAAAAATGTTCAACATCTTTAATCATCAGGGAAATGCAAATCAAAACAACCCTGAGATTCCACCTCACACAGAGAATGGCTAAGATGAAAAATTCAGGTGACAGCCGATGCTGGCGAGGATGTGGAGAAAGGGAAACACTCCTCCATTGTTGGTGGGATTGCAAGCTTGTACAACCACTCTGGAAATCAGTCTGGCGGTTCCTCAGAAAATTGAACATAGTACTACCGGAAGATCCAGCAATACCTCTTCTGGGCATATATCCAGAAGATGCCCCAACCGATATGAAGGACACATGCTCCACTATGTTCATAGCAGCCTTACTTATAATAGCCAGAAGCTGGAAAGAACCCAGATGTGCCTCAACAGAGGAATGGATACAGAAAATGTGTTACATTTACACAATGGAGTACTACTCAGCTATTAAAAAGAATGAATTTATGAAATTCCTAGCCAAATGGATGGACCTGGAGGGCATCATCCTGAGTGAGGTAACCCAATCACAAAGGAACTCTCACAATATGTACTCAATGATAAGTGGATATTAGCCCAGAAACTTAGGATACCCAAGATATAAGATATAATTTGCTAAAAACTTTAAACTCAAGAGAACGAAGACCAAAGTGTGGATACTTTGCCCCTTCTTAGAATAGGAAACAAAACACCCATGGAAGGAGTTACAGAGACAAAATCTGGAAGTGTGACGAAAGGATGGACCATCCAGTGATTGCCATATCCAGACATCCATCCCATGATCAGCTTCCAAACGCTGACACCATTGTATACACTAGCAAGATTTTGCTGAAAGGACCCAGATATAGCTGTCTCTTGTGAGACTATGCCAGGGCCTAGCAAACAGAGAAGTGGATGCTCACAGTCAGCTATTGAATGGACCACAGGGCCCCCAATGGAGGAACTAAAGAAAGCACCCAAGGAACTAAAGGGAACTGCAACCCTATAGGTGGAACAACAATATGAACTAAGCAGTTCCCGGAGCTCTTGTCTCTAGCTGCATATGTATCAAAAGATGGCCTAGTCGGCCATCACTGCAAAGAGAGGCCCATTGGACTTGCAAACTTTATATGCCCCAGTACAGGGGAATGCCAGGGCCAAAAAGGGGGAGTGGGTGGGTAGGGGAGTGGGGGGGGTATGGGGGACTTTTGGTATAGCATTGGAAATGTAAATGAGCTAAATACCTAATAAAAATGGACAAAAAAGAAAATTTCAGGATGAATTTATTATTATTATTATTATTATTATTATTATTATTGTTTTTGTTGTTAAATCTTACCTGTGTTAACATCATCAGCTGTGTGCCCCAAGACATAATAAATTAAAGATAGACTAAGTTTAATATGTTAACTATTAAGTGCTGTTATGTAACAGTTTCAGCTGAGATTAAACATTCTATCTTGAAGGGAAGCACCTTGAGCAAAAGGCAAACAATTAAAAATAGTTTGAGGAAGTCTCTGGGACTGATTAGATTCCCTAAGATCCTCCCTTCCAAGCAAGCAATAAGGCGTGTGATTCCCCATACAGACTGAAGGAAGATGAGCTACAAAAAAGATCCTGAGACCAGACCAGCTTCCTGGAAAAAGCAGAAACAAGCCAAGCTTCCTGGAAAAGGATTAGACCAGAATCACATGGAACAGACTTTCTCCAGACTGTTGAGCTATTTGCAGGCTACACAATGTGCTTCAGCTTTGTCAGATTTTGTGAGCTGTCACCCATGCTGAGGTTGACTTTGGTGATGCAACTCTCTTTGAGTCATTTCTCTGCCTGTAAGTAACCACCAGCTCTTGTAAGTAACTCCGATAAAACTTCTTTGTTCAAGAAGTTGGAGGTTGGTGGAATCTGTACTTTGGCTGTTGTACAATCTCTATCTGAAGTAAGTAGACATGTGTTGCATCTTCTCTGGGAAATTTAGTGACACTACAGTGCTCACTATCAAATATATGCCACCTCCTTCATCAGGTATTTTAATGCCATCCTGAAACTTAACCTTAAACTACCTTTGTTTTACATTCATTTTTCATGAGTTAATTAATACAGAAATATTTTGTGGATGTTTAGATATGGACACAAATGTAACAATGTTTACTTTCTCCTTCCTCGTATAGTAACCAGCAACAGCCCATGTATACTATCTATGATGGTTTGTATGTGCTCGGCCCAGGGGGTACCACTATTAGAAAGTGTTGGAGAAGTTGTGGCCTTGTTAGAATAGATGCGTCCCTATGGGTGTGACCTTCAAAAGTCTCATTCTAGCTTCCAGGAAGCCAGTATTCTGCTAGCAGCCTTCATATGAAGATGTAGAACTCTCAGTTCTTCCTGCACCATGACTGCCTAGATGCTGCCATGTTCCCACCTTGATGATAATGGACTAAACCTCTGAACCTATAAGGCAGCCCCAACTAAATGTCCTTATAAGGGTGATCCTAAAGGACTAGCAGTCCCAATTAATCTGGACCCCCCCTTCCCGATTAATCACAACATTGGACCACCAAACAGACAGCATACATCAGCTGATATGAGGCCCTCAACACACATACAGGAGAGGACTTCCGGGTCTGTGCTCATTCAGGCATGATGCACCTAACCCTCAAGAGACTGGAGGCCCCAGGGAGTTTAGAGGTCAGGTGGGGTGGGGGTTGGGGCATTTACATTGAGATTGAGTGAGGTTGAGGGGGAGGTGTGGGATGTGGAGCAGTCAGAGGGTGGATGGGGAGGGGTGGGGAATGGAATATGGGGTGTAAAAATAAATTTAAAATAAAATTAAAATTAATAAATAAAAGAATTGTTTTGGTCATGGTTTCTGTTTACAGCAGGAAAACCCTAATTAAGACAGAAGTTGATACCAGGAACTGGGGTATTGCTGTGATAGGCCTGACCATGCTTTTGTTTTGAAAAATGTGGATTTGGGGAATTTGGATTTGGAAAGTCATGAAATGTTTTAAGTGGGGCTTAATGGGCCCTGCTAGTAGGAATATGGAAGACTTTGTTGCTGTGAGCTATTTGAACTGTGCAGACCTCACCAAAGAGGTTTCACTGGAGAAGAATTTCAGTATGTGGCCTAGAGATTGTTTTTGTAGTATTTTGTTAAAGAACAGGACTGCTTTTTGCCCTTGTCTGAAGAGTCTGTCTCAGACTAAGGTGAAGAGAATTAGATTAAATGCATTGAGAAAGGAAGTCTCAAAAAGCCTAGTAGAGACTTTGATCTCTGGTTAAGTCTCAAGAAGAGCATTTTGTACAAGTATAGCAATCTTAGAAAGGAAAAAAATATAAAATATATGGTTTGATTATTAAAGGAACACCATAAAGTGAAGTGGAGCCAAATCCTGTGTTTTAGAAGATAGCAGATTAAAGGAATGGGACTCTAAGTGCATGATCCTACCTGACTAAGTTTAGATCTAGGCATGTGATACACACACCTTTCATCCCAGGAGACAGATATGCAGATCTCTGAGTTCAAGTTCAATCTACAGAACAAGATCCAGGACATCCAAGCTTAGTCACTGAGGAGTTGGAAAACAAAAAGCTATTAATAATGTAATAGAGCAAGGGGGCCATGTTCCAGCCCCTGCCAGCAGAAGAACTAAGAAGCTTTGACTGTGTGGCTCTGGTTTTAGAGTCAAGAATAGAAGGGACTACTGGGAAAATTGATGCTGATTAGCTGGAGCTAAAAAATTAGCAGTGATTAAGAGACCAGCACCACTGAGGTGAAATCTTCTGGGAAGAGTTTTCTGTAAGCAGAAGGAAACTGTGTTCCATACATAGCCAAAGTTGTATCTTATGCTGCTGATCTTGTTAATGTGTAAGAGTCACCCAAGTGGTACTGGTTTTGAAGCATGAAGAGCAGCCAAGGCTTGGCACTGTGAGAGGCCCTGGAGGTCATTGCTGAAAGTGTAGCCTCAGTTGTAGTTGATGGCCCAGGAATGAAGGGGTCATGCAAATGATTTGAGGCTTGGCATCATAAAGAGAGCCTATGTATGAGAGGCTATTAATGAAGGGAAAGACAGCAGTGTATTGGTGATGCCAATACTATGGGATGATCACCAAGAATAGCAGCAGGAGTGGAGTAGATGAACCTGAGTAGAGCTGGAAAAGTGATGCCAGCACTTTGGAGAAGCACAAAAGATCATGTGTGGATCCCAGACATTGGAAAAAAAGATGCTATAACATTGAATTTGCCTGGGAGACCCCAAGATTTTTGAGATGCCAGTGCCATAGGATATCTACTAAGGAATCCTGCTAAGTGGGAGTGGAAACAGCCCAGGAAAAGAACTTTGTTGTTGCAGTCAACAAAGATGAAAAAGAAGATGGAGATCTGAAGACCTCTTTGACATCAGACATGGAAATAGAGTTTGGAGTTTGTCCAGGTGATTTCCTGACTGGCTTTGGGGATTACACTTAAGTGACTGGATAAACCTCAGAAGAGTTTTTGAACTTTGGAATTTTAACATTGTTAAAATTGTTTTAACTGCTATAGACTATGAAGTGCTTTTGAAGTTGGACTAAATGCATTTTGCGTTATGTGATGGCCCCCATAGACTCATATGTTTGAACAAGCCTAAGGGGGCCAAGGCGTGGGATGTGATGATTTGTATAGCCTTGACCAAGGGGATGGCAAAATTAGAAAGTGTTGGAGTAGGGGTGGCCTTGTTGGATTAGGTGTGTCTCTGTGGTTGTGGGTTTTAAGACCCTCATCCTAACTGCATGGGAGTCAGTATTCTGCTAACAGTCTTCAGATGGAGATGAACTCTCAGCTCCTCCTTCACCACACCTGCCTGGATACTGCCATGTTCCCACCTTGATGATAATTGGCTAATCCTCTGAACCTGTAAACCAGCCCCAATTAAATGTTGCCATTATAAGTGTTGCTTTGGTCATGGTATCTGTTCTCATCAGTAAAATCCTAAGACTATCATATTCTCCACTGCTTATTGTACCCCACAGCGACAGAATGGTATCCTCATTCATATTTGCTTCATGGTAGTATCAGAGATCTGTTCTCCTGCTGGATATTGTCATACTGCATCATCTTAAAGATGAAAAATAAATCTGCATCATCATCATGTTCTATTTTTTATGGAATGTTTTATGGAATTTAGAAATTGTATTCTAATTTTAGTTTCTCTCTCTCTCCCTCTCCCTCTCCCTCTCCCTCTCCCTCTCCCTCTCCCTCTCCCTCTCCCTCTCTCTCTCTCTCTCTCTGCCCCTCCCTCTCTCCCTCTCTCCTTTTCTTTCTCCCATCTCTATGTCTTCATATCCCTTTCCCTAGGACACCTATGACAGTCAGGACGTCCCTGATATTGCCTCTATCCTGTTACACTTTTCATCTTTATACCACCAATCACATGTACAAAATTCAATTTGAACTTCTGTGTACTAAAGATTAAATCTGTTATCACTATTCTAAAATGAAAGCAATTTTTGCTTGCAATAATGTAAATATTAGAGGGTTACTTTTTTATTCCCAATCTGTGGGTATTCTGAATTCATGGGAGATAGAGGAAAGAAGAGAAGATAGGTCTAAATAAGTCACGACACAAGACAAGGAGCATGATGGGAAAGGGGGCCAGGGAAAAATACTCTGTCCCTGATGTGACTCAAAATTAATACATCTGGAAAAATCATTTAGCTAAGTGGAGAGTTTCTAATATCGGTTCCTATACAAGGTAATATTCTTTCAATTTTAATTTTAGTTATAATTGTAATTAATATATTTATTTTTGAAGATTTTGTTTATATAAATACTATAGTTTGATCATATACCTCTGCTCTTCAGTCTTTCTAATACACCAACTCCTCTTCCCAAAACACCTCCCTCCCAGCTTCATGTTCTCTTCATTTTTATTATAGTATATTGTGCCTGATTAATGCTGTCCCTGTGCACTGACTAATCTATTATCGAGGGAATCAAACTACCATTGGTCACATCCATAAAGAAATGATTCTCCTTCCCTTATCAGCCACCAACTGCTATTAGCTTCTCATCTAGGAGGAGAGCACTATGAGGCCCTACTTGATCTGTGCTGGAATTTTGATAGGCTTAGTTTTGTGTATGTAACTACATCTACCATAAAGTCATGTGTGCAATGGCCATATCATGACTAGAAGACAACATTTCACAGCACTGTTTCATATCCTCTGGGTCTTACATGTTTTCTGTATCTTCATCCTTGATGTTCTCTGAGTCTTTGGGGGAAAAGGGTGCTATAAATGATGATGCCCAATTTAAGGCTGTACTCATAGTCACTTTAATCGGTTGTCCCTCTGTCTAATTGGGGAAAAATGTTATCCCGAAAGTCCCCTATAATCTCCCCCAGCCCTGCTCCCCAACCCACCCACTCCCGCTTCCTGGCCCTGGCTCTGAGAGCAGGTCTGACCTATGCATAAAGACAAAAATATGCAGAAATCAGACTAGCTGTATGGTTATTTATCCAAATAAGAGTATTAGAACCCTACCTTTGAACTCCCAATAGGCTTTTTTTTTCTTTTTTTTTTATTACGTATTTTCTTCAATTACATTTCCAATGCTATCCCAAATAGGCTTTTAACTATAGGCTTTTAACTAGATTTAAAGCATCCAGTTTGAAGTTTCTCTTTTAGGGTAAGCTCTAGAGCCATGCTGTCATTCCACCATACACATCCCACCTTGAAGCTCAGTGTTATAGAGTGCAGAACCCAGTGCTAACTAAGACCATTGGCATTTTTACTCTTGCAGCAGCCTGCCCAGCACTGTTTAGAACTAAACTTTGTGATGTCATCATCATGAAGGACTTATCATCCTAATTTATTGTTGCCACTAAAGAACAACAACAGCTTGCATTTTATGGGGGACTTCTGTGTTCTTGACTATGTTATTTGACAATTTTTTATTAGTTATTTTCTTCATTTACATTTCAAATGCTATCCCGAAAGTCCCCTATACTCTCCCCCAGCCCTGCTCCCCAATCCACCCACTCCTGCTTCCTGGCCCTGGAATTCCCCTGTACTGGGGCATATGGTCTTTGCAAGACCAAGGGCCTCTCCTTCATTGATGGCCAACTCTGCCATCCTCTGCTACATATGCAACAAGAGACACAGCTCTAGGGGTGCTGGTTAGTTCATATTGTTGTTCCACCTATAGGGTTGCAGACCCCTTTAGCTCCTTGGTTACTTTCTCTAGCTCCTTTATTAAGCGCCCTTTGTTCGATCCAATATTTGACAATTTTAAATATTTAATTTGTCAATTCACTTTACTCACAACTTTTTCACTCATAATGTTGATATGTTTAAAAAAATAAGGTATTTTGATCACTGTCCATCAGTGCTGTTGTATCTATTTCCTGATACTTAATTCACATTTTGCATTTTTTTAAAAATCAGAATGACATAGGGATGATCTTATATCTTCCTTGTATCATGTCAAGAATCATAGAATGTGTGACTTGACGTTGATAATGTGCACATATTTTTCTAATGGATGAGAACTATCCTTGAATATCTTGTTGTAATTGTCTTTATGCTAGTAAAATATGAATGGCTAATTATGAAAAATAGTTATGATATATGTTACACATTTTTTATTTCTTACTTAATAAACAATACAATATGTCAAAAACAAATGAATGGTTATAAAATATACACATGTAAAAAAAAGTTAATAACGTCTGTAAACAATATGTAAAACAATGTCTGTTTCCATTGTATGTTGTTTCCCACTATTTCACTGTGTATGCACTTGAAACCTATAAAAACTTACCCATCCGCACAAGCCTCTGTTTTCTCTTTTCCTGTTCAGATATAGCCACCTTTCTGTGTCCCTCCATAATTGTGTGAGTATCCAGTATATGGAGTGACTTTCTTAGCTGAATATTGCTAAGGTACTCTTGCACTGGCAAACCCTTACAGAAAGTGTCTCTGAAGAAGGTGATCATACATTCATGGAAGCAGCGAAATTAAAATCTCAAGCCCCAGCAGTGGTTAGAAGGAAGGCATGCCCCGCTCACCCTGCAAAAAGTTAGTGATAACTTTGGTTTAGTATTTATCATAAATGGGAAACACTAGATACTTTGATAAGGTTTAAATATAGTCACATGAGAAATACAAACTAGTCAGTGGATTGGTTTGTATAGTTTAAGAGAAAAAGAATTAGAAATTAATTTTATGTTTATTAAAATACAGAAGTTGGAGAGAGGGCTCGGTTTTTTTTAAGATATGTTCTTTATTTACATTTCAAATATCCTCTTTCCTTGATTCCCCTGCCCCCTGAACCCTCCTATTCCATACCCCCTGCCCCTGTTTCTATGAGGGTGTTCCCCCACACACTCACCGACTCCCACCTCCCTGCTCTGACATTCTTCTACACTGGGGCATCAGGCCTTCACAGGACCAAGGGCTTCTCCTCACATTGACAAGGCCACCCTCTGCTAAATATGTGACTGGAGCTGTGAGTCCCTCCATGTGTACTCTTCGGTTGGTGGTTTACTACCTGGCAGATCTGAGGGTTCTGGTTGGTTGATATTGTTCTTCCTATCGCTTTGCAAACCCCTTCAGCACCTTCAGTCCTTTCTCTAATTCCTCCATTGGGGACAGTTCTTAACAACACATATTGCTCTTGAAGTAGACTCAAATACAGTTCTCAGCAGCTACTTGTATGGATCACAATCAGCTTTTCCTCCAGAAAGAGGGTATCTGACACCCTCTTTGGGGACTTGTATTCATATCACACACACGCACACACACACACACACACACACACCAGTAAGTATTCAAATAAAATTAAGGGCCAGGCTTCCTGGTACATGCTTTTAATACCAGCACTAAGTCCCAGAAGGTTGTAAGTCTTTGGAAGCTGGAGGACATTCAGGTCTCTACAGTGAGTTCCAGGCCAGTCAGGACTGTATAATGAGAATGTTTCTCAAGAAAATTAAATTAAAAAATAAAGCATGAAAATTTTAAATATACCAAATAGAATATTTCCTCTAAATGAATAAAGCATTGTGTGGTTTGGGAATATGTCTGGGACAAAGCAATTTACCTACTTACAACATTTGCATTTTCTATCACTTTATTTGCATATTCATACAATAAAGTTTACTTAGGTCAACAATGAATTTGACTCAATGAAAGCAGCAGAGTGATGTCTCTCAAGGGAGCACATACACATGTCATGTGAATCTCAAGTCTAATGTCCCATTGCATGTGTCATTTCCAGTTTGCAAAGGTTTTCAGATTCTCATCTGAAACAAATATAAGAGATGAAATGAGGCTTGAATAATTTCTCTGGGAATTTCCTGCATAATAAAATGTAAATATTTTCATTATGTCAATATTTCCCTTTGAATGCTCATACAGGTTTTTCATTATTAGAAAATGACAAAATCTGTGAACATTCTCAGTTGATCCGGTCAAGTCTAATTGCTTCCTGTTGATAATTCAACTGGCCCTGTGCACATTAGTGTTTAAAACTGCCATTTTCAATCATGGAAAAAAAGAAAGAGAGAGAGAAAAGAGTGTATTAATGTTGCAGTAAGAGAAAGCTGCTTTGATAAGAAGATACTCTCACAGCTATTTACTTATTAATAAATACCTGTGCATATTCAAATAACTAAAATGAGTGGTCAAGGGGGTGTTTATTTTTCTAGGTAACCTCCTTTACATGTTAAAATTATAGGAATGAATGAGAGGAATACTGATTAATTCATGATTATTAAAGGTAATTTTTCAACTACCAGAGCTTTGTGAAACTCACACAGACTCAAATAACATCTGTCAGGCGGTTGGACAAGCAGGCACTCCTCAAAATTATTTATTTGATTGATTTTATCGTTAAAATGAAAAGGTAGTTATTGCTAAGCATAATGGTATAACATAGATCAAAATATTATGTTCTTGATACATTTATACTTTTTTGGGGGACAACCAATTTTGCATATAGCCCTTGTAAATGGAATATGTTATAAGTAGCACCACGTTGAATGACATAGGTCACCAATTTCAGATGCCTCGCTCCCCTGTAATTTCTAAGTCATTTCTATTTGTGCCTCTGTTTCACTGAATGGGAGTCCCATTAGATGTTTGGTCAAAAAACTCTTATCATCAATGTTTTCATAAGGTGAATATGACATTATGATAATATATCAATGGGCAAGACAAGATTTAAAGTGTGTCCTAGTCTACATCAGCAAGTAATCTCTTAATTTCCATTGAGGCTATACACCGCCATGTTTAATGCAAACCATGAAATATTTGGGTTAAAATTCTTTTGCTTAAAATGATAACCCTAGAGTAGTGTGACTGAGGAAATATAAGTAATTTAAGCTAGATGATTCTTTTTACAAAAGTGTTTTTGTCTCAAATATTTGCTGTAAGTCTACTCATTTTCTAAAAATAACTCAGTTTTCATCACTTTTAAAAAGTAAACAAACACCCTTAAAATTCTACTTTTTATAAGAAACATTCTTTTGCTAAATTTAGTTCTGAAGGAAATTCTGTTAACAGATGAAACATTCCACTAGCACTTTACTCAAGAAGTATCAATTATCTTGATGCATAAAAACCATAAATTTGGGGAATGTAGCATGCATATAAATTTCACAAGTCAGTTCTAATGCAAAACTGTTACTCTGCCAAGAACTTTAGGTATCTATCTATATATCTGTGTCATCTATATCTATCCCTATCTATCATCTCTCTCTGTGTGTCTGTGTCTCTCTCTGTGTCTCTGTCTGTCTCTTCATATATATATATATATATATGTATATATATGTATACATAAAATGTGTGCTTATGTAAAATATGCCTTCAAAAATCTTCTTTTTATCCTATTTGAAACATTTTTGTTTCTAGTCATATATTTAAATATCATCTATGACACTTTGCAAGCTTTGGGTGGTCCTGTGAGCCTACAATCCAACACTATAAAGCAGAACTAAGCGTATTTTGTGAGTTCTAAGCCAACCTAATCTACATAATAAGACCCTGTCTTTGAAGAAAAATAAAGGCAGTTTCACCATAATAAATGTAGAAAAATGCTAAAAATATGTAAGGATGACTTTATCTTTGACACTGAAGATAATTTAATGTTTAAGTGTTTTAGTGCTATCTTCACAAACTTTGTTCATATTAATATGAAAATATGCCTGAAAGCATAAAAATTAGTAAGATTTTGTTTTCTCTAGCTTTCATACTTTTCCTTATTTTTATATTAATCATTATGAAATTAATGAGAAGTATCAAAATAATTTTTAAAACATTTTTCTTGTCCTAAATAGCAATGTAGCCTCCTTATATGAATAAAAGTTCTTAGCTTGAAGGCTGCAGGGCATATTTAATTACTGCAAAGAAGTGAACATTCTGGGATATTATCTTATTGCTTTATTACTTTAGAGATAAAGCAGAAGTTAATGTGAATGTTGTAGAACAGACTTTCATTTAATACCTCAGCACAAATTTAATAAAATCAAGTATTCTCAAGTATTGACATTTGCTGATATTAATTAGTTATCTATATTTATGCACCTGATAATAATCCTCAGGTTAACTCTGAAATAATAAAAGTACAAAAAATGCATCAACTTCATATTACTTGGTCAATTTTATCATATTTTCCTTAATTTTGTCATGTCTGCCACTCTCAAAACACCATTTTAACATTTAACTTTCTAAGTAATGTATGTATTTGCATAAATCTGTACTTAACATTTATTCTATAGGCCCCTAGACAAAAGCCATGTTAGCTTATAAGGTCAAGAATATAAGATTTGTAAATGTTACACTAATAAACCGGATAGTTCAAAGATGTGAGGTATTAGATACCAGGAGCTGTGCTTTACACAGAACAAGCCCCACTCATTAACAGTAAACATGCCAACATCCAAAAACTGAAAATAGGAATGAAAACAACTCAAATATATTATGTTCATCAAAATATTGTAATACACAACCTGTCTTTCTTTTAGTTTCCTTCTAATTCCATGAAATCATAGGCTTCCAGAGGAAATCACCTTCCCAGTTTCTTCCATGAAACTAATTTTTTGTTTCTGCCTTATTTGACTTTTAATGTTACTTATGCATTCAAAAAACTAAAACAGTGTATAATAAGGCAATAAAAATATTTTATTGTATAGCCCTTTACAGAAGAAAAGGCTACACCAATGTTAAATACCCTACACTATAATTTCAAGACTTTTATCTCTAAATTTGATTTAGATGTAAATTTTTTAAAATTTTGATTTTAGTCTCAAGTTAAAATTTCAGCTCTTTTATTTGAGCATCATATATATTTAATACTGATTACTTAAGTTTTACTTGATATATTTTCTGATTTGGGCAAAACCATATAGAATTGAAAAAAAAAAGAAATCAAGTGATGGGCTAAAGAGTGGACATATTTTCATTGTGTTCAATGGAAAAGACTTATTTGGAAGATGACAGAAGGGGAGTATGCAGGGAGTATGGGTTGGAGAGATGAAAAAGTGGTTATGAGTACAGGTTGTCCTACTAGAAGACTCAAGACCCAACCCTCATTGGTGGCTCATGATTGTGTGTAACTCCAGTACCAGGGGATCCAATGCCATCGTCTGGACTCTGAAGCAGTATACATACGTGGTGCATAAGCATACCTGCAGGCAAATGCTTATATATACAAGACAAAAATAAATAAATCTTTAAACCAAACATCATTACTTTTTTGTCACTGTTGGCTAGGTTTGAAGTGAAATTGGAGCCACACTAAAAGGAAATATAAAGACAGAAAAAATTCCACCTGCTTGGAAGAAGCCATTAAACCACTTAGGAAATGGCAGCTACTTAACAATTTGCTGGAATATGGCAGATAGTTACCAAGCAAAGGGGGTACCAAATATTATCTAATGAAATTTCTTAGTATAAAAGTGTGAAAAAACTCAAATTCTCTCTGATCTGCCAAAAGTGAATGAAACTAAAAGACAGTTGCAGTTTTAAACAGTGTTCAAGTAGGTCACATTCAGCCAAGATTATTGCACACAACCATGAAACAGAATATCCACATCTCTAATACTTAATACTCAAGACGAATCTTTAAAAATCAGTAAGTTATAACATGTCCTTATAAGCTTTATACAAGTGGATCTGATCTGGTGTGGCCTAGGGTCTAAATCTGAAACTGTGGACCAATACCACATAGGGAGTTACAGAACCAAATGTGTTTATAGAGAAGAAAAAAAGGGGGGGGGGGGAACACTTATCTATAATAAAAATTTTCTGACTGTTAAAAACATCTTAACTGAAAATTAAATGCATAAAGAATGCTGCATTTTTTTCTGATTGCCCAACTGTCGACAAATGGAGACTATCACTATGATCAGGAGAGCTTATGCTCTGACAAGATAGCAAACACACTTTGAACTGTGCACCAATACAGATCAGCGAACACTGACCCGTATACACCATGCATGATGACTTTATATTATGAATTATAATGTTTTACAGAACATATGAAATTTTATCCTTTTGTAGCTATGTGTTGCCTAAAATATAGAAAACAAAGGCTTAATATTTTCCTACTCTCATTTCTCAGCACATATAGAATTGGCATCTATCAAATTTTAGTGCATAAAAATGCTTGTTCTAACACGCTGCTCTCTGAGTTGTTTATGAGATTTATAACAATGAAAATCTTCACCAAATTTTGACTGGACGTTAGAACAAAATTTCCGACCACTGCTAAATGATAATTAAGATATGCTTCCAATTCAGAAGATATGTTATTATGTGTAGTGACGGTTTCAACCCTGGCAATATTTAATGAAAATACTGGGCCAATGAGAAGGCTTACAGAGTCAAAGCTGACACATGCATGCATTGCACACATGCACGCACACATACTAAGAAGAAATAAAATCAAAATTGAAAAGTAAATCATTAATCTTTTAGAACCTCCCTTCACCCCTTTAATAAGCAAGCATTATCCCTAACTACATTCTACAGATTTGTCCTGAAACACAGATAAATGTCTTCTTCATCACACATCAAGGGAACTCATTTTTTTGCAGACCATTTCAGAAATTTGCAACCAAACAAAATTGTGGATTCTGGGCACAAAAGATACATTAACAATTCAATTCCTATACCTGAGGGTCAAGAATCATGCAGAGGAGGGACAGGAAGACTACAAGACCCAGAAGAAGGAGATATGACAACCCAAGACCAAGTCATACCAATACCCAACATGGCTTAGGAAGACACATCTCAGCCAAGGATCTATGGCAATTAATGGCTCCTCCAGGAAAGGACAGTCAATTTGCTTCAATGATGTGGGGGCTGAAAAGCTACACTGTCCTAGCAGATGGTCCCACACTCATGCACACACAGGCAACACTAAATGAACTCAATGCAGAGAGAGAGAGAGAGAGAGAGAGAGAGAGAGAGAGAGAGAGAGAGAGAGAAAGAGAGAGAGAGAAAGAGACAGAGACAGAGACAGAGACAGAGCAGATAAATTTATGAAGGAAAAGTGGTCATGGGAATAAAGAAGAATTGGAGAAAAAGAATGTAGGTAGGTGGAAACCCATTATATCAGTGGTTGTCAACACAGAGGTTGCAACCCCTTTAAGGGTAGAATGACCCTTTTAAAAAGCTGGTCTACAATCGTTTGAAAACACTAATATTTACATTAGGATTAATAACAGTAACAAAGTTATAGCTATGAAGTAGTAGTGAAATGATTTTATGGTTTGGGGGGTCACCAAAGCCTGAGGAACTATATGAAAGGGTAGCAACATTAAGAAAGTTGAGAATCACAGCATTGTATGATTGTAAAATTATTAAATAAATGGTTTTTAAGATTTATTTATTTATTATATGTAAGTACACTGTAGCTGTCTTCAGATGTACCAGAAGAATGCGTCAGATCTCATTACAGATGGTTGTGAGCCACCATGTGGTTGCTGGGATTTGAACTCAGTACTTTTGAAAGAGCAGTCGGTGCTCTTACCTGCTGAGTAATCTCCCCAGCCCCCTAAATAAAAGCTTTTTATTAACTAAAAATGCAATTAAAGATTTTCTGCATACAGTAATATTAAATATTATAATAATATTTCATAAATTATGATAAAACCCATACACATCCATCTTATTGGTATGTGGATTTGTTTACATCTTTAAAAGTTATAAATCTATATGTATAATCAAAATTGTTTTACAATTAATTTGTTTTTGATTCCTTCTTTTACTGGTGAAAATAGTTTGTATAAGGAATGTTTTTAAATTTTCTTTAGGGTTTATTATCAGTAAATTTTTATGTATATACTTTCCAATTTTATATGCTCCTTTACCTACAGTTTTGTAAAAAGTCCTCAGGGGGGGAAAATGTGTTTCAAAGACCAGAAAGATTGCTCAGAATGTGCATCCTTGTCCCCAAATCACAAACTGAGTCCCACCCCTAAAACCTAGAGAGTGAAGGGGAGCTGGCTACAACAGATGTTTTCGGACCACACTATATTCATGCACTGATAACACTGCTCCATAAAACTAAATGAATGAATGAATGAATGAGTAAATTAATAAATAAGTGCAAAAATAATTAAAAATAGATTCAAGGGGAAAATGGATAAGAAACTCAGGCTTTGATAATATTCTAATAATTAAGAATTTAAAGAAAAAGTGGAAAACCATTTGTGAAAGCAAAATAGCTCTATAATTATTTACAGCAAGGGAACAGAAACAATAAAATCAACTAAATGGAAACAATACATCTTAAAATCAAAGAAGTTCATAATTATAGAAGAAAAGAAAAGAGGCAGACAGAATTAATGAAATGGGTAGTAGGCAGGGTGGTAGATTAACATTTCAGAAGGAATGGTCCCCTATAGAATCATATATTTGAAGGTTTGGCCCATAGGGAGTTGCAATATCAGGAGATGTGGCCTTGTTGGAGGATGTTTATCAGGGTGGGAGTGAGTTTTGAGGTCTCCACCTCTGCTCAAGCTCTGCCCCATGTGGAAGAGAACCTCCTGGCTGCAGGCAGAAGACAGTCTCCTCTTGGCTGCCTTCAGATCACAATGTAGAACTCTCAGTTTCTCTAGCACCATGTCTCCCTGCATGCTGCCATGCTTACCACCACGATGATGATGATGATAGAATAAAACTCTGAAACTATAAGCCAAGCCCAATTATCTGATTGCCTACATCAGAATTGGCTTGGTCATGGAGTTTATTCATAGCAATAAAACTCAGACTAAGACACAGACCCAATGTAAAAGGAAAGAAGACAATTGATTTTAAAAGTTATTTGTATACATTTTGAAAATTATAAAAATAGTTCAATTGATTTGTTCTTCTATACAGAAAGTGAGAGAAAAAGCAAAGAAAATATTTGAAGAACTAGTACTCAAAATGGCTCAAATTTCATGGAAGAAAATACATGCTGAATGGCTTTCAAGCTGAATAAACAAGAAAGAGTAGGACTAAGCTTTGCTTTCCCAGAACCAAAATGTTGAAAGCTAAAAGACAGAAAATAAACAATGAAGAGAGCAGGAGAAAAACTGAAATTAAATATTGGAAGCAGTTATTCACTTAGCAGCCAACTCGCTGAAACAATGAAGTAATGAAGGAAGAATATGTAGAGACAGTTCTATCATCCACCCTCTGAAATCTAGTGAAAATGTCCTTCCTGAGGAAAGGCTTCGGCACCCTGTTCCTCCTACAGGTGGCACATCACCTGCCAGCTTCATTTCTACTTGGTGGTGATGCTATTGTTGGTTCCTGTAGGAAGCTCAGGTCCTTTACACTTGCCTGCCTCTCTGTGTTCAGTTTGTCATATAAATTATATAACTTCAATTATCAGTGGGATAAAAACACCTGTTCACTTTAGTATGTTAAGTACTTATGACTCTATGAGAGACTTCTTACAAATTCTTTTCATATTTGAATTCAGATTAGACTTTTGTTGTAAAAAAAAATGAGCTAATAATCTTGGAAAAGATGAAGGATTCTTTCAGTATTAATTAACAAGTGATCCACCAAGCTAGCTGGCTGGGAAACTTATAGGGTGTCCTGAGAAAGTCTTTTGTATACAGCAAAGAACTATACATTTAATAACAGGTACATAAGTGTATAGTAAATAGATATTGTCATTGTTCATTTATTCCCCCCCTTTCTGTGTGTGTAGTGAATGTATGTGGTGTACTCATATGTGTAAGAATGCACATGTGTATGAATGTCCTCCCATGTTTACAATATATACATGCAAACACCCAATGAAGACTTCGTTATCACCTAGGTTTATAACCTGAGGTTAAGCTGATAGACATCAAGTGAAGGATTTTACTGTGGCCACCCCAATAGTACTGGAGTAACAGGCATATGTATCCATGCCATTTACATGGGTGCTGGGGGTTTGGACTAAGGTCTTCATCCATGTACAGTGAGTACTCTTATCCAGTGAGCCAGGTCCCCCTAATTCATCCTTTTTCCTCTTACAGAAAAGACTATGTTTATCCTTCCTTGTGTTCATAATTACATAAACATGTAGCACTTGACTAGGTGTGTTGTACTGTCCACACATAGATGCATTTATACTGCATGTACCCTTTCAGATTTCTCTGGTATCTATCCTTAAATGTCTTTATTTTAAAGTTGCCATGGTTATGGTGTGTGCTATAAAACTGTAAAAGACCAATTTCAGTACTCTCTGAACATATCCATCCATCCATTTAACTCACAAACCCTTGTCCTACTCTGTGGGCCTTTCTTAATGATGTCTTAAATGTATCTAGACTAGAATAAGTTCCTGATTTAGTTCATTGACTTGGGAGAGTATTGAAGAAGTGACAGAAGTCATCCTTCTATCAAAGTTTATGCCAGTGATGCATTGCTAGTTTAGAGTCAGGCATATTAAAACCCACATTACTACATGAATTCCTTTATTAAGTAGATGCTTCAATATATGTTGAGATGAACTTGCATGGAAAAGGACTGAAAAAGGTAAATCCAGACATCTGTGTGTAGGATGTAAAATATCAACTGAGACCTGAATAGCTTTGAGCAAGGAATCTGAAATTAGAAGTCCATTTGAGATGGCAACTCTCTCCAGTCTAGAGGGAAAATAGAAGGAATCTGTGATCTCTAAAATAAAAGATAACTGGGATTGATTTAAATGCACACTATTCAGAACAGACTCAGAGGATATTTTATTTCTTTTTTAATCTTCTGAGAAATGTACACTTCTTTTTAAAAGTTTTATGCCTTGCTCATGCTAACTAGAAAAGGTAGAACAGTGACCTTGCTTTGACCTTTAAGTGGTTAGCATACTGTGCACTATTACAAGGTGCTAATTCACATGCTAGCTCAGTTAATCTTGACAAAGTACTCTCTCTTTCCCTTCTTCTTCCTCTCCTTCCCCTTCTAACTTCTCTCCCTCTCCTTCCATCTCCCTTCCTCTCTCCCTCTCCCTTTTTGTCCCTCTTCCTCTCCCTTCCCACCCCACCTCTCTCTCACACACACACAAACAAACAAGGACACCCACAAATACACACCTCAAGAAATCATTTTTTAAACCTTCAAGTCAGTATAGATATGTCATCGATGTGAAGGCCATTGAGTCCACTACCCAGTAAATCCTTCTCCCAGTCCATTTCAGAACTTATCTTTGAAATGTGAGTTCTGACAAACTGGGCAGCCTCTGAACTGAAAAGAGGTTTCGAAGAAAATAAATACATGATGATTTACAAAACACAATTTAGAAAACTTTTTTTAGTATCAGATGGTGCTTTAAGTAGAATAAAGTCCTACATCTGATTTTAGATAAAACATACAAGGGAAATAGGTATTCAGGTTTAAGAATAAACATCTTAAAAGAGTTGTAGTTTCGATATTTGCTAACTTAAAGTAGTCCTTATTTCTAAGTAAAATTTAATGTTTCTGGAGGGTTCTACTTCAGTGATCCTTCCCAAGTTAAAAAGAAGTATTTTCCTGGGAAACATTAGTAAAAAACTTCTACCAGCAGTGGTGGTGCACACGTTTAATCCCAGCACTTGGAAGGCAGAGACAGGCGGATTTCTGAGTTCAAGGCCAGCCTGGTCTACAGAGTGAGTTCCAGGACAGCCAAGGCTACACAAAGAAACCCTGTCTTGAAAAAAAACAAAAAACAAAAAAAACGAAAAACAAAACAAAGCAGAAAACAAACAACAACGACAACAAAAATTTCTTAGCACTGTATTTTGCTCAAAAAACACCACCATCATTATTATTTTTTTAATCATTAGGAAACATCTATTAAACATAAATCAAAAGAAATTCCACACAACAGCTGTCCTATTGTCAAAAATGTTAGTATCATGGAACACCAAGAGAGCCCAAGGAAGTTCTATATTAAAACGAGTCAACAGGATATAGCAATTAAATGTTTGTATGATCCTGAATTGGAAGCTAGATGAGACAAAAACTGTTAGAAGAACATTATTATATTGAATATATATATATATATATATATATATATATATATATATATATATATATATATATAACTTAACTCATAAAAGGATGTGATATGTAATTTTATGTAGTATGTGCTGCATCTAAAATAGCATTACTGCATAAGTAAATGAAATTTTAGCTAAAATAAATATTTTTAGTATTATAATACATGGGAAAGAACTAGAAAATGAGTTTTCATTTTTGTGTCATAGTTCTTAAATTCATAAATTCTTATCTTTGCCAAGGCTTAGAAATAATCTGCAAACAGTTTTTTTTTTTTGTTTTTTTTTTGTTTTTTTTTTTTTTGCATTTCACTGCACATGTGGATTTTAGAGACTTGAGACTTGTTATGTGGGTAGAGTGGAGATGGTGGGAATGGGAGAAGAGTCACTTCCTTTCTTATCATTTTATACACTCAGGGGTTTTTTTTGAATATATGAATAGAGATTCTGCTTCAAAAAGTTATGGCACACGATTGTTTCTTTGCTTTATGTTTTTGTTTGTTTATTACTGTTCTTTTAACATTGTGGCAAGTTATGTGTATGAGCAGTTCCATTTAATTTAAGGCATATCCTACATGACAAGAATAATCTATGCCACCATTGTAATTAATTGGTGGTCAAAGAAAGCCAAATGCCCCCAAAACACATAAAAATAATATAAAAATATAAAAGAATGAGGTGAATCAACATTTTGATCTTCCACATAGGTAAGCTGCACCAACAAACATGCTAATCAACCCAAAAGCCCATTTTTAACTCTTGATGTTGCTCACTATCTGTATAGTCACTTGTTTGAAAGGTGAGGTTGCTACAGAAAAGAAGAGTAGCCTCACATGTCTTCCATGATTATTTTCCTTATCAAAGATGAGCCCATAACCTAAGAAGAACATGGTAATTTAATCAGGATTGATTGTATTTAACTTCTAATCAAGTTTCAAATCATGTAAGTAATCCATTCTACATGCAGATACACAGGGTACTTTAATGTTTTCGTATATTTAATTTCCCTAAAACACGTGTCTTTAGCAGAATGTGCCAAAATGGATATACAGTGAAAATATCCCTGTGATAAAATCAATTTATCTCAGAATTGACCTTTCTTCTTGGTGATATTTCAAATGAAGGTCAGTAGTCTCCACATAATGACATAGGATGAGAACCAAAGTGCATAAGCATTAATGAGAAAGGTAGCTCCATAATTTACTCAACCTTACTAGTAATATGGTGTGTGTGAGTGTGTGTGTGCGTGTGTGTGTGTGTGTGTGTGTGTGTGTGTGTGTGTTGTGTGCGTGTGTGTAATTAAGTCAGTAAACATACATATTTACTGTTATAAAGTTCCATACAACACAACATCATTTCCTATTAGTTGAATTATATGGTATGTTGGTTGTGTCTACTGAATTAAATGTGTGTCTATACAAAAATGATAAAGGTTACATGTGTTAGTTAGCACCAATATGAAAAAAAATGTAGAGCTAAAATGTGTTGAAGAAGAGACTACATTGATTCATTTCTATTTTATGTAAACTCTGGGCAGAATACTATTTGAATTTGAATTTTTTAAACAACTGCTTTTATAATTTTATGTATTGTACTTTTGTTCTGATAGTGTAGAAGCCATTGTAAGTTAGCTGACATCTCTTTTTCTCTTTTGAATATTATAAAATCACTGTAGTTATACTCAGTTTTCTGAAAGTCATTTACTTGCTGTTAGCCTTGTTCTTTTCTAATCCTGCAAAATGCACCCATTGAATGAATGTCCATTTAGTTAAATAATGTCATAATTCTTTACTTTGATTAAGGCTAAAAGTTAGATTCCTGGCAATTGCTGAAGTTAGGTGTGTGTGTGTGTGTGTGTGTGTGTGTGTGATTTAAAATGTTTACCTTGTGTGTTTTGAGTATTCTTGGCAGAGGGAATGGCACTATAAGGAGGCATGGCCTTGTTGGACTACTCCTTGTTGGAAGAAGTGTGTTACTTTGGGAGTGGGCTTTTTGACCCTTCTTGCTGCCTGGAACTCAATCTTCTCCAGTTTCCCCTCAGAACAAGATCTAGAACTTTCAGCTCCTCCAGCATCATGCTTGCCTAGGCACTGCCATGCTTCCTGCCGTGATAAGAATGGACTGAAACTCTGAACCTGTAAGCCAGACCCAATTAAATGTTGCCTTCATAAGCATTGCCTTATCATGGTATTTCTTCACAGCAATTGAAACCCTAAGACATTTTGGTTCTCTTCAGAAAGGACTGATGAAAAATATAATTCAAGAGGGTTAATAATAGATTATTGATATCAATTTTCTATTGTTTTTTCAGCAAAGCTGCATAGAAATGAAATGAAAATAATAGAACTGTAGTATAAAATTCTTTGCAGATGCATTACAGAAGTGAAAACGTAGGAACTGCGCAATCATTGATCCACTTTCACTAACAATATCATTTTTCTCTTTTATGTTCAACTGTGTATATTATTTCCTGCTATTTATTTTGGCATTTATATCAGTTTTATTCAAGATGTGACCACAATACTTCTGTTTTACCTTAATTTTTTACCACCTCAAGAATTCTGAAACAGTTTATGATTATGAAAACCCAAAGAGATTCCTCCAACCACTTAGCTTTTGGTCACTCTGATACAAAGGAAAAAAATGACCAAAGTCAACCTCAATATCATTAGTGTCGGCTGTCCTATACACACACATCTAAAAAAATATTCCTGAAATAATAAATGATCGACCTATAGAGGAATTTTAATCCAGCAACCTTACTTCTCTGGCAAGTGACTGCATCTAAAGAACTTCTAGGTCTGTATGATCTGGCTGGAATGACATTTATCCTTTAATTCTTCTGGCAGGAAGGAATAAATACACACCCTTGGTATACATCTTTAATCCTAAACAATGAAGGTAAATTTTGTAGAAGTTAGCAGCCATATTTGAAGCTGATTAATTGAGGTGCAGACAAAGTGACAAATAAGAAAAAGGCTTGACAGAATGAGTTGGAGATAGGCATGACCAACACTTATGAAAACACAGAAGAAAGAGCAGTGACTTAAAAGCAGTACAGAGTGAGTCAGGGGTAGACTGCAGTTTAGTAAGTTCAGTTCAGTTTTATTCAGTCAATGCAGTGGTGTTCAGCTGTGTTCAGTTCAGTACAATTAGTGCAGTTCAGAGAACTTCAGTGCAGGTCAGTTGAGTGCAGTTGAATTCAGTAGAGTTTGTGCAGTTCCACTCAGTTCCACTCAGTTCCTCTCAGTTCCATTCAGTCAATCAGTTAGGGCAGTTCAGTTCTCAGAACTCAGTGGCAGTTTCTCCCGTGAGAAGCTGAAAGAAGCCAGTTTGAATCAGTAAGCTTGTATAGTAGTTTGAGCCAGAACAGCTTAGTTGAACGAGGCAGCCAGAGTTGAGAGAGAACTAGAAAGGGTGAGCTTATTCAACAGGAAGTCTCTGAGACACAAATTACATCAGGAGAATCAAAGTTATCTTTACACAAAACTAAATATAATTCGTCTGTTAGTGGATATAGAGGGACAACAGAGAAATAACACACAGACAGGAACTAGGCTAAGAATAACCAAGAGAACTTGGTAATAGAATCACACCAATGATTACTCATTGTGCCTAGTATTTTGTATAACAGAGAAATATTTTTACTTTTTTATTGAAAATTTTTTTCATGAATTGATTCATAGCTTCATTTTAATGAACCTATTCCATTTCAATTAGGAAATTAAATAAATTACTGCATTTCTTCCATACTACTCTTCAGAATTATCATGTACTTTTGTAAAGAGTCCATATCTAAGAATGTTATCCTTGACTGCAATCCCAAGATTTGATGCTGGAGGATCAGGTGTTGAAAATAATTTTTGACTATGTACTGAGCGCAAGCCAGCCTGAGCTGCATGAGACTCTGTCAAAAGAAAATTAAAAAGAACATAAAATAAAGGAAAAGAAGATGTGTGACTCTCTAGAGGAAAACCTCAATACATGCATATACGAAAACCTCAATACATGCATATACAATTTGCCCTTTTGATCACATGTATGCATTTATATATTCTTACTTTTAACTAACTGCCTTGTCTTAGGCCACACCTGATTTTGCAAATCAACTCCTCTTTCTAGGTTTGTCAAGTTCCTGATATTCCTGTTGATAGTACTTTGCCAAAATATCAAGTGATTTGGGCATGCAAATAAATGTCATTGACATAGCTTCTAAATTGTAGAAATTATATTAATATGCTATAAAGAATTTCTTTTCATATTGATTTTTGTGTGTTTGTGTGTGTGTGTGTTTTTCAAATAAAATCCCTTATTTCTATAACTGACATGTCCCCAATCCATGTTTGTATACCTTCTGTTTCATAATCCATTTCTTTATTCTATTGATTAAGCAAATGACGTGGTTCTTTGCAAACAGTTCTAATGCTATTTTCCATAAAAAGGAACAATAATATTCACAAGCAGATGTGTAACATATTTAATATCATGCTTTGTCATTATGTAATTTTGTATTTATTTTATTCCCATTTATTTTGTAGATTTATTTTATTTTTGTGTGTATATGTATTTATCTGTAAGTTTGTATACCATGTGTGTGACTTGGGCTCCCAGAGATCTCCGGGATCAAGTTCCCCAGGGTGGGCATCAAGTTCCCTGCAACTGATGTTCCAGATAATTGTGAACCTCCATGTGAGTGCTGCAGACCTAACCCAAATCCTCTGCAAGATACAGCAATATTGGTAACATCTGGGACATCACTCCTGTCATTGATTCTTTCTTGTTTACTTTTATAACTTAATACTTATTATAGTGTTGTATTTGTAAAACAGTACTGTTGGCATTGTTTTTGTTACTTTGGTCTTGTTATTTGTTACTTTATGCGTCTACTTCAGTTTGTACCTCTTCTACTATAGTTCAAGTTTGGCTTTACTGCACGATACTCTGACAAGATATAGGAGTTATTCCATTTTCTTGTATATGATGAGACCTTCTTTTTGACCAGTTTATGATCGGTTTTAGAGAAGACTCCATGAAGTGCTGAAAAGAAGGTACAGTCTTTGTGTTTGGTGAAATGGTCTATAGATATCTGTTAGTTGTCTGCTAGCTGCATTATTTATCTGTTCAGTTTCTGTCTGGATGACCGGTCCATTGATGAGAGAGGGATGTTGAAGTCTCCCACTATTAATTTATGGAGTTTGATTGTGATTTAAGCATTAGTACTGTTCTTTTTACAGTGTGGATGGCATTTTATTTGAGGCATAGATGTTCAGAATTGAGATGTCATCTTTATGGATATTTTCCCTTTGATGAGTATGAAGTCACCTTCTCCATCTCTTTTGATTGATTTTGATTGAAAGTCTATTTTGTTAATATTAAAGTATACATACAACCTTGCTTAGGTCCACTTGCTTATGCTTAGAAAAAGCATTTCACTACCTTTAACTCTTAGGTAATATATATATATATATATATATATATATATATATATATATATTTGCTATTGAATTATGTTTTTTATATGCAGCAGAAGTATGGATCTTACTTCATATTTATTCAGTTAATCTGGATCTTTTTATTGGAGAATTAAGTACATTCATATCGAAAAATTCTAATAACCCTTTTTTCAAGTTAATTATTTATTCCTTTCCCATCACAATATCCACACCACTCTTCTCCTAGTCTCCCTTTCACTCAACTCCTGCTGGCATTACCCCCTTCTCATTGGAGAATGGGGAGGACCCTCCTGGGCATCATCCCACTCTGGCACATCAAGTTAGTATAAGACTAGACACATCTATCATGAAACCAGACAAAGTGGCCTGATTTGGGCAATGGCATCCACAGCTAGGCAACAGGTTCAGGGACAGCCCCACTCCAGTTGTTGGAGGACCATCTTGAAGACCAAGCTGCACACATCTGCTCCATTTGATCTTTGGTTCATGGTTCAGTCTCTAGCAGTCCCTAAGTCCAGGTTAATTGACTTTGTTGTTTTTTCTGTGGAGTCCCTGTTCGTCTTCTGGTCCTTCAATCCTTCCAACAACTCTTCCACAAGATTCCCAAGCTCCATTTAAGATTTTGCTGTGGGTCTCTGCATCTGTTGCCATTGGTTGCTGGATGGAGGCTTTCAGAGGGCACTTACTTTAGACTTCAGTCTGCAAACATAGCAGTGTCAGGAAGTGGCTCATGCCCTTAGGTTGGATCTCGATTTGAGCAAACCATTGGGTTAATAGTTTTGTGGTGAGGTTGCTGTCCTTATCTCTCTACTGGAAGTCCAGCTTGGCTATAGGCAATTAGCCATTTCAGGTTAAATATCAGCAACTGCTAGGAGTCTCATAGAGTCATTCCCACAGACTTCTTGGGTCTCCCCCAGGTAGAAGACTGAACATGCCTACAGCCAATTTCAGTTTTATCTTCCCTGCTCTCCATATACCAGATCCCTCACACTATTCCCTATCCCATCTTTTCTCCTACTTTGTTCCCTCAATCCACATCCAATAAGTATTTGATTTCCCTTTCTGAGCAGATTTTAAGGATCCTCCCTTGAGTTATTCTTGTTAGTTGGCTTCTTTAGGCCTATGTATTATAGCATGTTTAACTTGTACTTTATGGATGATATCTACTTATAAGCTAATACATACCACGCATGCCCTTTTGGTTCTGCATCACCTCACTCAGGAAGATATTTTCTTGTTTCATCGGTTTCTATGAAAAATTCATGGTTACCTTGTTTTAGTAGCTGAGCAGTGTCTCATTGTGTAAATGAGTCACACTTTCTTTATCCATTCTTCAGCTGAGGGACACCTGGATGTTTTCCATTTTCTGATTATTTCAAATAAATCTCCTGTAAATATTGTTAAGCAAGTGTCCTTTGAGATGATGGAGCATGTTTTGAGTATATGCCCAAAAGTGACAAAGCTGAGTCCTGAGATAGAGCTATTTCTTATTTTCTTTGAAACTCCCAAACTGATTTACAGAGTGGTTGTACATGTGTGCATGCCCTCCTGCAATGTAGGAATATTTCCCTTGCTCCACATACTTGCCTGCATGTCCTGTCTCTTGAGTTTTTGAACATTTTAGACATTCTGATGAATTTAAGGTAGAATCTCGGAGACCTTTTGATTTGCATTTCCCTGATGGCTAAGGACTTTGAACATTTCTTTAAATGTTTCTTGGCCCTTAGATATTCTTTGGCTGAGAATTCTCTGTTTAGCCCTGTATGACATTTTCAAATTTGGGTTATTTATGTTATTGGTGTCTAACTTCCTGAGCTCTTTATATATTTTTGATATTAGCCCTCTATCAGATACAGGGTTAGTGAAAAAAATCTTTTCTCAATCTGTAAGCTGTCATTTTGATAGTGACATTTTCATGCAAGACGTCCTATGGATGATATCTTTTGACTTATAGAAGCTTTCCAATTTCAGGCAGTTCAATTTATTAACTGTTGATAATAGTGACTACACTATTGATGTTTTGTTTAGAAAGTTGTCTACTGTACCAATGTGTTCAAGGGTATTCCAAAATTTCTTTGGTGTTAGGTACAGTGTTTTTGTATTGTTGTTTGTTTGTTTGTTTGTTTATTGTTTTTGATGCTGAGGTCTTTGAACCACTTGAGCTTTTTTTGTGCAGAGTGATGGATTTATTTGCATTCTTCTACATGCAGGCATCCAGTTATACCACCACCATTTGTTGAAGATTCTGTCGTGTTCTATTGTATGGTTTGGATTCTTTGTCAAAAAATCAAGTGTCCTAGGTATGTGAGTTTATTTCTGGGTCTTCAATTCAATTACATTGATTAATCTCTCTGTTTCTATACCAATGCAATGAAGCTTTTTATTACTATTGCTCTGTAGTACAGCTTCAAATCTGGGATGGTAATATCTCCCAACATTCTTTTATTGTACAGGATTGCTTTTGCTATCCTGGGTTTATTCTTTTTCTATATGAAGTTGAAGATTGTTTATTCAAGGTCTGTGAAGGATTATGTTTGAATTTGGTAGGAATTGTATAGAATCTTTAGATTGCCTTTGCTGTAATGGCAATTTTCAACATGTTAATCCTTCTCATCCATGAGCATTGGAAATCATTGCATCTTCTAATATCATCTTCAAATTCTTTCTTCAGAGACTTGAATATTTTGTTCTATACATCTTTCAGTTGGTTACTTAGAGTTACACCAATAATTTTCATCTGTGGCTATTGTGAACGGTGTTATCTTCCTAAATTCTTTCTTACCCCCCCCCCCCGATTTTTCATTATATAAAGGAATGCTACTCACTCTATTTAGTTTATTTTGTATCCAGCCACTTTGCTGAAATTGTTCATAATCTGTATCAGCTCTGTGGTAGAATTTTTTGGGGTCTTCCTTTCTAATTCCTATCCATTAGATCAGCTTTAGTTGTTTGATTGCTCTAGCTAGGACTTCAAGTACTATATTGAAGACATAGGGAAAGAGTGGACAGTCTTGTAATGTTCCTGATTTTAGTGAAACTGCTTTAATTTTCTCTCAGTTTAATTTGATGTTGGCTATTGTCTTGCTGCCTATTGCCTTTATTGTGTTTAGATATGATAATTTTATTTTGATATAAGCCCCATTATTTTGGTTTTAGTGTTGGAGGTTAGTGTGTGTGTGTGTGTGTGTGTGTGTGTGTGTGTGTGTCCCTTCTTTTGTTTTTACTGATGTGAGATTATATATTGCCCATGTTTTTATGGATATAGTTAATCTTGTTTATTTGGCGCTTTCTTTCTACTACCTTCTGTGAGGCTGACTACTACCTACTGTGAGGCTGGTTTATTGATATATATATGTATATATATGTATATATATATATATATATATATATATATATATATACATATGAATTTATCATCAAATATCTTTCATTCCCCTTGAAGTTATTCAGATTTGTTCTGGATACAGTAGCAATCTGTGGTCTGTTAAAGTCTTCATGAAATCTGCTTAGGCCATTCTGCCTTTTCAAGTTTCCTTGAGAAGTTGGTTGTGATACTAATGCTCTTATTCCAATATAGCTTTTAGTATTCCTTCATTGTACTTTATACTGAATGACTGCTGTGTCAAGAAAAAAAAAAAAGAGAGAGAAAGAAATTAAAGACATCCTTGATTTCAATGAAAAATGAATGCACAATATATCCAAATTACGAAACACAATGAAAGTGTTGCTAAGAGGAAATTTCATAGCCCTATGTGCCTTCATAAAAATAAATAGAAAGATCTCGTACTATACATGTAAAAGCTCCAGAACAAAAAGAAAACAAATCCACCCCTCTAAAAAGATAGATTGCAAAGATATTCAAACTCAGGAATGAACTTAACAAAACAGAAAGGAACAGAACAACATAAAGAATCAATAAAACAATGAATTAGTACTTTGAGAAAATCAACAAGCTAAACAAAAATATATCTAAACTAACTAAAAGATGGAAAAAATATCCAAATTAATAAAATCAGATACAAAAAGGGGATATAACAATAGATAATAAGGAAACTTAAGGAACCCCTAGGTCATACTTCAAAAACCTCTAAGCTAAAAAAATGGAAGATCTAAAATAAATGAATAGTTTTCTAGATATATACAACTTACCAAAGTTAAAATAAGATTAGATACACATGAAAAAATCAGTTTGTACTTTCTATAAAATAGCATCCAATAAGTCTCCCAAATGAAAAATCCTAGTTCTAGAGGGTTTTAAAAGACAGAACTCTACCAAACTTTCACAGAAGAGCTAATACCAAAACTCCTCACATTCTTACAACAGAAACACAGTCAAATTGTTTTATGAGGACTCAGTCTCATTTATACCTAAAATCATATGAAGACTTAACAAAGGATGAAAATTACAGATCAGTGAACATTCATGCAAAAATATTCAAATACTTCTCACAAAGCAAATTCAAGAACACACCAAAGAGATAATCCACCATTATCAAGTAGGTTTTCTCTCAGAAATGCCGGGACGGTTCACCATATGAAAAAATTTCACAATGTAATCCACTATATAAACAAATTGAAAGAAGAAAATCACGTGATCATTTCACTAGGTACTGGAAATGCCTTTTGTAAATCATACAGCACTTCATGATAAAAATCTCAGAGAAATTAGTGATTCAAGGGACATACCTATGCATAATAAAAACAATTTACCACAGGCCAATAGCCGACATCATAATAAATGGAAAGCAACTTAAAACCTATTCCGCTAAAATCAAGAAAAAGACAAGGTCATATATTCTCTCCTTATCCAATATAATACTGTAAGTTCTTGCTGAAGCAGTAAGACAACTAAAAAATATCAAAGAGATACAAATTAATAAAGACAAAGTCTAAGTATCCCTGTTTGCAGATGATAGGGTAATATACATAAGTGATCCCAAAAATTCTACCAGGGAACTGCTTCAGCTGGTAAACACCTTCAGTAATGTAGCAGAATACAATATTAACTTTAAAAAGTCAGTTGCCTTACTATATGTTAATGACAAATTGACATGATAAAGAAATCAGAGAAACAAGACCTTTCACAAGAGCCACACATAATATAAAATATGTTCATTAACTCTAACTCAGGAAATGAAAGGGCTGTATAACAAGAACTTCAAGTCTTTGAAGAGACAAATTTAAGAAGATATAAGGATAATCAGCTTCCAAATGCTGACACCATTGCATACACTAGCAAGATTATGCTGAAAGGACCCTGATATAGCTGTCTCTTGTCAGAGTATGTCTGGGCCTAGCAAACATAGAAGTGGATGCTCACAGTCAGCTAATGGATGGATCACAGGGCTCCCAATGAAGGAGCTAGAAAAAGTACCAAAGAAGCTAAAGGGATCTGCAACCCTATAGGTGGAACAACATTATGAACTAACCAGTACCCCGGAGCTCTTGACTCTAGCTGCATATGCATCAAAAGATGGCCTAGTCGGCCATCACTGGAAAGAGAGGCCCATTGGACACGCAAACTTTATATGCCCCAGTACAGGGGAACGCCAGGGCCATAAAAGGGGAGTGGGTGGGTAGGGGAGAGGGGGTGGGTGGCTATGGGGGACTTTTGGTATAGCATTGCAAATGTAAATGAGCGAAATACCTAATAAAAAATGGAAAAAAAAAAGATATAAGGAGATAAAAACTTCTCCCATGCTCATGTTTTTGTAAAATAAACACTGTAAAAGCAGCCATATTACAAAAAGAAATTTATAGATTTAATGGGATTCATATAAAAATTCAAACATAATTTGAAATAAAATTTTCAACTTCCTATGGAAAAAACCAAACAAACAAAACCAGGATAACTAAAACAATCCTGTACAATACAATAACTTCCAAAGGTATCACCACACTGATTTCAATCTCTACTACAGAGCTGTAGTAACAAAAACTCAGTGTTATTGGCATAAGAACAGACTGGATGATCAGTGGAATAGAGTCAAAGATTCAAATATAAATCGGCATGCCGATAGATACCTAGCATTTGATAAAGATGCCAAAAATATACACTGAAATAAAAGACAGCATATTTAACAAATCATGCTTTTCTAACTTGAGGTAGTCATATAGAAAACTTGCTACTATTAATGTCATGTAGAAAAACTGAAAAGCTTCTCCAGGACAAAGGCACTGTCAATGTGAAAACAGCAAGTATGGGAAAAGATTTTCACCAAACCTACTTCTGACAGAGAAATAGACCCATATCTACCACAGTACACAAAATTCAAGTGATGGATCATGCTGACAAGGATGTAAAGCAAGAGGAACACTCCTCCATAGCTAGTGTGATTTCATTCTTGTATGTCCATTTTTTTGAAATAAATATGGTAGTTCCTCAGAATATAGGTAGTCAACCTAAATACCCAGATATACGGCTTCTGGGTATTTTGAGTGAGGTAAGACATACCCAGAATGACCAACACTATATAGACCCATTTATAAATGCATGTTAACTCAAAATAATGATACTCCTGCTACAATCCCTAGACACAGAGAGGCTAAGTATCAAGGAGAGCCCAAAGGAGAATGTTTGCATCTCTCTGGGAAGAAAAAAATAGGATAGATATTGTGGCTAGACTTGGGACATGTTGGAATAGGAATAGGAAGGAGCAGGTTGGGAGAAGAAGGAAGAAGAAAGCATTGTGAGCAATTAGGGGGTAATATGGGGACAAGGTTGAAACCCAGAGTAATAAAAAATTCCAACCATTTACCTGCAAACTCCTTGGCATTATTATTTTTAAAACCTAGTTATACTTTGTTACGTAAATGTACCTAATTTTCTTTACTCATTCTTGAGTTTAGGGATATCTAAATTGTTTATAGTTTTTGGCTATTATGACTAAAGCTGCTATGAACATAGTTGTGTAAGTGTCCTTGTTATAAGATGGAAAATCATTTAGGTGTATGGTCAAGGATGGTATAGCTGGATTTTGAGGTTGATCAATTTCCAGTATTTTGAGAAACTTCCATTTGATTTCCAAAATGGTTTTATGAATTTACACTCCTACCAGCAATGGATGAGTTTTCCTATTGCTCTAGGACTCCATTAGAGTGATCCTACAGTGACAGACAGGTAGATCAATGGAATAGAACTAAAGACCCAGAAATGAATCCACAAACCTATGGTCACGTGATATTTGACAAAATAGCTAAAACCATCCAGTGGAAAAAAAGACAGCATTTTCAACAAACGGTGCTGGCTCAGTTGCTGGCTCTCATGTAGTAGAATGTGAATTGATCTATACTTATCTCCTTGTACAAATCTCAAGTCTAAGTGGATCAAGGAACTCCACATAAGACCAGAGACAATGAAACTTATACAGGAGAAAGTGTGGAAGAGCTTCGAAGCTATGGGCACAGGAGAAATATTCCTGAATAGAACAGCAATGGCTTGTGCTGTAAGATCAAGAATCAACAAATGAGACCTCATAAAATTGCAAAGCTTCTGTAAGGAAAACAACACTGTCAATGAGACAAAAAGACCACCAACAGATTAGAAAAATATCTTTACCAATCTTAAATCCTATAGGGGACTAATATCATATATATATATTTCAAGAAATATATATATATTTCAAGAAATTGGATTCCAGAAAATCAAATGACCCTATTAAAAAATGGGGTACAGAGCTAAACAAAGAATTTTCAATTGAGGAATACTGAATGCCTGAGAAGCACCTGAAAAAATGTTTAGCATCCTTAATCGTCAGGGAAATGCAAATCAAAACAACCTTGACATTCCACCTCACACCATTCAGAATGGCTAACATCAAAAATTCAGGTGTCAGCAGATGCTGGTTAGGGTGTGGAGAAAGAGGAACACTCCTCCATTGCAAGTGGGATTGCAAGCTGGTACAACCACTCTGGAAATCAGTTTGGTGGTTTCTCAGAAAATTGGACATAACAGTTCCAGAAGATCCAGCAATACCACTCCTGGGCATATATCCAGAAGATGATCCAACTTGTAATAAGAACACATGCTCCACCATGTTCATACCAGCCTTATTTATAATAGCCACAAGCTAGAAAGAACCTAGAAGTCCCTCAACAGAGGAATGGATACAGAAAATGTGGTACATTTACACAATGGAGTACAACACAGCAAATATAAACAATGAATTCATAAAATTCTTAGGCAAACAGATGGATCTGGAGGATATCATCCTGAGTAAGTTAACCCAGTCACAAAAGAACGCACATGATATGCACTCACTGATAAGACCAGAAACTTATTAGACCAGAAACTTAGAATACCCAAGATACAATTTGCAAAACTCATAAAAGTCAAGGCGAAGGAAGACCAAAATGTGGATACTTCGTTCCTTCTTAGAAGGGGGAACAAAACACACATGGAAGGAGTTATAGAGACAAAGTTTGGAGCTGAGACAGAAGAAAGGACCATCCAGAGACTTCACATCCAGAGATCCATCCCATAAACAACCACCAAACCCAGACATTATTGCATATGTCAAGATTTTGTTGACAGGACCTTGATATAGCTGTCTCCTGTGAGGCTATGCCAGTGCCTGGCAAATACAGAAGTGAATGCTCACAGTCATCTCTTGGATGGAACACAGGGTCCCCAATGAAGGAGCTAGAGAAAGTACCCAAGGAGCTGAAGGGGTCTGAAGCCCTATAGGAGAAACAACAATTTGAACTAACCAGTACCTCCATAGCTCATGTCTCTAGCTGCATATGTAGCAGAGGGTGGTCTAGCTGGCCATCAATGGGAGGAGAGGCCCTTGGTCTTGCAAAGATTCTAGTCCCCAGTATAGGGGAATGCTAGGCCAGTAAGTGGGATTGGGTGGGTTAGAGAGCAGAGGGAGGGCAAAGGGTATAGGAGATTTTCAGAGAGGAAACTAGGAAAGGAGATAACATATGAAATGTTAGTGAAGAAAACATCTAATAAAAAAATATAAATCTTTAAAAAAAAGAAAAAAATGAAGAAAGAATCTTTGAAATGGGGGTAAAGAGCCTGAGCTAGCCATCTGCTATCAACACAGTCAAGACATCGAATAGTGGGACTGGGACATCAACCACACTGTAAAATCTTTTAGTCACAACTTGTCCTGCAGGCATGATGTGTTGGGGTAAAGTTAGTACAAAAATTGTGGGAGTGGGTGATTCAGTTTGAGACTAATGTCATGAGTGGGACCCCACCCCTGACACTGTTTGGACATCAAGAAAGCAGAGGGCTGGATGGCCTAGAGACCTAGGATAGAATCAAACATGTCTGGCCAAATAAATAGATAGATAGATAGATAGATAGATAGATAGATAGATAGATAGATAGATAGATAGAAAAAGTCAATAAAACCATGCCTAATGATAGGTTGTTACACTGATAGAACGGTGCCTAACCCAAATGCCATGAGAGAGGCTTCATTCACAACTGATGGAAACAGATGCAGAGACCCACCAATAAACATTAGATAGAGTCCAGGGAATCTTGCTGAAGAGCAGCAGGAAAGTTTGCAGAAGCCAAAGGATTAAAGGACACCACACGAAAACCCACAGAATCAACAAAGTTGGGCTCATAGGGGCTCACTGAGACTGGACTGACTATCATGGAGGCTGCATGGATTTGATCTAGGTCCTCTGTATAGCTGAGAAGTTTAGAGGTTTTGTGGGATTCCTAACAGAAGAAGTGGTGCCTGTTTCTTACATTTTTGCCTGCTTTTGAAACCCTTGTCTTCTTACTAGTTTGCCTTGTCCAGGCTTAATATGAGGGCATGTGCCTGATATGCTATGTTTAACTGATCCCTGAGAGATCTGCACTTTTCTGAAGAGAAATGAAGGAGGAGTTGCTGGGGGGAGAGATGAGGTGTGTTGGCAGGTGTGGGAGAAGAAGGAAATAGGAGAAACTGCAGTTGGGATGAATTATGTGAGAAAATAAATTAACAAAAATGTAAAAAGAGTATAAATATAAATCCTGAGTTAATTTTATAATTAAATAGTCAAAATCCAAATAAAAACTAAATGTGAAGTTTTCAGTTACAATAAAGTATTAATTAGTAGTCCCAGAATTACTTGTTAAAGCCTTTCTTGTCTGTTGTATTTAACTGGACCCTGGTTGTCAGACCAGGCATACCAAACACAGGAGGGTAGAAAATTGTCTTCAATGGAATGCAGATGGTTATTAATAAATTATTGTATAATTTATTGTATTTTAATAAGACCATACAAATTGTCAAGGAGACTTGTACATCTAGTCATTTTGTACATTAGCACAAAGAATAAAATACAGACTGTGCCTCAAAGAGTATATTTTAAATAAGCAGTAGTGTATAATTGAATTCAGCCCTACTTCTCTCAATTATATCTGCTCCATAAGCATGAAAAGGAATCAATGTTTGTAATTTATATAGCTAATTTATTAGAGTCACTGTCAAAAATAAAAGTGGGAAGGCTTACATCCAAAGCCTTTGTTCATTTCTACTGACAGAAAAACATGACTGCTAGTCATATCCTGGTAAGCGTACTTGGGGCTCAAGTATGCTATTTTATTCTACTAGAGGAGGAAGCGTCATTCATCATAACATGAGGTAGAGTTGGAGTCAAAGGATTACCAAATAAATCCCGGACGGCACTCAATTACTCATTACTTTCACAGCTTGTCCATACATCTGCTGTTAAGTGAATGTTTATACACTTACCCTCCCTCAAGGCCAACCAGGAACTTTATGAAACATGGAGACATAGCCTCGTGACATAGCCCTGTTGCAAAATATGTCTTCAATGGCAGTTAATCAAAGGATGCCATGAGCTCAACAAAACCTCTCCTAATGGCACAATGTAGTTGAACATCCAGTGTGATTGTTTCTGCTATAAATCTCCCAACTGCCTTTACTCACCAAACATAATATTAATAAATTCAACTAACACTGAGGGAAACACATCCTGGCCAGTGCGTTTCATGTTTGCCTTTGAGGACTGCCTGTAAAAAGATACCAAGTGAAGCACGTTTTTTTATTCAATATTGCATTTACTAATGTTACCACATATGTAATGAGATCATTACAAAAACATCAGCCACCCAATATCAGAAACAATGTAACTTGTAGCCCAAGAGCACTGTGAAAGCAGTGAAGCAGAGGGAATGATTTCTTTCCATTTAAACTTAATTACAGGAGTTCTTAACAAAGTGAGAATGGATTCCTCACTATGGCACAAAAGCAGAACTAGTTAATAACATTACACCTATTCGGGGGTTAAACTATCCTTCTTTAACTTATATAATATGCATTTATTTAATTAATAATTGAGTATACAAGAAAACCACTGGAGTAAAATGTTTAAAATTTTCAATCAAGATTATTTAATTTATCTATTATTACTGTTTATTCATTACATATGATAACAAGCTTCATAATTATAAATGTACCAGGTTCTTCTATATTACCCTGATATTACTAAAGAACTCATTATCTTTAAAAAGATACATCTTGAACTCCCTTCTGGTCTACACCTCTCCCAGGGCAGTTCAGCACGTCTGGCCCTCTAACCACAACCACAGTCTTCAGGACTCCCAAGATATCTGCTACAGCCAGGGAAACAGGTCTCCCAGGAGATCTCCTGCAACCAGGGCAACAGTCTGGATATCTCATAGGAGATCTGCGGCAACAGGAACAAAGGAGTCAGGCTCCACACCTAACCAGTTAACACCAGAGATAATAAGATGGTGAGAGGCAAGTGAAAGAAGATAAGCAAAAGAAACCAACATATCTTTGGCACCATCAGAACCCAGTTCTCAAACCAAAGCAATCCCTGGACACCACAAGACATCTGAAAGCATGAAGCTGACAAAAATCCCATCTCATGAACTGTCAAAGGAAATACAAAGCATAAAAAGCCCCTAACCCAAAACCTCCAGGGAATCCATGACACAATGAAAAGACCAAGCCTAAGAATAATAGGAATAAAAGAAAGCTAAGATTCCCAGCTCAAAGAACCAGAAAACATCTTCAATAAATGGTGCTGGTATAACTGGCAGTTGGTATGTAGAAAAAAAAAAAACTGAAATAGGTCCATATTTGTAACTTTGCGCAAAGGTCAAGTCCAAGTGGATCAAGGGCCTCAACATAAAACTGGATCCACTGAATCTAATAGAAGAGAAAGTGGGAAAGAGCCTCGAACTCATGGACACGGAGGAAAATTTCCTAAACAGAACTCCAGTGGCTCAGACTCTAAGACGAAGAATTGATCAACAGGACCTCATGAAACTGAAAAACTTCCGTAAGGCAAGGGACATGGTCAATAAGACAAATTAGCAACCTACAGATTGGGAAAAACTCTTTACTAACCTCACATACAAAAGAGTGCTTATATCCAAAATATATAAAGATCTGAAGATGCTAACCTCCAAAAAGCCAAAGAATAAAATAAAATAAATAAAAATGGGGTATAGAACTATAAAGAGTATTCACAACAGATGAATATTGACTCATGATTCACTATGTCCATAGCAACCTTATTTATAATAGCCAGAAGCTGAAAAAAAAAAACCCAAAAAACAGGTGTTCCTCAACAGAGGAATGGATACAGAAAATGTGGTACATTTACACAGGAGTACTACTCAGCTATTAAAAACAATGGATTTATGAAATTCTTGGGCAAATGTATGTATCTGGAGGATATTATCCTTAGTGAGGTAACACAATCACAAAAGAAGTCACTTGATATGCACTCACTGATAAGTGGATATTAGCCCAGAAACTTAGAATACCCAAGATACAATTTGCAAAACTCATAAAAGACAAGAATAAGAAAGACAAAAATGTGGATACTTCATTCCTCCTTAGAATAGGGAACAAATTACCCATGGAAGGAGTTACAGAGACAAAGTTTGGAGCTAAGACGAAATGACTGACCATCCAGAGATTACACCATCTATGGATCCAACCCATAATCAGCCACCAAATGCAGACACTATTGCATATGCCAGCAAGATTTTGCTGAAATGACCCTGATATATCTGTCTCTTGTGAGGCTTTGCCGGGGCCTGGCAAACAGGGAAGTGGATGCTCACAGTCAGCTATTGGATGGAACACAGGGCCCACAATGGAGGAGCTAGAGAAAGTACCCAAGGAGCTGAAGGGGTCTGCAGCCCTATTGGTGGAACAACAATATGAACTAACCAGTACACCCAGAGCTCGTGTCTCTAGCTGCATATGTAGCAGAAGATGGCCTAGTCGGCCATCATTGGGAAGAGAGGCTCGTGGGTCTTGTAAACTTTATATGCCCCAGTACAGGGGAATGCCAGGGCCAAGAAGTGGGAGTGGGTGGGTAGAGGAGCGGGGGGGGGGGGGGGAGGAGGATATAGGGAACTTTCGGGATAGCATTTGAAATGTAAATAAAGAAAATATCTAAAAAATTCAAATAAAATAAAATATCCAAATTAAAAAGAAAAAGAAGGGGGAAAAAAGAACTAAACAGAGAATTCGCAACAGAGGAATATCGAATGGCTCAGAAGTACTTAAAAAAATGTTCAAAGTCCTTAGTCATCAGGGAAATGTACAAGAAAACATCCATGAGATTCCTCCTTACACCAGTCAGAATTGCTAAGAACAAAATCTCAGATGCCAGCAGATGCTGGTGAGGATGTAGATAAAGAGGAAAACGCCTCCACTGCTGGTGGGATTGCAAACTGGCACAACTACTCTGGAAATCCATCTCACGATTCCTCAGAAAACTGTAAGTAGATCTACCTGAAGACTCAGGTATACCATTCCTGGGCATATATCCAAAAGATACCCTACCATACCACAAGTATACATGCTCCACTGTGGTCATAGCAGCCTTATTTGTAAGAGCCATAAGCTGGAAACAGCCAAGATGTCCCTCAGCAGAAGAATGGATACAGAAAATGTGATTCATTTACACAGAGAAAAAGTATTCAGCTATTAAGAATGAGGACATCAGGAATTTTGTAGGCAAATGGATGGAAGTAGAAAATATCATCCTGAGTGAAGCAAACTAGATCCAAAAAGAAATGTATGGTATGTATTCACTTATGATGGATATTTCCCAGAAAGTACAGAATACCTAGGATACAAAACACAGACTGTAAGAAACTTAATAAGTAGAAAAGACCAAGTGGAGATGTTTCAATACCATCTATAAGGGGAACGAAAATAATCATAGGAGGCAGGGACCTGAGTGGGAGAATGGAGAAGGAAGGAAAACCGGTAACTGGATCACAGATGGAGGCCAGGGAGAGGAAAGAATCCCAGAGGGACAGCAGAATGAATAAAATAATGCATCCTTGGAGAGCATGGGAAGTAGGGGGACCCTCTAGAAAGTACCAGAGACCTGGCAGGAGAGAGTATCTCAAGATTCAATGGGGTGACTGTAGCTGAAACGTGCAACAGTAGAGAGGGAATTCAGAGTCCACCTCCCATAGAGACCTGGCCTCAGGTGGAAGGAAGGGTTTACCAATCCTGTCATAATTTCTGGCCCAGATTTTTTCCTGTCTATAAGAACTGCAGGAACAAATGTTGAGAAGAGACTGAAGGAAAGGTTGTCTAGTGAATGAACCTACTTGGAAACCATCTCATTGGAGGTGACTCCAAAGTCTGATGCTATGGCTGCCTTCTGAGAGACCCAACAAGCAGCTGACTGAGGCAGAAACAGATACTTACACTCAAACATTGGATTGAAGTCAGGGACTCCTATTGTTGAATTAGGTGAAGGATTCAAAAAAAGCTGAAATGGAGGGTGACCCCACAAGAAGACCAACAGTCTTACCTAACCTGGACCCCTGGAGCTCCCAAGAACTGAGCCACCAACCAGGAAGCATACAAGGGCTGGTTGGAGGCCCCTGGCAAAATACAGTAGAAGACTGTCTGGCCTAGTCTGAGTGGAAGAAGATGCACCTAATCCTGGAGAATCTTGATGGCCCAGGGAATGGGGAGGCCTTCTGGAGGAGGGGGAGAGAATCCTCTAGTAGACAGGGGGATGGAGGAATGGGATGAGGAAATGTGGGATGGAGATCAGGACTGGTGTCAATGGCTAAATTGTAAAGGTGTGTGTGTGTGTGTGTGTGTGTGTGTGTGTGTGTGTGTGTGTGTGTGTGTGTAAATAAAAAAATAAATAAAATCTGTGAGGGGATGCATATTAAGTGTTTATAAATTAAAATGCTTAAGTCTGAAATTTTCTTCCAAATAATTGCAATTGTGGGTAAAATGTGGGTGGGTATAATGGGGAGGTTTGAAACTATTTCCAAGAATTCTTTGACACTGCTCCCTGTGTCAGTACAGGAAGGGGAGACAGATTCCTCTGAGCTTCATATATATGCACTGCTCAGCAGCTCTCAACTAATGGACAACATGTGGCAAAAGATAGCATAACCATTCCGAAGTATGTCACAGATAGCGCAGTGCCTGCGGTTTTCCTCTATCTCATGTAGTCTCCCCTTGGGAAAATTGGAGTATTGCAGCAGCCCTGTGCAACAAGCACAATACCCACTAAGCCTTCCACAAATCAGCTGAGAGAAATGCTTGGGAAGGTATCCTCCAGCCCTGACCATGCTTCAGGGAACTGTAGACTGAGCAACTCTTGTCTGCAGCTTTATGTGATGTGTGCTGCTCACCTGTAAACATTTAGCTAGTGGATTTCCAGCATGCCAGCCAAGAGAGCTTATGTTTATTGTGGTTCTGTTTTATGTTTGGCATTACTTTAGTTTTTTGTTTTTTTTTTTTACATTCATTTATTTATTTATTGAGTGAGTGATATGCATATGTGCCACCGAGTGTGTATGCTGGGGACAATTGAGGCACCTTGTTCTCTCCATCTCATGGGTTCCAGGGATTGAACTCACACAGCAAGGTCTGGATACAAGCACCATTAGTGAGCCATCGCACCTGGCTCACCTTTACATTTTTATCTCCTCACTTTTTCCTTCATTTTCATCTCTACTTTTTTCTTTTTTGACATTTTCGGCAATGAGAAATGAGAAGTAAAACCAAGGGGTCATTAAAAAATACATCTATATGCAGAAGAGGGTGGTCTAGTTGGCCATTAATGTGAGGAGAGGCCCTTGTTCTTGCGAAGATTATATGCCCCACTGTAGGGGTATAGGAGAATGCCAGGGTGAGGAAGTGGGAGTGGGTGGGTTGGGGAGCAGGGTGGGGGGAGGGTATAGGAGATTTTTGGAGAGGTAACTAGGAAAGGGTAAGTGAAGAAAATATCCAATAAAAATAATTGAAAAAAATACATCTAATTCTTCTACTTAACCTCATAGAATAAAATTGGTTTGGATGTGTGTAAGAATTATGCACATGAAATTAATATTAGTAATACCAAAGGTGATCTTGTTTAACATAAATGAAAGGTATTAAGGTGTTGCTGGGGTTGCAATCACACTACTACCTACCCTACATCCTACATTGGTAAATACCTTATAGTTAGCAACAGCATTAAGAAGGAACAATTACATGCTGTTAGTAACAGACAGGTCGTGGGAACTAAGAATCGGGAAATCTGTTTGCTGGTCATACATTTTCTTTCCCCTTCATATTCCTTTTTAGAAGCATTTGGAAACATAATAAATTCTACCCAAAAATATGAACCTTTAGTTTTTCTATATATGTGCTGAGTCTGCAGCCTTCTTTACACCCTTATAGGAGCAGGAAGAGCTAATGCATAATTCACAAGATGAAAGAAATTAGTATGTTAGAGTCCCTGCAATTGCTACTGACAAAATTTGGCTTTCTGTGTAGCACTAACCTAGATGTCCATTCAAAACCCCTCTCTCTTCTTTCCCCCATTCTATCAATCAGATTGCTGCTCACTAATTTACTCTGAAAATAATTTGCATCAAAGGGAAAGTGGCTACAACACAGGCTTGCATTTATATATACTAAGAAATATTAAAGTTGAATGACTTCAAAGCAGATTTAGCTAATTTATATCTCCATGGGCATGCTCTCCAATGACATGAATGCTATTTGATTAGTAGATACAATTAGGTTGGAAAAGTTGTTTACACACATAGTACATTTCGGAAGCATTGAAATAAAATCCAGTATAATATAGTAGTTAACAAATACCTAACAATAATAAAGAAAGCATGCTTACAGTTACATGCATGTCATCAAGGAAAAGAAATGTCGAAATAACTAATCAGACATAGATACAGTACAATTTCTTCATTAATATAATATCCTGCTAATTCATATTATTGTGTAATGATTCCATGATAATGGTATGATGATCTTGTGATAAAAGTTACATGTTTGAATTATATTTTCAAAGTTAATAATTCCATTTTATTTACTTGATAATTCTATCATTAACATGAACACACACATGCACATCACATCACACATCTATTTCAAATGTGTCTATGTTCCAGGTAGGATAAGAACATAAGATAGGATAAGAACTTTGTTTTACTTTTGACCAAAAATTGGAATGATAAAAGTAAGGAATGGCATAGATAGGCATGAATAGAAACTAGAGATTGGTATCATGTGATTCTCAATTTAGCTTTTCCTCTGAGATGTTTTAATTTATTCACTTAAATTGCATGTGGAAGGATGTGTTAGTAAAGAAGTTGTATTCATGCTATTTCTGTTTTAATAAAAGATTCAATCACGGGACTCTTTCTTAGGAAATTGTGCTAAAGGCAATTGTAGCACTAAAATCTTTAGCCTGGTGAAATATTGTAAACTCAGCTTATACATGTCTAGTCTTAACATGTCGTCATGTGTTATGCCATAACATGAGAAACCAGCAAGTGACACCTAAGCTTTCAAGGGCAGGTAATACTGAATATTGCTACTGCAGAGAATCCTATCCTAGGTTGCCCTACTCACTTCACATGGAGTGGCTGCCAACTACTCTAAGTCCAGCTCCAGAGGACCTAATATCATCCTCTGACTTTCATGGATCCCTGCACTGTAGTGCAGACACCTTCACTCCTTAGATAATTAGAAATAACAAAAATAGTTGCAAATATTTAAAAATGTGGCATACTTCTAGGCTAACATAACATCTTTGACCATTAAGTTTTTGTCAGAAGAACTCAGAGAAGTATTTTAAGTAAATAAATTGTTTTGGCTAGATAAGTCTAAATCTTATATGAAGAGAACTAATCATTAGAAACTGCAGGCAGTGGAACTTGTGCACATACATGTGCAGAGAGTGACAACTATGGTGTTGCACATTTGGTGTTTCAATGCACACCAAGGGAGACAAAAGCAGGTGTCAATGCTGTAGGTAGAGAAACTTAAGGATGAGCAATCCTAAGATTTTTTGCATAATGCAGGAAACAAACTCTTCTGCTTTCGCTCTACCATCCTACAGATAATGTGGCTTCTGAGTAAAAGAAATTTTAAGACAATTTAAATTTAGATTATGAATAGCTCAAACCTTAGAGGTTTTTGCCCATCATAATGGGTACTCATATATGATAGAAAGCAGTCAAAATAATAAATATATTAACTAAGGTCTCAAAGCAAAGGAAGAGAACCAAGAGACTGGGTAAAATGTTTGCTGTATAAGCCTGACTGACTGAATTTGGATAGCCAGATCTTATATGAATCCCTGTGAACTTTGCACTTCTGCAAAAACTAACATGACTATTGTAGAAGATGGGAAGCCAAGGGAGTAGATTTTCTGAAAGCTACAGGCCAGCTAGTCCAGTGTAGCCACAGTGCACAATAAGAGAGAGATTGTCTCAAAGTAGAAGACAGGGAATAGTGTTAAGGTTGCCTTTTATCACTGAATGACAGTTATGTCATGTGTGCTCATGATTACACACATACACACACACACACACACACACACACACACACACACCTTACACATATACTACAAAAACCCAAGAACCATAATATTGATATTTTTGTTACAATAACAAATTTTCAAGTTATTATCAGTGTGACTTATATATTCAATATTTTGCATATTTGAATTATTTATTTGACAATTTGGCTATCAAAGATTCAATTACCCTAAATAAGAATGAAATGAACTTTTATGTCCATTGTTCCTTTTTCACAACCTCTCTGATGTAATCTCTCTGGCTAACCAACAATGATAGTTTCCATTAGTGTAATACTGACCCTCCAGACTGTGTTGATACACTAGTCTCTCTTGCAGAAGAAAATACTATGTGAGAAAGGTTATCCTTCAGCAATTAGAAGTAACAACACCTTAAGAATTTGGCCCATGTTCTAAGCAGGAACATAGTCTCTGAGCTGCACCCGTTAAAGCCTGAGCAGGGAAGGGTTTGGCCCATTTGCAGCCAGCACGCTACTTCATCCTGTGTTGACTTTGCTTGGAGTTCCCTGTTGCTCAGGGAATCAGAAACTGAATCTTTTTTTTTTTTTACTCCTTTTTTCCAGTTGTCACAGCTGTATCAGAGGTTGGAACCTCCTGCCTCTCCCACTTCCCTTTCTGAATTTTCATGGTCCTAGTCACCAATGAGTCAAGGTGCTACCTTTGGATTCTGCTTCCCTGTGACAGGAACTTCATATTCATTTTATAAAAAATAAATCATGTCTGACTTCAGGATATATTTTCCTATGCATACATATTCAAAAGAAAGAGTAGAAAACCACAATAAATGTATTTATACACAATTGACATTCTTGTTTTGTTTTGTTTTGTTTTGTTTTTGAGACAGGGTTTTTCTGTGTAGTCCTGGCTGTCCTGGAACTCATTGTATAGAGCAGAATGGCCTCAGACTCAGAAATCCGCCTGCCTCTGCCTCCCAAGTGCTGGGATTAAAGGCAAAAATAAAATTTAAAAAGTGGTGTTAAACAGTATAAATCTGTTCTTTTAAACAATTCTAAGTACCTTACGTCCAAATTGAGTTTATCTGCTTAAAATCCAAGAATCAGCAATGCTATTTCTTTCACATAGTTCTAAGAAGAAATCCATTTTCTTTACATTTCTTTCCAGCTGCCACCTGGGCTCTGAATCTTTAGTAGGCATTACCCCTCTCTACAGTTCTGTATCACACTGTGTTTTCTCCAGTAACTCCGGGCCCTGCCACCTCCTTGTCACACAGGCATTTGTGATTATATTTTTGACGTGCTTGGTTAATTAGGGTGGTACTTTCCACCTCAAGATCCTTACATATACATTCAAAATTCTTTTGTCACATCATGTAAAATCATAGCTTTCTCTAAGTGCTGTTTAAGTAGTTTGAGGAGAGCTAGATGTTACATGAGCTGTTTGCTTAAGAAATTCTAGCTGAAGAAACTTGAAACTTCTGAACTTTACCTAGATTGACAGCTCTGTCTGACCTCTGACATTCTTGCCTCTGACAACAGGCTTGGATGCTGAAGAGCTGGCAAAGATCAGTGTGAACTTCAAAAACGCTGGCTCCCAAGTAAATAACTGTTATCTTTCTCTAATCAACTTCAAGTCCATTCTTCAATTACAGTTTGAAAATTTCACTGTAAAAATGAAAGATTACTTCCCTGTACTACATGCAGACAGCACACACTTACAAATTAATGAATACTAATTAAAACATTTGATCCACGAACAGCAAGTCTGCAATACAAACATGAAGCAGACAACACTGACAACATAGGCAAAAAGATTCTCAGAAATAATTTTTGATATAAACAATTTGAAAGTTATCTTGTTTAAAAGATAATATACATGATTACAGACATATCCTTCATTTTTTTCTCAAATACAGGAAGTTGCAACCAAACATGACAAACTAAATTTACTCATTGAAACCCACATGATAGAAAGACAAAAATGGCCGTGCTAGGCTGCCTTCTTACCTCTACACTTGCTCTCTGTCATATTTCAATGAGCATAGACACACAGAAACACATGCTCAAATACACACACAATTAAGAACAAATAGGAGGACTTATTTTCTTAATGTGTATTATTTATTCATCGATATATTTATCAATTTTAAAATGAATTGCAATAATTTTAAATGTGAAAAGAGCAACAAACTCATCTACCCTTACATATTTTAGAAAAAAAATATGGTTATTTTATTTCCATTTCAAATGTTATCCCTCTTCCTAGTTTCCTCTCTGAAAACTCCCCATCCCATCCCTGTCCCCTCTGTTTCCATGAGGGTGCTCCACTTCCCACCCACCCACTCCCAACCCACCTCCCTAGTATTCCCCTACGCTGAGGCATCAAGCCTTCACAGAACCAAGATCTTCACTTCTCTTTGATGCCAGACATGGCTATCCTCTGCTACATACGCAGCCGAAGTCATGGGTCCTTCCATGTGTACTCTCCTTGGTTGGTGGTTTAGATCCTGGGAGCCCTGGTGAGACGGGTTAGTCGATATTGTTGTTCTTCCTATGGGGCTGTAAACCCCTTCAGCTCCTTCAGTCCTTCCCCTTACTCCTCATTTGTGGTCCCCGTGCTCAGTCGGATGGTTAACTGCAAGCATCTGGCCGAGCCTCTCAGGAGACATTCATATCAGGCTCCTGTTATCAAGTGCTTCTTGACATCAACAATAGTGTCTGGATTTAGTGGTTGCATGTGGGACAGATCCCCAGGTGGGGCAGTCTCTGGATGACCTTTCCTTCTGTCTCTGCTATATTCTTTGTCCCTGTATTTCCTTTAGGTAGGAGCATTTCTGGGTTGAAATTTTGAGAAGGATGGGTAGCCCCATGCCTCAACCAGGGACCTCTGGATATGGTCTCTATAGGTTCTCACTCTCCTTTGTTAGGTGTTTCAGTTAATGTAATCCCTGTTGGATCCTAGGATTCCTGTTGGATCCTAGGATACTCTTGCTTTCCTGGCATCTGGGACTTACTGTTAGCTACCCCCAGTTCCCCAGCTGCCATTGCTATACACCTCTGTTCATTGTAGCTTTATTTTAATTGATTTCATAGGTTATTCATTACAGAATATTTAGTTTATTCATGTAACTATCTGGACTTATAGATATATAGTTTATATATATTTTACAGTTACTTGTGAACTTATTTATGAATATGAGTATATTTATGAATATAGTATAATAAAATATATTGAAGAAATCAACATATTATAGGCAATATTCAAAGGTGTCTGGAGATATTTCAAAAAAGACAAAATATTTTTTTCCATTTTTTATTAGGTATTTAGCTCATTTACATTTCCAATGCTATACCAAAAGTCCCCCATACCCACCCACCCCCACTCCCCTAACCACCCACTCCCCCTTTTTGGCCCTGGCGTTCCCCTGTACTGGGGCATATAAAGTTTGCGTGTCCAATGGGCCTCTCTTTCCAGTGATGGCCGACTAGGCCATCTTTTGATACATATGCAGCTAGAGTCAAGAGCTCCGGGGTACTGGTTAGTTCATAATGTTGTTCCACCTATAGGGTTGCAGATCCCTTTAGCTCCTTGGCTACTTTCTCTAGCTCCTCCATTGGGAGCCCTATGATCCATCCATTAGCTGACTATGAGCATCCACTTCTGTGTTTGCTAGGCCCAGGCATAGTCTCACAAGAGACAGCTACATCTGGGTCCTTTCGATAAAATCTTGCTAGTATATGCAATGGTGTCAACATTTGGATGCTGATTATGGGGTGGATCCCTGGATATGGCAGTCTCTACATGTTCCATCCTTTCATCTCAGGTCCAAACTTTGTCTCTGTAACTCCTTCCATGGGTGTTTTGTTCCCAATTCTAAGGAGGGGCATAGTGTCCACACTTCAGTCTTCATTCTTCTTGAGTTTCATGTGTTTAGCAAATTGTATCTTATATCTTGGGTATCCTAGGTTTGGGGCTAATATCCACTTATCAGTGAGTACATGTTGTGTGAGTTCCTTTGTGAATGTGTTACCTCACTCAGGATGATGCCCTCCAGGTCCATCCATTTGCCTAGGAATTTCATACATTCATTCTTTTTAATAGCTGAGTAGTACTCCATTGTGTAGATGTACCACATTTTCTGTATCCATTCCTCTGTTGAGGGGCATCTGGGTTCTTTCCAGCTTCTGGCTATTATAAATAAGGCTGCTATGAACATAGTGGAGCATGTGTCCTTCTTACCAGTTGGGGCATCTACTGGATATATGCCCAGGAGAGGTATTGCTGGATCCTCCGGTAGTACTATGTCCAATTTGCTGAGGAACCGCCAGACTGATTTCCAGAGTGGTTGTACAAGCCTGCAATCCCACCAACAATGGAGGAGTGTTCCTCTTTCTCCACATCCAAGCCAGCATCTGCTGTCACCTGAATTTTTGATCTTAGCCATTCTGACTGGTGTGAGGTGGAATCTCAGGGTTGTTTTGATTTGCATTTCCCTGATGATTAAGGATGTTGAACATTTTTTCAGGTGCTTCTCTGCCATTCGGCATTCCTCAGGTGAGAATTCTTTGTTCAGTTCTGAGCCCCATTTTTTAATGGGGTTATTTGATTTTCTGAAGTCCACCTTCTTGAGTTCTTTATATATGTTGGATATTAGTCCCCTATCTGATTTAGGATAGGTAAAGATCCTTTCCCAATCTGCTGGTGGTCTTTTTGTCTTATTGACGGTGTCTTTTGCCTTGCAGAAACTTTGGAGTTTCATTAGGTCCCATTTGTCAATTCTTGATCTTACAGCACAAGCCATTGCTGTTCTGTTCAGGAATTTTTCCCCTGTGCCCATATCTTCAAGGCTTTTCCCCACTTTCTCCTCTATAAGTTTCACTGTCTCTGGCTTTATGTGAAGTTCCTTGATCCACTTAGATTTGACCTTAGTACAAGGAGATAAGTATGGATCGATTCGCATTCTTCTACATGATAACAACCAGTTGTGCCAGCACCAATTGTTGAAAATGCTGTGTTTCTATCACCGGATGGTTTTAGCTCCCTTGTCGAAGATCAAGTGACCATAGGTGTGTGGGTTCATTTCGGGGTCTTCAATTCTATTCCATTGGTCTACTGGTCTGTCTGTATACCAGTACCATGCAGTTTTTATCACAATTGCTCTGTAGTAAAGCTTTAGGTCAGGCATGGTGATTCCACCACAGGTTCTTTTATCCTTGAGAAGAGTTTTTGCTGTCCTAGGATTTTTATTATTCCAGATGAATTTGCAAATTGCTCCTTCTAATTCGCTGAAGAAATGAGTTGGAATTTTGATGGGGATTGCATTGAATCTGTAGATTGCTTTTGGCAAGATCGCCATTTTTACAATGTTGATCCTGCCAATCCATGAGCATGGGAGATCTTTCCATCTTCTGAGATCTTCTTTAATTTCTTTCTTCAAAGATTTGAAGTTTTTATCATACAGATCTTTCACTTCCTTAGTTAGAGTCACGCCGAGATATTTTATATTATTTGTGACTATTGAGAAGGGTGTTGTTTCCCTAATTTCTTTCTCAGCCTGTTTATTATTTGTATAGAGAAAGGCCATTGACTTGTTTGAGTTTATTTTATATCCAGCTAATTCACCGAAGCTGTTTATCAGGTTTAGGAGTTCTCTGGTAGAATTTTTCGGGTCACTTATATATACTATCATATCATCTGCAAAAAGTGATATTTTGACTTCCTCTTTTCCAATGTGTATCCCCTTGATCTCCTTTTGTTGTCGAATTGCTCTGGCTAATACTTCAAGTACTATGTTGAAAAGGTAGGGAGAAAGTGGGCAGCCTTGTCTAGTCCCTGATTTTAGTGGGATTGCTTCCAGCTTCTCTCCATTTACTTTGATGTTGGCTACTGGTTTGCTGTAGATTGCTATTATCATGTTTAGGTATGGGCCTTGAATTCCTGATCTTTGCAGAACTTTTATCATGAATGAGTGTTGGATCTTGTCAAATGCTTTTTCTGCATCTAACGAGATGATCATGTGGTGTTTGTCTTTGAGCTTGTTTATATAGTGGATTACATTGATAGATTTTCGTATATTAAACCATCCCTGCATCCCTGGAATAAAACCTACTTGGTCAGGATGGATGATTACTTTAATGTGTTCTTGGATTCGGTTAGCGAGAATTTTATTGAGGATTTTTGCATCGATATTCATAAGAGAAATTGGTCTGAAGTTCTCTATTTTTGTTGGGTCTTTCTGTGGTTTAGGTATCAGAGTAATAGTGGCTTCATAAAATGAGTTGGGTATAGTACCTTCTATTTCTATTTTGTGAAATAGTTTGTGCAGAACTGGAATTAGATCTTCTTTGAAGGTCTGATAGAACTCTGCACTAAACCCATCTGGTCCTGGGCTTTTTTTGGCTGGGAGACTATTAATAACTGCTTCTATTTCTTTAGGTGATATGGGACTGTTTAGATGGTCAACTTGATCCTGATTCAACTTTGGTACCTGGTATCTGTCCAGAAATTTGTCCATTTCGTCCAGGTTTTCCAGTTTTGTTGAGTATAGCCTTTTGTAGAAGGATCTGATGGTGTTTTGGATTTCTTCAGGATCTGTTGTTATGTCTCCCTTTTCATTTCTGATTTTGTTAATTAGGATTTTGTCCCTGTGCCCTTTAGTGAGTCTAGCTAAGGGTTTATCTATCTTGTTGATTTTCTCAAAGAACCAACTCCTCGTTTGGTTAATTCTTTGAATAGTTCTTCTTGTTTCCACTTGGTTGATTTCACCCCTGAGTTTGATTATTTCCTGCCGTCTACTCCTCTTGGGTGAATTTGCTTCCTTTTTTTTCTAGGGTTTTTAGATGTGTTGTCAAGCTGCTAGTATGTGCTCTCTCCCGTTTCTTCTTGGAGGCACTCAGAGCTATGAGTTTCCCTCTTAGAAATGCTTTCATTGTGTCCCATAGGTTTGGGTACGTTGTGGCTTCATTTTCATTAAACTCTAAAAAGTCTTTAATTTCTTTCATTATTCCTTCCTTGACCAAGGTATCATTGAGAAGAGTGTTATTCAGTTTCCACGTGAATGTTGGCTTTCCATTATTTATGTTGTTATTGAAGATCAGTCTTAGGCCATGGTGGTCTGATAGGATACATGGGACAATTTCAATATTTTTGTATCTATTGAGGCCTGTTTTGTGACCAATTATATGGTCAATTTTGGAGAAGGTCCCGTGAGGTGCTGAGAAGAAGGTATATCCTTTTGTTTTAGGATAAAATGTTCTGTAGATGTCTGTCAGGTCCATTTGTTTCATAACTTCTGTTAGTTTCACTGTGTCCCTGTTTATTTTGTTTCCACGATCTGTCCATTGATGAAAGTGGAGTGTTGAAGTCTCCCACTATTATTGTGTGAGGTGCAATGTGTGCTTTGAGCTTTACTAAAGTGTCTTTAATGAATGTGGCTGCCCTTGCAATTGGTGCGTAGATATTCAGAATTGAGAGTTCCTCTTGGAGGATTTTACCTTTGATGAGTATGAAGTGTCCCTCCTTGTCTTTTTTGATAACTTTAGGTTGGAAGTCGATTTTATCCGATATTAAAATGGCTACTCCAGCTTGTTTCTTCAGTCCATTTGCTTGGAAAATTGTTTTCGAGCCTTTCACTCTGAGGTAGTGTCTGTCTTTTTCCCTGAGATGGGTTTCCTGTAAGCAGCAGAAGGTTGGGTCCTGTTTGTGTAGCCAGTCTGTTAGTCTATGTCTTTTTATTGGGGAATTGAGTCCATTGATATTAAGAGATATTAAGGAAAAGTAATTGTTGCTTCCTTTTATTTTTGTTCTTAGATTTGGCATTCTGTTCTTGTGTCTGTCTTCTTTTTGGTTTGTTGAGGGATTACTTTCTTGCTTCTTCTAGGGCGTGATTTCCGTCCTTGTATTGCTTCTTTTCTGATATTATCCTTTGAAGGGCTGGATTCGTGGAAAGATATTGTGTGAATTTGGTTTTGTCGTGGAATACTTGGTTTCTCCATCTATGGTAATTGAGAGTTTGGCCGGGTATAGTAGCCTGGGCTGGCATTTGTGTTCTCTTAGTGTCTGTATAACATCTGTCCAGGCTCTTCTGGCTTTCATAGTCTCTGGTGAAAAGTCTGGTGTAATTCTGATAGGCCTTCCTTTATATGTTACTTGACCTTTCTCCCTTACTGCTTTTAATATTCTATCGTTATTTAGTGCATTTGTTGTTCTGATTATTATGTGTCGGGAGGAATTTCTTTTCTGGTCCAGTCTATTTGGAGTTCTGTAGGCTTCTTGTATGATCATGGGCATCTCTTTCTTTATGTTTGGGAAGTTTTCTTCTATTATTTTGTTGAAGATATTAGCTGGCCCTTTAAGTTGACAATCTTCATTCTCATCAATTCCTATTATCCTTAGGTTTGGTCTTCTCATTGTGTCCTGGATTACCTGGATGTTTTGAGTTAGGATCCTTTTGCATTTTGTATTTTCTTTGACTGTTGTGTCGATGTTTTCTATGGAATCTTCTGCACCTGAGATTCTCTCTTCCATTTCTTGTATTCTGTTGCTGATGCTCGCATCTATGGTTCCAGATCTCTTTCCTAGGGTTTCTATCTCCAGCGTTGCCTCGCTTTGGGTTTTATTTATTGTGTCTACTTCCCTTTTTAGTTCTAGTATGGTTTTGTTCACTTCCATTACCTGTTTGGATGTGTTTTCCTGTTTTTCTTTAATGACTTCTACCTGTTTGGCTGTGTTTTCCTGCTTTTCTTTAAGGGCCTGTAACTCTTTAGCAGTGCTCTCCTGTAATTCTTTAAGTGACTTATGAAAGTTCTTCTTGATGTCCTCTATCATCATCATGAGAAATGTTTTTAAATCTGTGTCTAGATTTTCGGTTGTGTTGGGGTGCTCAGGACTAGGTGGGGTGGGAGTGCTGCATTCTGATGATGGTGAGTGGTCTTGATTTCTGTTAGTAGGATTTTTACATTTGCCTTTTGCCATCTGGTAATCTCTGAAGCTAGCTGTTTTAGTTGTCACTGTTAAGAGCTTGTTCTTCAGGTGACTCTGTTAGCCTCTATAAGCAGACCTGGATGGTAGCACTCTCCTTAGTTTCAGTGGGCAGAGTATTCTCTGCAGGCAAGCTCTCTTCTTGCAGGGAAGGTACCCAGATATCTGGTGTTCGAACCAGACTCCTGGCAGAAGTTGTGTTCCACTCACTAGAGGTCTTAGGATACCGTGTGGAATCCTGTGTGGGCCCTTGCGGGTATCAGGCGACTCCGCTGGCAAGCTAGCCCAGGGCTCGAGTGGAGCGGAAGGGGTTTGTGCCCCAGATCAGGCCCGGGTAGCCTGCTTCCCTATGTACCGCAGTCTCAGGTTCTGTGCGATTGGATTGGGGCAGGCGCTGTGTTCCACTCACCAGAGGTCTTAGGATCCCGTGGGGAATCCTGTGTGGGCCCTTGCGGGTGTTGGGTGAGACTCTGCTGGCAAGGTAGCCTGGGGCTCGAGTGGAGAGGAAGGGGCTTGTGCCCCAGATCAGGCCCGGGTAACCTGCTTCCCTATGTACTGCAGTCTCAGGTTCTGCGCAATTGGATTGGGGCAGGCGCTGTGTTCCACTCACCAGAGGTCTTAGGATCCCATGGGGAATCCTGTGTGGGCCCTTGTGGGTGTTGGGCGAGACTCCGCTGGCAAGGTAGCCCGGGGCTCGAGTGGAGCGAAGGGGCTTGTGCTGACAAAATATTTTTTATAAAACATTTTTTTTTTTTTTTATGATTTTCTTTTTTTTTTTTTTTCCATTTTTTATTAGGTATTTAGCTCATTTACATTTCCAATGCTATACCAAAAGACCCCCTTACCCACCCACCCCCACTCCCCTACCCACCCACTCCCCCCCTTTGGCCCTGGCGTTCCCCTGTACCGGGGCACACAAAGTCTGCGTGTCCAATGGGCCTCTCTTTCCAGTGATGGCCGACTAGGCCATCTTTTGATACATATGCAGCTAGAGTCAAGAGCTCAGGGGTACTTGTTAGTTCATAATGTTGTTCCACCTATAGGGTTGAAGATCCCTTTAGCTCCTTGGGTACTTTCTCTAGCTCCTCCATTGGGAGCCCTGTGATCCATCCATTAGCTGACTGTGAGCATCCACTTCTGTGTTTGCTAGGCCCCGGCATAGTCTCACAAGAGACAGCTACATCTGGGTCCTTTCAGTAAAATCTTGCTAGTGTATGCAATGGTGTCAGCATTTGGAAGCTGATTATGGGGTGGATCCCTGGATATGGCAGTCTCTACATGGTCCATCCTTTCATCTCAGCTCCATACTTTGTTTCTGTAACTCCTTCCATGGGTGTTTTGTTCCCACTTCTAAGGAGGGGCATAGTGTCCACACTTCAGTCTTCATTTTTCTTGAGTTTCATGTGTTTAGGAAATTGTATCTTATATCGTGGGTATCCTAGGTTTTGGGCTAGTATCCACTTATCAGTGAGTACATATTGTGTGAGTTCCTTTGTGATTGTGTTACCTCACTCAGGATGATGCTCTCCAGGTCCATCCATTTGGCTAGGAATTTCATAAATTCATTCTTTTTAATAGCTGAGTAGTACTCCATTGTGTAGATGTACCACATTTTCTGTATCCATTCCTCTGTTGAGGGGCATCTGGGTTCTTTCCAGTTTCTGGCTATTATAAATAAGGCTGCTATGAACATAGTGGAGCATGTGTCCTTCTTACCAGTTGGGGCTTCTTCTGGATATATGCCCAGGAGAGGTATTGCTGGATCCTCCGGTAGTACTATGTCCAATTTTCTGAGGAACCGCCAGACTGATTTCCAGAGTGGTTGTACAAGCCTGCAATCCCACCAACAATGGAGGAGTGTTCCTCTTTCTCCACATCCTCGCCAGCATCTGCTGTCACCTGAATTTTTGATCTTAGCCATTCTCACTGGTGTGAGGTGGAATCTCAGGGTTGTTTTGATTTGCATTTCCCTGATGATTAAGGATGTTGAACATTTTTTCAGGTGCTTCTCTGCCATTCGGTATTCCTCAGGTGAGAATTCTTTGTTCAGTTCTGAGCCCCATTTTTTAAGGGGGTTATTTGATTTTCTGAGGTCCACCTTCTTGAGTTCTTTATATATGTTGGATATTAGTCCCCTATCTGATTTAGGATAGGTAAAGATCCTTTCCCAGTCTGTTGGTGGTCTTTTTGTCTTATAGACAGTGTCTTTTGCCTTGCAGAAACTTTGGAGTTTCATTAGGTCCCATTTGTCAATTCTCGATCTTACAGCACAAGCCATTGCTGTTCTGTTCAGGAATTTTCCCCCTGTGCCCATATCTTCAAGGCTTTTCCCCACTTTCTCCTCTATAAGTTTCAGTGTCTCTGGTTTTATGTGAAGTTCCTTGATCCACTTAGATTTGACCTTAGTACAAGGAGATAAGTATGGATCGATTCGCATTCTTCTACATGATAACAACCAGTTGTGCCAGCACCAATTGTTGAAAATGCTGTCTTTCTTCCACTGGATGGTTTTGGCTCCCTTGTCGAAGATCAAGTGACCATAGGTGTGTGGGTTCATTTCTGGGTCTTCAATTCTATTCCATTGGTCCACTTGTCTGTCTCTATACCAGTACCATGCAGTTTTTATCACAATTGCTCTGTAGTAAAGCTTTAGGTCAGGCATGGTGATTCCACCAGAAGTTCTTTTATCCTTGAGAAGAGTTTTTGCTATCCTCGGTTTTTTGTTATTCCAGATGAATTTGCAAATTGCTCCTTCTAGTTCGTTGAAGAATTGAGTTGGAATTTTAATGGGGATTGCATTGAATCTGTAGATTGCTTTTGGCAAGATAGCCATTTTTACAATGTTGGTCCTGCCAATCCATGAGCATGGGAGATCTTTCCATCTTCTGAGATCTTCTTTAATTTCTTTCTTCAGGGACTTGAAGTTTTTATCATACAGATCTTTCACTTCCTTCGTTAGAGTCACGCCGAGATATTTTATATTATTTGTGGCTATTGAGAAGGGTGTTGTTTCCCTAATTTCTTTCTCAGCCTGTTTATTCTTTGTGTAGAGAAAGGCCATTGACTTGTTTGAGTTAATTTTATATCCAGCTACTTCACCGAAGCTGTTTATCAGGTTTAGGAGTTCTCTGTTGGAATTTTTAGGGTCACTTATATATACTATCATATCATCTGCAAAAAGTGATATTTTGACTTCCTCTTTTCCAATTTGTATCCCCTTGATCTCCTTTTGTTGTCGAATTGCTCTGGCTAATACTTCAAGTACTATGTTGAAAAGGTAGGGAGAAAGTGGGCAGCCTTGTCTAGTCCCTGATTTTAGTGGGATTGCTTCCAGCTTCTCTCCATTTACTTTGATGTTGGCTACTGGTTTGCTGTAGATTGCTTTTATCATGTTTAGGTATTGGCCTTGAATTCCTGATCTTTCCAGAACTTTTATCATGAATGGGTGTTGGATCTTGTCAAATGCTTTTTCTGCATCTAACGAGATGATCATGTGGTTTTTGTCTTTGAGTTTGTTTATATAATGGATTACATTGATGGATTTTCGTATATTAAACCATCCCTGCATCCCTGGAATAAAACCTACTTGGTCAGGATGGATGATTTCTTTAATGTGTTCTTGGATTCGGTTAGCGAGAATTTTATTAAGAATTTTTGCATCGATGTTCATAAGAGAAATTGGTCTGAAGTTCTCTATCTTTGTTGGATCTTTCTGTGGTTTAGGTATCAGAGTAATAGTGGCTTCATAAAATGAGTTGGGTAGAATACCTTCTACTTCTATCTTGTGAAAAAGTTTGTGCAGAACTGGAGTTAGATCTTCTTTGAAGGTCTGATAGAACTCTGCACTAAACCCGTCTGGTCCTGGGCTTTTTTTGGCTGGGAGACTATTAATAACTGCTTCTATTTCTTTAGGGGATATGGGACTGTTTAGAAGGTCAACTTGATCCTGATTCAACTTTGGTACCTGGTATCTGTCCAGAAATTTGTCCATTTCGTCCAGGTTTTCCAGTTTTGTTGAGTATAGCCTTTTGTAGAAGGATCTGATGGTGTTTTGGATTTCTTCAGGATCTGTTGTTATGTCTCCCTTTTCATTTCTGATTTTGTTAATTAGGATTTTGTCCCTGTGCCCTTTAGTGAGTCTAGCTAAGGGTTTATCTATCTTGTTGATTTTCTCAAAGAACCAACTCCTCGTTTGGTTAATTCTTTGAATAGTTCTTCTTGTTTCCACTTGGTTGATTTCACCCCTGAGTTTGATTATTTCCTGCCGTCTACTCCTCTTGGGTGAATTTGCTTCCTTTTTTTCTAGAGCTTTTAGATGTGTTGTCAAGCTGCTAGTATGTGCTCTCTCCCGTTTTTTCTTGAAGGCACTCATAGCTATGAGTTTCCCTCTTAGAAATGCTTTCATTGTGTCCCAAAGGTTTGGGTACGTTGTGGCTTCATTTTCATTAAACTCTAAAAAGTCTTTAATTTCTTTCTTTATTCCTTCCTTGACCAAGGTATCATTGAGAAGAGTGTTGTTCAGTTTCCATGTGAATGTTGGCTTTCTGTTATTTATTTTGTTATTGAAGATCAGCCTTAGTGCATGGTGATCTGATAGGATACATGGGACAATTTCAATATTTTTGAATCTGTTGAGGCCTGATTTGTGACCTATTATGTGGTCAATTTTGGAGAAGGTACCATGAGGTGCTGAGAAGAAGGTATATCCTTTTGTTTTAGGATAAAATGTTCTGTAGATATCTGTCAGATCCATTTGTTTCATCACTTCTGTTAGTTTCAGTGTGTCCCTGTTTAGTTTCTGTTTCCATGATCTGTCCATTGGTGAAAGTGGTGTGTTGAAGTCTCCCACTATTATTGTGTGAGGCGCAATGTGTGCTTTGAGCTTTACTAAAGTTTCTTTAGTGAATGTGGCTGCTCTTGTATTTGGAGCATAGATATTCAGAATTGAGAGTTCCTCTTGGAGGATTTTACCTTTGATGAGAATGAAGTGTCCCTCCTTGTCTTTTTTGATGACTTTGGGTTGGAAGTCAATCTTATCAGATATTAGGATGGCTACTCCTGCTTGTTTCTTCATACCATTTGCTTGGAAAATTGTTTTCCAGCCTTTCATTCTGAGGTAGTGTCTATCTTTTTCTCTGAGATGAGTTTCCTGTAAGCAGCAAAATGTTGGGTCTTGTTTGTGTAGCCAGTTTGTTAGTCTATGTATTTTTATTGGCGAGTTGAGACCATTGATGTTAAGAGATATTAAGGAAAAGTAATTGTTGCTTCCTGTTTTTTTAGTTGTTAAAGGTGGCATTCTGTTCTTGTGGCTGTCTTCTTTTAGGTTTGTTGAGGGATTACCTTCTTGTTTTTTCTAGGGCGTTGTTCCCGTTCTTGTATTGGTTTTTTTCTGTTATTATCCTTTGAAGGGCTGGATTCGTGGAGAGATAATGCGTGAATTTGGTTTTGTCGTGGAATACTTTGGTTTCTCCCTCTATGATAATTGAGAGTTTGGCTGGGTATAGTAGCCTGGGCTGCAGTTTGTGTTCTCTTAGTGTCTGTATAACATCTGTCCAGGCTCTTCTGGCTTTCATAGTCTCTGGTGAAAAATCTGGTGTAATTCTGATAGGCTTGCCTTTATATGTTACTTGACCTTTTTCCCTTACTGCTTTTAGTATTCTATCTTTATTTAGTGCATTTGATGTTCTGATTATTATGTGTCGGGAGGAATTTCTTTTCTGGTCCAGTCTATTTGGAGTTCTGTAGGCTTCTTGTATGTTCATATGCATCTCATTCTTTAGATTTGGGAAGTTTTCTTCAATAATTTTGTTGAAGATGTTTGCTGGACCTTTGAGTTGAAAATCTTCATTCTCATCCACTCCTATTATCCGTACGTTTGGTCTTCTTATTGTGTCCTGGATTTCCTGGATATTTTGAGTTAGGATCTTTTTGCATTTTCCATTTTCTTTGATTGTTGTGCCGATGTTCTCTATGGAATCTTCTGCACCTGAGATTCTCTCTTCCATCTCTTGTATTCTGTTGCTGATGCTCAAATCTATGGTTCCAGATTTCTTTCCTAGGGTTTCTATCTCTAGTGTTGCCTCGCTTTGAGTTTTCTTTATTGTGTCTACTTCCCTTTTTAGGTCTAGTATGGTTTTGTTCATTTCCATCACCTGTTTGTATGTTTTTTCCTCTTTTTCTGTAAGGACTTCTACCTGTTTGATTGTGTTTTCCTGTTTTTCTTTAAGGACTTGTAACTCTTTAGCAGTGTTCTCCTGTATTTCTTTAAGTGATTTATTAAAGTCCTTCTTGATGTCCTCTACCATCATCATGAGATATGCTTTTAAATCTAGGTCTAGGTTCTCAGGTGTGTTGGGGTTCCCTGGACTGGGCGAAGTGGGTGTGCTGGGTTCTGGTGATGGTGAGTGGTCTTGGTTCCTGTTAGTAAGATTCCTCCGTTTACCTTTCGCCATCTGGTAATCTCTGGAGTTAGTAGTTATAGTTGACTCTGTTTAGAGATTGTTCTTCTGGTGATTCTGTTACCGTCTATCAGCAGACCTGGGAGACAGATTCTCTCCTCTGAGTTTCAGTGCTCAGAGCACTCTCTGCTGGCAAGCTCTCTTACAGGGAAGGTGCGCAGATATCTTGTATTTGGACCTCCTCCTGGCCGAAGAAGAAGGCCCAAAACAGGACCTTTCTCAGACACTGTGTTGCTTTGGCAGTTCCCAGGTGGTACAGACTCTCACCTAAGCAGACTAAATTCCTAAGTTCCTTGGAGTCCCGGGACCAAGATGGCGACCACTGCTGCTGTGGCTTAGGCCGCCTCCCCAGCCGGGCGGGCACCTGTCCTCCGGTCCGGAAGGTGGCCGGCTGTCCCCGGCCCACACAGGGTGCTGCCTCAGCGCCTCTGTGCTTCTGCCTGTTCCAGAAGCTGTCAGGTTCTCTGGCGCACCCTCTCACCTGTTCAGACTAATTTCCTAAGTTCGGCGGGTCCCGGACCAAGATGGCGACCGCTGCTGCTGTGGCTTAGGCCGCCTCCCCAGCTGGACGGGCACCTGTCCTCCGGTCCGGACGGTGGCTGGCTGTCCCCGGCCCACAAAGGGTGCTGCCTCAGCGCCTGTGTGCTTCCGCCTGTTCCAGAAGCTGTCAGGTTCTCTGGCGCACCCTCTCACCTGTTCAGACTAATTCCCTAAGTTCGGCGGGTCCCGGACCAAGATGGCGACCGCTGCTGCTGTGGCTTAGGTCGCGTCCCCAGCCGGGTGGGCACCTGTCCTCTGGTCCGGAAGGTGGCCGGCTGTCCCCGGCCCACACAGGGTGCTGCCTCAGCGCCTCTGTGCTTCTGCCTGTTCCAGAAGCTGTCAGGTTCTCTGGCGCACCCTCTCACCTGTTCAGACTAATTTCCTAAGTTCGGCGGGTCCCGGACCAAGATGGCGACCGCTGCTGCTGTGGCTTAGGCCGCCTCCCCAGCCGGACGGGCACCTGTCCTCCGGTCCGGACGGTGGCTGGCTGTCCCCGGCCCACAAAGGGTGCTGCCTCAGCGCCTCTGTGCTTCCGCCTGTTCCAGAAGCTGTCAGGTTCTCTGGCGCACCCTCTCACCTGTTCAGACTAATTCCCTAAGTTCGGCGGGTCCCGGACCAAGATGGCGACCGCTGCTGCTGTGGCTTAGGTCGCCTCCCCAGCCGGGTGGGCACCTGTCCTCTGGTCCGGAAGGTGGCCGGCTGTCCCCGGCCCACACAGGGTGCTGCCTCAGCGCCTCTGTGCTTCTGCCTGTTCCAGAAGCTGTCAGGTTCTCTGGCGCACCCTCTCACCTGTTCAGACTAATTTCCTAAGTTCGGCGGGTCCCGGACCAAGATGGCGACCGCTGCTGCTGTGGCTTAGGCCGCCTCCCCAGCCGGGTGGGCACCTGTCCTCTGGTCCGGAAGGTGGCCGGCTGTCCCCGGCCCACACAGGGTGCTGCCTCAGCGCCTCTGTGCTTCCGCCTGTTCCAGAAGCTGTCAGGTTCTCTGGCGCACCCTCTCACCTGTTCAGACTAATTTCCTAAGTTCGGCGGGTCCCGGACCAAGATGGCGACCGCTGCTGCTGTGGCTTAGGTCTATAAAACATTTTATTTAATAAAATTTTAGAGCAAATATTTCGCGAAATGTAATGATAAACATTCAATCATTAGACTGTAAGCAAAAGTCTTAATTCAATTTCTATATTAATTCAATGTTAAGGAATTTTATATAGAAAATAATTGAATGATCAATATAAGAAATGTGTCACAACCAACTAGAATTACAATGATTAAAATTTTGTTGTATTTATTCTTGCTTTCTCTATGCATTTATATAATTATTATTTTTATTATTGAATTTTGAATTTAGATAGCATCTCAAGAGTATTTCTTGCTTGTTTATTAATTCACTGTGTCCTTGCACTTTAGTCTCTGTTGCATTAGTAGAGCATATATTCTGGTTGGTAGTTTAATCTCAGTGAGCCCTAAGGGCCCAGGATAGTTGATTCTGCAGTTTTCCATGTAGTGCAATTGACCTCTCTGGCTCTTTCCATCTTTCTTCACCCTCTTCCACAGGATTCCCTGAGCTAGGCCTAATATTTGGCTGTGGACTCTTCAGCCACTGTGCAAGTTCATCATTCTCACTCATATGCCTGCTGTCCATAATATTTCCATAATAGTGACCAGTCTTCTCATGGTTTTGATTGCCTTTTGAACTAAAATGCTTTCAGAGTCCATAAATAGCAATTTGGTTTCCTTGACAAGGCTCGAGTTCTACCTCAAATTCTTGCCCTTTACTGTGGTAGAACTTAAAAAGTTTGCCAGATCAATGAGTACCACTGGACTAACTCTCTCCTCAATATTTTCAGGCACCATAATGAAAAAAATGGTAAATAAATGTTAGGAAATGACAGAGGATATTTTCTCAAAACAATTCTCTGTCTAGTTGTAAATGGAAGCAATAAGAATCTGGTGATTATTTTCATAGAAAAAAAAAGTGTTGAGCTGTACACTTTCTCTTTCCTGGTGGTGACATGCTGGAGAAACAGCCTCTCTGACTCACACATGATCAATCGCCTCACACATGTCATTTCCAGTCCCACACAGGCTCTTACTCTGAACCACATCCAGCTCAGCTTTCTGTCTTAGGATCTTACTGGAGTGGTGGTGAGATCTACTGAGTTTCTACTAATCCAGTCAAAATTAAAAATATAATTTAAAATATTTAAGAACTGCATATTATGACTGTTTTTAAAGACATATATATTACTAATGGTTTTCAGTTCACTGCTTATAATACAGGAACTGGGCCTGCAAGCTAGCCCAGTGAACTGAGGAGCTAGCCACGAAACCAAGAACGTTAGCTGGATCCCTAGAATTCAGAGTAGACAAAAGGAACTGACTCATAAACTATCTTCTGAATATGCATACACATAAAAACGTACAACAAATAGTTCAATCAATCAATCAATCAATAAGTGTGACATGTTTAAAAAATATATTAGAAGACAAACCATCAGTACAGGGAAATTCCCAACAAAACTATCTTGAAGCACTGAAGAAGACTTTCTGCAAGATCTAAAATGCATAACTTCAAATAATTAAGAGAAACTGTTCCTGTACCTCATCAGATGGTGATATTACCTGGCATGCTATTTGCATGGTGGTTATGTTAAACAATCCAGTGGGAAATAATGATGGTAACGATGGTAAGAGGTCAATACTTTTTCAAAGCACAGCTGAGCAACGTATTTCTAAACTCCTTGCTTGAGGCTACACTTGAATTTCAACCTTAGTAACATAATCTTTCTTATTGAAAATGATTCAGACATCTACGTTCATGCACCCACCCTTCACTGATCACTCACAGGGATTTATTATGTTCCCATTATAGCAATTTTTAGACTAAGGAGTATTTTGAGGTTACATGTAAAAAGTCACATATATGCACACACATATAGGAAAATTATTCCAATTCTGTTATATATTGTGCACATGTACAAAGATACCTCTCATAAATATCATTCATAGATACTTCATTGTTGAATATACAGATTGAACAATACATTGTTTAAAAAACTGGTGCAATTCATTAAGGATAGTCTGAATCAACTTTATTACCCAAACATTTATAATTTTTTGCAGTTTATTTCATGAGTATGAAAATGCAGCTTCCACTTATACTTGTTAGTAAGAAAATAATCTGAGTTTTGATTAATTATGTAGTGCCACTTTGAATTCAATTGGCTTAATTTTCCATGGGGTCTTAACCTCTTTATATTAGCCAGTGTGCTGACATGCTTTTATACCTTTAATTAGCTTCGTTCAATTACATGAACCTGCTATTAGTAAAGGCTAACTGTCATCCCATGCTGTAATTAAATCTTCTACAACTAAGAGATAAGAAAGGCCTTGGATCTGATAGTGTCAATGAATTCTTGTGATATTTTCTAAGTAAAAATAAATAGATACAGGTATTTTAAGCAATCAGAAGGCTTACTCGTTAAAAACATTAGCAGTTCAGTCCTCGTGACTTTTCTTCATTCCTAAACACTTACTGTGAATTGTAAAGACATTTTTGTTCAAATTATGGTAAGAAAGTTTATACCGTTTAGTATACACTAAAATAGCTGTTCATATTCAAAATGCATCATATTATGTAAATGCTCTTTAATATAATGTGCCTGTCCTTCATGCTGTTTTCCTTATATTAACACAATTTTTCAACCTTTATGACAAATGTATTATATTTTGAAGCTCATTTTTTATAACATGATATTTATGAAAATATGATAATTGAGTCTATGCCTGCTGTTTCAGTAGGAAGGGATTCATTTACCCCAAATTGTTTTAATACTAACAGCATTAAATCATTTAAAATTGTTTGTGACTATGATCATTTTAAAATATCTGTGACTATATGTAAATGCATAGATGCAAGAACACTCATATATATCTATACATATACATACATATATATATATATACAAACATTAGTATATATATATATATATACATATATATATATATATACACACACACACATGTATATTGTTATAGAGGGACACATACATATGTAGATACAAGATTAAATATATAAAAATTCATGTGTCTTAAAAGATAATATATTTACAATATTCCATTAATTGGTTTCTATGAATATTCAATTTTCAGATTTAGAAAACATTTTTTATTATTCAACAGACTCTTGACTAGTTTGCTTTATTATAGGAGGGAAATACTTCTTATATATCTGGAGAACTCACAGAAATACAGTGTTATTACTAACTCAATCCGATCTAATGAATTTTGTAATGTAAATAGTCATTTTTTCATGAATATGTGTCACAGTATATTTTGAAAATAATGACATCTATTCAAGAGACACAACTAATATAGAAACTTAAGAAATGGAAACTAGGCCTACTCAATAGCTAACAATTACTTGAAAATATCTCTTATTTCTTTTTTTCCTACTTTCTTTTCTGTTTTTTTTTTTTTTTTTTTTTTTTCAAGACAAGGTTCCTCTGTGCAGTCCTGGCTGTCCTGGAACTCACTCTGTAGACCAGGCTGGCCTCAAACTCAGAAATCTGCCTGCCTCTGCCTCCCAAGTGCTGGGATTAATATACTTCTATAGTTCTTCTTCTAAATTTATCTTTTATTCTAGTCAAGACAAAAACCTAGATATCTGTACTAAATTGTGGATGAAGACTTTTACATTGCTAGAGAAGGCTTGAAGTCATGAATAGAAAATTAAAGCCAACAAAATTCAATAAAGGAGCCGGGCAATGGTGGCGCACGCACGCCTTTAATCCCAGCACTTGGGCAGCAGAGGCAGGTGGATTTCTGAGTTCAAGGTCAGCCTGGTCTACAGAGTCAGTTCCAGGACAGCCAGGGCTGCACAGAGAAACCCTGTCTCAAAAAACAAAAAAACAAAAAAACAAAAACCAAAAACCAAAAGCCAAAAAACAAAAAACAAAAAACAAAAAACAAAAAACAAAATAAAAACAAAACAACAACAACAACAAAAACAAAACAAAACAAAAAAATTCAATGATGGATGTTCTTAGTTTATGTTGGTAGAAGTTTCACAACGATGGGAAGAGGTACACATAAATTCATGGGCAAGTACAAAATTAAATGGAAATAAGCATCATATTTGCAAATACACATACACATGCATACTATACAAACAGATACACCCATAGAGACACACACATATACACAGAATTTCTCCAAATATAAATGTTTCATAGACATACTAGGGGAAGAGACATAGATGACGCTAGAGAGAAAGCTTTGTATTGATTTATGTGTTACTACAACATTTCAAAATAGAACCGGTGATGCTGGAGAGAAAGCTCAGTCAGTAACGAGCTCACTTGAAGAATTTAAAGGACCTGATTTCTGATCCATACCATGGGATATGACATGTCACACCTGTTATCCTAGTATCTATCCCACTAGCACTAGCACACCACTGTTTTCTCTTCAGCAAAAGTATTATTTCACATCAGGAAAGCATGTCCTCTTTTCCATAAAATTTGAATTTCACTGTCTTCTTAAAAGCACACTTACTTTAAATGGTATAAAATATGACTTTGAAATATGATATTTTTATTCTACTAAAATGCCCAAAGCTCAGATTTTCATTTATGAGTGTTATAAATTAATGTTAAGATATATTCATTTACTTCTAATTACTGTGATCACTGTGATTTCCACATGGTTAATTTTAAAAGTAGAAAATGCAAACTCACTCTAGATATTTTAATCAGTATGTGTCTAGAAGACACAGTAGGCTGCCGAAATGTATCAGTTCATGCTCTCCGGTTTTCCTTGAAAATAGGATCCATATTTTACCCAGGAATCAGTTAATGCCCCTGCAATTTGCTGTAGTAAGAAGTCTATATAAATTAAGAATAATTTTGTACCTTTGTACAGACAGCTTAGACTGATTTAATTGTTTATCCCGGATATATATTTTTTAACAATCAACCAAGAGTTTATAATAAAAACATTAAAACATTTAGACCCTCATTCTTTCTGTGCTCTCACTATATTCTAGCAAGACTAGAAAGCAACAAACAGCTTTTTACATGTCATCACTTTATATTTAATGAGGCACTAGATGGGATTTGGCAAGTTCTTCTAAGGGAAAGATTCAACAATGGTGTATACACTTTAGGAAACTACAAAGTTTTGAACTTGTCTTTAATCTGTAATCTTTCATTTTTAAAACTATAATAATTTAGGGAAAGTGGTGTGTGTGTGTGTGTGTGTGTGTGTGTGTGTGTGTGTGTGTGTGTGTGTGTAGATGGCCTAGCTCAGGAGCTCATTTCAGCGCACAAAGAGAAGCCAAAGGAAAATCTGCAAGAGTCAATTCATTCTTTCATCACATGGGTCTTGGGGATAAAACAGAGGTCATCAAGACTGACAACAAGTTCCTGATCTTTCTGGATCCTCTTTCATATTTTAAGTTTCCAAGAACTTTTGGGATAATAAGGGCAATTGGTTGTTGAGGCTAAATTTAGATTTACAACAAACCAACATGACTGCTTTGTTAAAGATGTACTAAGACGAACAGATAGGAATATGAAGAGGGCATGACCATTTATCAGAGGAATAAAAACAGAACAGGCACAGGGAAGCATTATATAAAATATATCTAAGTCTAGATATATTTTTAAATCAATACTAGTATGGTTGGAGAAAGAACAATACGTGAGTTTTGAGAATAAAATCATGAACGGCTCAATTCTTCTGACAGTACAACTCTAAACTGGAGTCTGAAGTCACTGAAATTCGAGTAGTGCAAAAGAGATGAGGGAGTGGAATGGTCACTAATAGATCAGTTGACCTGTACAAAATTCGATGCTGTTGTTAACTACCCAAGAGATGTATCTATCAATGTGTATATCAGGATATTTAAAATTATGATGTTAAGAAATATCACCTGTCAGGTGTCTGTGGCCGGAAAGGAGGTCAGACCAGAGGTCTACATCTTAGCCTCTTAAACAACATAAGTGTGTAATGGAGAACAACCAAAAAAGACTATAAACGAATGGCTTCAGCTAGGTGTGGAGATATACACATGTAATCCTAGCACTTGGGAGACTGAGGCAGTAGGATTGCTGTGAATACAATGCCAACCTGGACTTCATAGCAAGATGCTGTCTTGAAAAGAAAAAAAAACAAAAAAAACAAAAAAAAAAAAAAAACCAAAAAAAAAAAAAAACCAAAAAAAAAAAAAAAAAAAAAAAACAAAAAAACCCCAAAAAATGAATACCCTTATTAGCAAGAACTACTGACATCAGGACAGCAATGGTAAATGGTGATATGGAAAGCTGTAACTCCTCAGTTTGGATTCCCCAGTGAACACCAGTGAGAAAGAAAATAGGGGAGAGATGGCTTCTGTTCGAATAAAGGATGTATTTTTGTGTTTATACTACTAAATAGTGAAAGATTGGGGGATGCCATGTGATGTCTGGCCAGCTTTAGCATTGGAGCCTTCAGTGAGCTATATATGTGTTTTACTTTTTAAAACGTTTTTACTATGACTTTGAAATTTTTAGTAACCAGAAATAAGGAAGTAGTGTTTTGGAACAGGTACACTATGATCAAGTTGTCAGTTCTACAAATCAATTTTCTTACGCGAAGTAGATTAAGTACTTACAAATAAGGAAAGGGAGAAAAGTCTTCCTGACTACAAAGGGAGAAAAGCCAAGAGAAAATGTCCTTCACTTGTGAGTCACAGCTTTCAGATTTTCACGATTACCTAGTACAGCCACTGACTGATGCATAAGCCAGCTCAACCTGAACCTTTCCACTCAGTGGTTTGTGTTTCAATAGACTTATGGGGGAAGGTTGACTATAGTTAGAGAAGATGAAGAAGTTTTGTCAATCAAAGTTGTTGTGTACACAGGGAGTGGAAGATATATTACCTAACAAGTCAGGATGATATGGTTGTAGTTCTGGGAGGAGAATGCTTTCCTAGAATATCAGGAAGATAACTAAGTTTGGGTAGGGTGTGGTGAACACTAAAATTGGTGACAAGTGGCTGGGAGACACTGCTTTCTGAACTGTGGTGTTACTGCAGACATGTTCAATATGTCTGGGTGGCTGGGTGATTTTTTTGTTGTTGTTGTTTGGCCACTACCATGTGTGATCAATATACTTTTTTGCAATGTAGATTATATGATTATTTTCAGCTTCTCATTTTTATCTCACTTTTAATTATGATGTATAGATATAATTATGGTGTGTAGACATGCAGAGCTTTAAATATACTCAGCAATCATTTCAATCACTTTGACTGTTTATGCTCAATGTTTTAGAACTTATATTGAGAAGTCACTTTCCTACCCCTATAACTATAAATATTAACCTGTCTTTTTGTGTTGAATATGTATGAACTTCATGAAACTGGAAATTTTCATTCATTTGAGCATCATCTTAATTCTACAGTTATATTATCACAAGATACAATAGAAAAATATGTTGAAAAACAGTAATTGATTTGAATAGGCAAGAAATTATCTAAAACATACAATTGTAAAAGTCAGCATCTCTATGAGTATGCTGTTTGTCACCCACCTATGATTACAATGACATATTAATCTTATGTCCTTTCTGAATATAACTAGTTGTCTAATGACATGTAATTATTAATACCAGAAAAATACTAGTAATAATTACAGTAAAATTTAAACATCATCATAAACATAGTTTATAAGGCCCAAACTAGAATTAGATAATGCCATATTGAATATCAAGAAACTATTAAACTAAGAAATATTTTTATATTGAACAAATGAAATGTTCAAAGTCTATATCAAATTTTCTAGATTTTTTCTTTATGTTTAGAAATCTAACTCTTAATACGTTCAAATGAATTTGTTTTTAAATACACCAAGATGTGCCTAGATTGTTTCATACTTGTTTACTGCCTGAATTATTTTTATCTGTCTTCCAGATTGTCTGCTAACTCATTATTAAGTTAGTCTCTGTTTATGGGCAACTTTCTATTGAATTACATAAAGGGAATAGTGTATGAAACAGAGCCGAGATAATCTCATTTTAAAAAGAGACTGTATTTATTCAAGGCTGACTAGACTTTTAAAATTTGGAGTTTTATCAATTGCCTTGTCTGCAAGATGAGGAAATCATATTACAAGAAAACCAGTAACAATTACGTTTACATAAGGACTATACATTCATAGCTGCTTTAAAAATAGCAGGCCAGCTGATATGCCCAATGTTAAGAGGGATTTATATGAATTCTAAATTACCTCTATTTTTCAAATTATTCTGTTGTATTTCAAGTGTATAATATAAACAGTGTTTTTCTTAAATCAATATTAACTAGGAAATAGGAAACCATTGTTAACTTCAGTCTTAAGTTACAAGAATAAAGTTGGTAATGAAAAGCAAAAGTTTTAAAATCTCATGCTGGAGAAAACTCAACAACCGTCAGTTACTTAATTTTTATCACACCTACTCAAATCTTGCTACTTATTCAATAGTTAATTTCCCACAAATTAAAGTATGATTTTTATATCTAACTAAAATACAAAGCTTTTAACTTGCTCGACAGGGAACCTGCTTTAGATTTTAAAATAATTTAAAGCATTGTATACATATGTACATGTAAGTGTATGTGTATATGTGTGTGCAAGTATAAATACGTATAATGCATATGTATATGTTTATGACAGCATGTTTGCATGTGGAACTACATGTGGGTATCTCCAGAATAATGAAGAGCATCATGTCCTCTACATCTCTAGTTACAGGCAGTTGTGAATCAGCCTCATCTAGGTACTGGGAACTGAACTCAGCTCCTATACAAGGGAAACCAGTATTCTTTATGATAGTCTCTCTCTCTCCAGCACAAAGATGCTTCAGATTTGCATTGCACTACTCTTTAAGATTAGTGCATTCTATCTAATCTCCACACCAGTTAGATCCCAATTTTCTTTATAAAAGATTTGCTAATCTCTTTCATATTATTTATGTTATTCTACCTTGGTATTTCTTTTCTAGGAGTTCATTCAATTTTTCTTTCTTTCTTTTTTTTTTTTTCCAGTGTTTTAGGAAACTTTCCTTTTTTCCTTTTTTATTGGTTATTTTATTTATTTACATTTCAAGTGTTATCCCCTTCCCAGTTGCAGCTCCACAACCTCCCATCCCACCCACCCTCCCCCGCCTCTATGTGGGTGCTCCCCCACCCACTCTGCCTCACTACCCTTACATTCCCCTGTGCTGGGACATCGAACCTCCACAAGACCAAGGGTCTCCCCACCCATTGATGCCAGATAAGGCAATCCTCTGCTACATATGCGGCTGAAGCCATAAGTCCCTCCATGTGTATTCTTTGATTGGTGCTTTAGTCTCCGGGAGCTCTGAGGGGTCTGGTTGGTTGAAAATGTTGTTTTTCCTATGGGATTGTAATCCCATTCAGATCCTTCAGTCTCTTCCCTAACTCCTCCTTTGGTGTCCCTGCGCTGATTCTGATGGTAGGCTGCCAGCATCCACATTTGTATTTGTCAGTTTCTGGCAGAGCCTCTCAGAGAAAAGACTCCTGTCAACAAGCACTTCTTAGCATTAGCAAGCATGTCTGGGTTTGGTATTTACAGATGGGATGGATCACTAGGTGGGGCTTCTCAATGGCCTTTTCTTCAGTCTCTGCTCTACTCTGTCCCTGAACTTACTTTAGACTGGGACAATTCTGGGTTAATATTTTTGAGATGTAATTTTATTCTAACTGAGGATAGTCTACACGGGAGGTCATGCCTAACTACCGGATTTCAGCTAATGTCATCCTATTTGGGTCCTGGGAATCTCTTGCTTCCTTGGCATCTGAGACTTTCTAGTGGCTACCTCTGGTTCCCTATGCCCCACTGGTACACATTTCATTCTTTTACTCCACATTGAGAATCACTGCAGTTTTGCTTGGTTTTCTTGGCCTCATTGGATAAATCTGTCCTTATTTTCTCTATTCTCCTGTAATACACATAGTCACTTTCCCAGGTAATAATCACCTATTTTCCCAAAAGGTCTTTAAAGAGACCCTATACGATCTCTAAAGTCTCTGCACAAAATTATTGTACATTAAATTAGTGAAAGGCTAGGAAAACATCATTTATATACTTATTAGTAGTTTAATATTAGACAGTAACTGGACATAAATATATCTACTGAACACTATATATATTAGGAAATATAATACATCTCTATGCTTAGATATGTGTATTTTTTTGAATACACTAAAAATATAAAATGTTTGGAGCCCCTCTGTGATATAAATCTGCTTAAAGCAGTATCAGAATGTTTTTAAGATTGAAGAGATTTTTTTATAATTATAGGTACAACACATTAGGGAGAGAGTAATGTAGGCAAACATTTTTATAAATATCAAGAATTAAAAGGAATTCATAGAAGCTCAAATAAATGGAGAAAATCTATATAAAAGAAGCAGAAATATGTGTTAAAGAAAGTCTCAAATGCTAATCTATTTTTATCTCAGATTATTTTTAAAGTGACAAAACAAATTTGTCATTTGAAAAATAATGACCTAAACAGTAATTTTATTCTAACTGGGGATAGTCTTTTTGAATTGTTTCTGATTAACTCTGGTGGGGACCATCTGCAGACACCAGAACAATCAATTCATTTGACAATTGCTATGAGTGCTTGAAAGTCGTTGGTGATTCATTCCTATCTATATATTTTAAATTGCAGGAGGATTTAATGGCATTGCAGAGAGCTGAAATGACTTGTTTCTTTTCTGGAACATTTTATATGCCTTGTCCTAACAACACATAAAACAATTACTAAGAAAAACTGTCAGTGATTTATTAGATCCAGTGACCACCACCTTTTCCCATATTACTTCATTGCTTTTATTTTGGGGAAAATGATACTTGAGTTTTGTTATTCTTTCCACTTTACTCTGCTGTATAAAATCAATATTTGATGGCTTTCAAGAAAAAGCAAATATTGACTCCTTATTTTTCAAACTGTTTAGTCAAGTACTCTTTTCCCATCCATTCCCTTCTCTTTCTTTCTCTTTTTGTAGATGAAATTGGCTTTTAATCACAATATAAGGTGCTTCCATTCTGAACATAAATGCTTTGAGGTTCTGTACATGAAGATGAGAGATTTAACATATGAATGCTGATGGAATATATTTCAATTAAAACAGATTAAACAACTTATGAAATGTCTTTGGATATGACCAAGGACAATTTCACTTTTTAATTTCTTCACAAAATTTTTTTCATTGTTAATGTATCTAACTCAGCTGAAATAAATAGTTACTTGCTTAGCTTTTTGGTGGGTACAGAAGAGTCTATCTTGAGGTTGGCAGTGAAAATAAATATTATATCATAACATGTATACAATCATATAAATGTTAAGATTGTGCAATATAAATTGGAGGGAATCTTTGAAAAATAGTGTATTCAGATTTCCTCCTATTGTTAGGAAAATTAATATTCAAGCATGGGTTTAAGAAATAACTCCAAATCAGACAAAGATTAGGATATTAAATAATTATCTCAATTGTGTGTCTTATTGATGAAGATATTTGAAATATGGCATACTGACCGAATGAATAAAAATGTGTTGCAATGTCAGCCAATTATTTGAACTATCATATTTTCTTTTCATAGGTTACTATTTGATATTTTTAAGTTTGTAGAGATATAAAACTTGTTAATAGTGAAAAAAGAAAAGAATATACCAAGAGAGTATGTTCTCATTTTTCACAAGAAAACTCTAGCTGTGATGGTAAATTTAAGAGAGGTGAGTGAGCAGTGCAGCAAATATATAAGGAAACCTCTGGGAGATTGTCATGTTGTTTCAGGACATCCTGTGGAAACCTCAAGGATGATGTGTCCCCTTGCTATGATAGGATACTACAACTTTCTAGGGTTGTCACCCCAAAGAGCAGTGGTGCTCTTCCCTTGCTCTCTTTTGGAGAGCTCCTAGAACCAGAAGGGCTGCTGCTGGTAGACTCTGACTAAAAATCATCCCACTTCTTGTCAGGATAAAGGGATGTGTTGGCTCTATTGTGGATGACAGGAAAGTAAAGACAAAAACTGGCAAAAGAGTCTCACTCAGGGGAGAATGCACTTAAGAAGTGAGTTTCAAGTTAGAAGTCTTTTTCCCGGAGGAAACTGTAGGCTACACAATCAGCTGTTATCTCTGACATGCCACATGCATAACATAGCTCCCTATTCCGCTACCCCAACATCTTCTACAGTTTGATGTCTCTTTCTCCTCCTTTTATACCTCAAGTTCACATTCCTACCCTTGTTTTCAGATCTACTTAACACTCCAGGTCTATTTGAGTCTACAGCATTCTGCATAGTTTCTGTACTTTTGGATTCTAATATATTTGTTATTTTTGAAATGCGTTATCTGCTCTAGTTCCACTAGTTTTACTTGACACAGATCATCAGGTGTTTTATTTAGTAGATGACAAATATAGCTGGGGATGCATGCACAAGAGTAGTGTCTCATGAAGCATTTCTACTTTATAAAGTAAATATGAGAACAGATCTGTTAACTTCTTGTTGAAAATGATAACCAGACACCTATAAAAAGCAACAGTTAACTTCCTTACCACTGTAACAGCTGAGACTGTTATGCTGTTTCTCATTCTATGAAAAAAAAATGATGTCAAAAATGACATTGAACTCCCATCAAAATGTCATCTGAAAAGCTTTGAAAAGTCCTAGAAAATATGTGTTTTCAAAGTATTTACCCATTTTGCATGATTCAATGGGAAACTACTACTAAAGACTTTTATCAGAATAAGAGATTAAATTCAGAATAAGGTATATCTGTGAAGAGGATAAGGAGATGAGAGCCTCCGGGCATGGTGGCACACGCCTTTAATCCCAGCACTCAGGAGGCAGAGGCAGGCAGATTTCTGAGTTCGAGGCCAGCCTGGTCTACAAAGTGAGTTCCAGGACAGCCAGGGCTATACAGAGAAACCCTGTCTCCAAAAACAAAACAAAACAAAACAAAACAAAACAAAACAAAACAAAACAAAAAAGAGATGAGAGCCATTGCATTCCTGGGATGATGGTGACAATAAAAATGTAACATTTCAGACAGAAGGAGTCACATGAATGCTGTGACTGTGATTTGCAGGAAGCAATATCAACAATTGCCTCATTAATATTCTTAAACTAATATTCATCAGAAAATCTGATAAAAATCCTCATTTGGACTAATTGCTATATTATGAGGAGTAATTATTCTTTCATATGATAGAAACATTCATGATTTAAAAGTAGTAAGGAGACACAGTCCCTGATTTATCAAGAGGCCGTTCAGGACTGTTTAATACATGACTGATATCTAAGAGCAATTGATCAATAAATTACGTCATAAATTTCATCCGTTGCTATTTTATATTTCACAACAGGAGTTTAACATGATTTAATTACAGAAAGATCAAATATTAATAAAGAAGCAGAGAAATCTATAATCCATGAGAAGGACAAGGGGATAGAGAAAATTTCACATGAGAAAAAGCAATAAATGCTTTTGATTAAAATGAAAACTGTCAAATATGTTGTAGAATTTCAAAATGAAGTGAGAGTCTGAACACACTACAATTACTGAATAAATGAAAGTAGAGAGAGCCAAAGTATAGAAAATATTAAAGGAGAAAATAAAAGAAATGATACAAATTCTTAAAATTTTTCCATTCAATTCAAAAGAGTTTGAGTAGTTAATATGATTTCTCACTATATAGATTTAGAGCAATTTTAAATGTTCACATATATGTTTATAATAAAACAAAATATAAATTGAATTTATACATTGATATAACATATTATAAGCCATCTATGGAAGTTATTTTATCTTTAAATATTGCTCCAGTTCTCTAAATTGGGTGCAAGTAAGAAATTACTTTTGAATCTAATAATCAAGAAAAAGCAGACAGGAATATTTTTAAGAGTCACATGCTGTAAATATCCACTGTGAGATTATGTCTTCTAGATATGACAGGAAAGGCACATCTGTAAAATTTCAACACATTGATTATCTAAACTAGATCTGAACAATGATAGCATCAGTTGACATGCCTTTATGGATGGGGACTCACCGGTCCCTACCCCATGATGAAGAATTTATATTCCCCAGGCATTTATCCTTATCTGGTTGCAGCCCTATAAATACATACATACAAAGCAATACTAAGCCAAATCAGAATGTCATACATGGTGATAGCTGGAAAAAAAAAAGAGGTCATGAATTTGAGAGGAAGTTGGAATGGTTGAAATGAGGAGAGAGTGAGGTGAAATGTTATAAATATAATTTTAATGAGATTTTAAAGAAACTAATTGCACGCAGTAGTCAGAATATTTAGCTTGTAAGCTACAAAGAGATATGAGCCACCATGTAGGTGCTGGGAACCCACCCTGGGTCATCTGCAAAATTTGTAAATGCTTTTAAACCCCAAGACTTCTTACCAATCCTTTCTTATATCTCTGGCTTAAAGGCCTGACTTGGAAGGCATTCTGCACATGGTATCAGGGCCCAGTGTTTAAGTCATCAGTTTGTGTAGGAAGAATTGTGGGGCTACCTCTATGTAAATGCAAGGGGTGCAGCAGTAAAAACTTCACCTAAAAAAGGACCTAATTGAGGATTGCTGATACAGACAATGCCAGACAATCAAGAAGTTTTGTTTAGAAGAGACACTTTCTTGGGACCAATGAGGCCTAGGAAGAGGGTACTAAAAGAGCTTACAGCAGTGTTCAGATGAATTGTTGTGGCCTTTCTCACATGCTCCCAGAGTCTGTATCGAGTGCTGAATAGCTCAGGACACCAACAGCATCTTTGAAGTTCAATATTTCTGGACTTGTCTTGGACTCTCTGTATATGATGTACTCTGTAATCTTTCTCTTTATGGATTTTCATGCTACCCACCATGCCTTTGTTTCCTATTAGTGGAGATGCAGAAATGAACTGTATCTTTAATCCGTCACTATTCTACATCATCTTTCAGTTGCTTCAGTGGATCTCAAGTCTTTGTCTATTCATCTATTTTAGGTTTTAGGTTGGTTTGTAATTCCAAGAGGTTTCACTAATTAAAGTTTAATTTATAGATATTGTTAAGAACTACTCAACATGCCTAATATTATCACTTAAGATTATGTCATGCAATTCTGGTTTTTGTTCGTTTGTTTTTTCAGAATGAGCCTTTTAAATATGGATTTCTTTACTCCAGTGAAAGGTGAGAGAAATCTGTTGTCTCTTTTACTTTATTGGTTGAATTCCAGGTTTTACCATGAATGCAATACAAAGGAACCTCAGATGGATTTTAAAAACTATGTTAGCCTTTTGTAGAACCTGAGGGAGACAAATGATGAGTTTATTTGCTTGTTTGCTTTTGATTTTGTTTCTGTATTTTTGCTGAAGCTAAAATTCTGTGTAGTAGTAGAACATTCAACAAAGCACTTCTGTGGAAAGACACTTCAGAGAGACATAACTAAGCTCAGTTAGTTTTACAACATCTGGAATAGTTATGGATTCATTATACAGAGGTGATAGAGCCCCCCCCCCGAAAGAAACAGTTGAAACTGACATATACCACTTCAGAATCTTTGATTCCCTGAGAATGAGTATCACTGAGTGAAATTAAGAAACTGCCATGTGTTTTATTTAACAAAAGTTTTTAAGGATAAAATAAAGCAAGGGTCTTTTAAAAAGCTGACTTCTCATGAGTTACATTGGCACAATGGTTGACTGAATTAAACACAAATTCAGAAAGCCTAGTTTAGAAGCCTCCAGTTTGACACAGTGATATAACATAGAAGAGCAAGTCCTCGTGATCCTTAGGGAACTTTTGCTCGTATTGCTTTATAGACTTAGTAGGATTTACAATTTCCACCATCACTGTATCTCTGTGAATTCTTGATAGGATCATTGGAAGAAATAAGTTAAGAGGTAGACCTGTTCCTACATAATTTGGTAGAGAAAATAGGAAAACATATCCACAAATATGCTAACTGTATAATAAATAGTCACAAAATTTTATTTTAAATATAGAAAAAAGAATATACAGTCCTGTTTTCATATGTCCATACCTCCAATTTTCCCCCTATTTTTAGTCCTTGCTTTGTGAAGCAAACTGCTTATACTGTCTGTGTCTTCTTTTGATAATAACTAAAGGATTTTCCTATTCTACAACCATAACTAAGTCTTTGGTCACCCATTACAACTCTGAAATTAGATTAGAATTACATTTGCCCATGTATTAGCTAGTGTAAACATGGTAATGGTAATAACTGGAACATGGACTTGCTGCAGTGGCTTATGAATTTATATATTTTTGTATACAGCAGTATCACTATGGATTAGCCGATATTATTTTCATCAATAGCAGATCATGTAACAGATACAGAAACCTCTTTGCAACCTTGTATGCCTAAAGTATTTTCATTTATTGCTACAATTGCCCTTGATGAAATCCAGTAGTTTGTTTTTTAAAGATATTGTTAGAATATTTTATCATTTTCTTATGGTTTTAAAGATTTATTTCTATTGTTTTTAATTACATATGTGAGTCTGTGTTGGTAACCACAGACACTAGAGGTATTCGATTCTTTTGGAGATAGAATTGCAGGCAGTTGTGAGCCATCCATGGTTGATGCTGACCACCAAACTTGAATGCTCTGGAAGGGTAATACATGCTGTTAATCACTGAGACAGCTCTCTAGCCATTTGTTCTCATTGCTAGAAAAGTATTGGGCATCTTAAAAACTGCATGAAATATCTAAACATATAATTTCACACACAAAAATTCTAGAATATTCTACAAACTTAATTCTGCAATTTTATACATTCATGCTTTTTTAAAATTATGCTTCATTGAAAATCTTAGTCTCAAACACGTATCATTTGTAAAGTAGAACATAAGTACGAGATTAATAGGGAAGCAGTACTGTTCTTGCTTAGCTGATAGAGTATAGAAATAAAGAGGGCGGATTCTTTCATGTGACAACAAAGTTGCATTTGAAAATATTCATTCTCAAAAGAAAACTGTCAGTGTCAGTACCATTCGTATGGCATCACTCCAGCTTTCAAATGCTACAGTCCCTGGTGAAGCCCACATTCTGGTGTTTTGTTGCAGATCTGCATGTTATTTTACAGTCTCAGAGGACAAATGTCTTTTTATAAATACATGCCTCCTATTTTTATAGTAAAGAGTCATGTAATAATATTCACAAAAAAAATTTTACAAGCTTTAGAAGAAAGTTGACCATTCTTATCCTTGGTTTTGGCTCATCTAAGGAGACACTGAATACAAAATGATTTCTTATGAAAAATTTAAATGTGCATGCTGTGAGCTAGAAGGATATATCCAGATATATAGAAGAAAAATGTCTTGTTTGTGTTGGTGTTAAATATATTTTGAATATATTTGATATTTATTCATCATTTATACTACTGAAGTATATCGTAACATAACTATGCATGTACACACAACAAAAATGTAAATTAAGCAATAACTGAATGCTTAGAACAAATCATATGATATGTGTACATGTAATAGTCATCAAAGTGCCTGGTATATCAACCAATTGGGCAGAGTTAGATATATAATTAAGTAATACCATGATGATTAATATAAGGTCATCAAAGAAGGTGATGAAAGGACAGAAAACTAATTTTAAATAAAAGAATGATGATGGTCTTTTGTCAAGTATATGGAGAAATCAGACTGCCAGGAATTTTGTTGGAGAATATAAGATAAGGTAGTCAAAGCAAAAAGCAATAAGTATATTCAACTCCTCAAAAATTGACAAATACATTTACCATAGTAATTCCCCTTTTGAGTATGAGTATGTATGCAAAATCCTTACATAGTAATATACACGCTATAATTGAAAATAGCCTGGAATCAAAAGTAGAGATAACCCAAGTGTCTCTAGGTAGAAGAAAAGATAAAGAAATATATCCTATGCATTCAATAAAATATTACTTAGCCTTGCAAAGGAAAGATGTCATGACACATACAGCATGAATATTGATGAAATAATTTAGAGGCAAAAAACAGCTAAGTTTCAAACTTTCTCTGTTAATTAATTAATTAACTAACTAATTAATTAATTTATGAGTGTGGGGCACAAGTGTTAATGACTTTGGAAACAGGAAGAGATCTTTAGACCCCCTGGAGCTGAAGTTACAGATTGCCATGCGATCTGGTCCAGTCAGCTTGACAAGCCCAGAGGCTTAGAAGCTACTCACTGAGGCAGAAGAGTTTCACAGAAACTCGCTCCTGGAGTCTGGCGTTCTCTCTAACCCATACATTAATATTCCGTTCCCGCGTTAGTCTAGTGTATGGATCCACGTGCTCTCCTTTAGTATTACCCTATCATAAGTGCCTTTTAAGATTGAATTCTGACATAGCTAAAGCCAGTGTTCCAACAGTCCTAGAACGTCCTTGAGCAAGACCTCGGGCTTGGAATTCAGTACTGCCCCTAGTATTACACTATCACCTTGAGTAAAAGTTAGGTCACTGCCCTTCACAGGAATCTACCATCACCAAGGAAGAAAGAAGTTTCTTACCGTAGGAGAAACCAAAATAGATACTTAGAACTATAGCTGAGTTACACGCATATACAGGAATTTACAATGGTTTAGGAAGTAGATCGGGCTGTGGTTTTAGACTATTGCATTATTCATGAAATGGTTAGATAGAAAGGAACTCCCTAGTTAGAACCATGACTTGGGTGTGAAAGACCTTGCCCTAGGAGTGAAAAGATCTCACACCTGGCTTCTAAGACTATAGCTGACCTTAGATAGGGCTGACTTTGTCTCAGTTATTTTATTGCCCAGTTCCTTCCAGTCTTTGCGTTTTCATTCCTCTGTTCTGTGTAAGAGTCATTTAGCATCCTGTAACCTCATTTGTACCTTGCAGGTATGTCACCCAACTTCCTTATTGTCTTCTGTATAAAAAAATCTGATGCTCGATTTGACATTACATTCAGATCCAACACAACCTCTCCTGTGTGCATCTGTCTGTCAATCCTACGCTTTGCCCACCCACGACTAGAGACCCGTTCCACACAGACAAAGGGACCCAGAGGGTCTGCAGCAACAGATATTTGCAAGACTCCTGAAAAAGATACTGGGAATTGAACGTGGGACCCTTGGAAGAGCTGCAACTGCTCTTAACAACAAAGCCATTACTGTAGCCCTCAAATAGTATTTTATGGGCCATTATGTTGAATCATGTCATAAAGCACTTGGCAAGTAAACATGATAATTTGAGTTTAATCTCAGGATCCCACACTCAGAGAGAACTGACTCCTGAAAATATTCCTATGGCCTCACGTGTACCTATGCTGTGCTACTCTTGTGTCTGTTTCATATGTACACATGCCACACACTTGTCACAGATGTGTGCACACACCACAAATAAAAATAAATGAAAATAATTTCAGAAGACTATTAATTTTATTCAACACACATAGAGTAGTCAAACTCATAGAAAAAAAATTAGCTGCAGATTGATATTATAGAGAAATGGTTATCAACCTGTAGTTCACAACCCCATGGGGTCAAAAGACATTTTCACCTAGGTACCCTATGACCATTGGAAAATAGTTTATTTACATTATGGTTCACAACAATAAGAAAATTGCAATTAGGAGGTAGTAACAAAAATAATTTTTTTTGGTTGGAAGTTCCACAATATGAGGAAGTATCTTGAGGGATCACAGCTTTAGGAAGGTTGAGAAACACTGATACAGACTTTGCAAGATGATAAAGTCTAGAATTGGAAGTATATGACAAAACCATTTAAAGAGGATAAAGATTGCTAATCTGTGTGCTAGGGGTTGTTAAGAGTTTAAATACTGGGTGTCTTTTCAAACAGAATGCTATATTTTAAAAAATTAAGTAACAAGAAACACATGATAGTAGCATCTATGACAAAGAAGACAACATTTGAGCATATCCACAAGAGGGGGAAGAAAAACCTGAGGTCAAGGAGTCTCAGTCCAGGGAGGTCTCACCGTCTTTTGAAGTGAATGATCAAGGGCTTTGATGTCACACAAAAAGTAAAATAAAAATCCAATGGCGAGTACTTGGACAGTCAACCTTGGGGGTTGATGCTATTTGTTTGCTAGCTGGACCCTGAACAATATCCACACCCACTTTGCACTGCACAGTGAATTCTTTTCATAATGCATATCCTGATGCTGAGTGTCAAGGACACTACTTCAGGAAATATAAGTTCAATGAAAAGCGGGCTATTCCTTTGCTGTCTTTGTGGGGCTTATATCCATATTATGTATAAGTGGGATACAAATGTCCCCACCACTACCAAAATTGAACAAGGTAAAGTAGAAGAGACATGAGAGGGACACAAATGTGTGAAACTACTGAAAGGGTTAGAGGTGCTTAGGTGGAGAGACATTGTACAACAACAATGGAGGAGGAAGAATCAACAAATAATAAACCCAAACAAAAATAAGTCAGTCATACATTAAATACCATGCCTTTGATCTCCAGCACTCTCTGAAGATAGGCTACTCAGCCATCTTATGTCATTTATACTAGCTCAAAGTTTTGGTTTACACATGTATACTCATTAGGTGTTCAGTAAAAATATGATTAAAAATCATTCAACACTCATGCTGGATTATTGCAAACTTGATTTGCAAGAATGGAAGACATTTCTTAAAAAGATATTCCCATGGGATGGGTGGAATCTTGTTGTTGTAGCATCATGACAGACTACAAGGTAAATCAGTCTACACCACAACATTTAATTGTGCAGCCTTTTGATTCATAAACAAACAACTATTTCAGGCTAATGTCTAATTTCTCCTTGCTATTTTCCCCGTGTTAGCTGTAAAATCATGCTTGACTTCATATAGCCATTAGTTAAATGAGCAAGAAACAAACAAAACACATCTGCATGTTGTTAGTATTTTCAGTTATATTCAGCTCTGATCCTGTAGAAAAACATATTGAAATAAAATACTACACAGTTCACCTACACACACAAGAATACACACACACACACACACAGAGATTGAGAGAGAGAGAGACAGAGACAGAGACAGAGACAGAGACAGAGAGAAGGAACTGTAATTTAGTTTCCAACAGTCTTATTCTATGCTTACTGGATTAATTAATGATTAAAATCAGAATATATTTGATTTAAATGGCAATGGCATTCCAAATAAATCATAAAGCAAAGTATATCTACATTGATAGTCAGTGCCCATGGATGTTCACAGTCATCCATTAGATGGTCCATAGGGTCTCCAATGAAGGAGCTAGAGAAAGTACCCAAGGAACTGAAGGGGTTTACAGCCCCATAGGAGGAACAACAATATGAACTAACCAGTACCCCCAGAGCTCCCTGGGACTAAACCACCAATCAAAGAAAACACATGGTGGGACTCATGGCTCTAGTTGCATAAGTAGCAGAGGATGCGTTAGTCAGTCATCAGTGGAAGGAGAAGCCCTTGGTCCTGGGAAGGTTCTATGCCCAGTATAGGGGAATGCCAGGGCCAGGAAGCAGGAGTGGGTGGGTTAGGGAACAGGGGTAGGGAGAAGGGGATACAGGATTTTTGGAGGGGAAACTAGGAAAGGGGATAACATCTGGAATGTAAATAAAGAAAATATCTAATAGTAATAAACTTTTCACTAGATAAATGTTCTTCTTAGTTTTCTTGAGAATCTTTTAACTATCTGAGGCACTCACTTCTCTGGTACTCAATAGAGTCCCATAGTCCTATCTCTGAAAAAAAAAAAAAAAAGACAAACTACTTTAGAATTCACAATTTCTATGCTGATTCTAAACATCTTTCTGTCCAAATTATATAAGTAATGTCTCTTTTATATTATTGAAATTAGGTTATGGGTAAAATTCATCATCCATGGTACATATTTCTGCAAAAGGTTTGTGTGGTATTTTTCAAATCAAATCTCTGAAAGATGTAATTAATACCTTTTCCTTTTCAGAAGAACTTAAGAAACTTTTTTAAGTATGTTGCAGATTTAGTGGTAGACATGAAACACTGAGAGCAAAGACAGATGACAGTTTTCAAAAAGGTAGGATTTGGGGGGATTGTTTTGGGCTTTTTTTTTTTTATTATTTTTGTACACCAGCTTCCAGGCTGTAATACACAAGCTGTACTGTATTGGACTTAAATAAAACGGCATATAGAACTCAGGGTTAGACTACATAATTCTTCCAGACAGCTTCATTCAAAAGATGTGGGTAACTTATCATCTGAAGGCTGCAGAATAGGGAGAGAGAAATCACTGCAGGCCTGCACCTATTCTGAGATCAGGCATCTCTGGATTAGTTGGCCCCAGAACTTTGCCACTCTTCCCTCTAGTGGCTACCACTGCAATTGCATGTTTGGTGTAGCTACAACAGCCAGGATAACAGCATATATACATGAAAGCATTCTGTTAGGGAGGAATGTTATCTGAGTGTTATTCTACAAGTAGAAGACTTTTATAGGTGTTTTATTTTCAGTATAAAATTCTTGTAGAACCTTAGGAATAAGGTTGTTTCTAAGTTATTTTAACTTTCCTTTACATTTCATGAAATGTGTAAAAGGCTTAAGAACAGGACTGTGTTTGCTACTTGTAGCATTATCTTACTGAAAACTGCTTGCCTTTATCTTGACTGCAGAGTCTCTCCTTTGTAAAACTACAAAATCTTAAGTGAATATTGATTAAAAATATTGTATGTTGAAAAAATGAAGTATATGGGAGGACTTGTAGGAGAGAAAGAGAAGGGAGAATGATGTAATTTTATTTTAATCTAAAAAATTACTATTTGGATTGCATGTTTAATTCGTACACAATCTAGAAAGGTTGATATGATCTTTTCTGACTCATTAGAAATTCAAGTGTGATAAATTCTGTTTTGTTGACTATATTATGTGTAATATATAGAAAATAAAGCTCACAGGCAATTGATTTTGACAAGATCAGAAAATCTGTCACTGTAAAATTAAAGCCGGGTGCCATAATCAAACCTAAGTATATTGGCATGAATCTTACTCAAAAGTGAATAGATTGCATCTGTTCTACATTATACAGACTCTAGTCTATCAGTAGAAAGACTTTAATCAAATCATTCACGTTTAAATTAGAGCCCCACAACTCTGCCTGCTTTCCTGGAGGCCAGCTGTCACCAAAGGAAGGAAGGAAGCACCCCTCCACCACAGCCCCTGCACTTGCCCACCAAATCCCCTGAAAGCACACCCAGCAGCAGTAAACTGCACCTTGTGCCTCATATCCTGCTGCACAACTATGCCTGCCTTCCTTGAGGTCTGCCAGCATCAGAGACAGGGAAGCTCCTCCCTATAACCAGCACCTGCCTGCAACTTCCCTGCTAGCACTCTCAACAGTGGCAAATGGCATCCCATAGTCTATGTCCCTTTTCTCACCCCACAATACCACCTGCTTCAGCAGAGACCAGTCAGCACTAGAAACACCAGGTAACTCCCCAACCCCCAAATCTCTGCCTGCCAATTCTATTGAAAGCAAACCCAGCAGTGGAAAGCTGCACCCCATACCTGGAGCTCCATATCCTGCTCCTCAATTCTGACAGTTTTCAGAGGTGTGCTCATACCAGGAACAAAAGGTAAGCCTACACCCGCACAGCCACTGTCAGCCAACTCCTCTCAAAGCTCACCCAAAAGTGTTAAACTGTACCCCATACTCTCTGATCCATCTTACATTCCACAATTCTGCCTGTTTTCCTGGCAAAGAAAAGGCAGAAGGAACACACGGGAACATCTCAGAGTAAAAGGGCTGGAAAAAGATTTCCAAGCAAGTGGACTCAAGAAGCAAGCTGAAGTAGCCATTCTAATATCTAAAAAAAAAAAAAAAATAGACTGTCAATCAAAATTAATCAAAAAAGTTGGGAAGGATACTTCATACTCATCAAAGGAAAAAAATCTATCAAGATCATATCTCAGTTTTGAATATCTATGCCCCAATTTCAAGGACACCCACATCCCTAAAAAGAAACAGGACTAAACCTTAATCACACGTCAAACCTCACATATGAATAGTAGGCAACCTCAACACTCCACTCTTACCAAAGAACAGGTTATCCAGACAGAAATGAAATGGAGAAATAATGAAATTAATAGATGCTATGAATCACATGGACTTAACAGATATCTACAGAACATTTCACCAAAACACAAGGACTATACCTTCTTCTCAACACCTCTTGGTACCTTCTCCAAAACTGACTATATACTTGGACACAAAACAAGTCTCAACAGAACACCATTGATTAAAGCTGGACTTCTACAACAGCAGAAGCAAGAGAAAGCCTACAAAGCTCATGGAAGTTGAAAAACTCTACTAAATGACCCCTGGGTCAGGAAAGAAACAAAGAAAGAAACAAAGACTTTCTAGAATTCAATGAAAATGAAAACACTGTTAAACTAATGGGATACGATGAAAGTAGTGCTATGAACTCATAGCACTAAGTGTGTTCATAGGGAAATTAGTGGGATCTCATAGTAGTGATATAAAGTACATCTGAAAGTTGTAGGGCAAAAAGAAGCAAACACATGGAATAGACACCAAGAAATAATCAAACTCAGGGCTGAAATTAGTAAATTAGAAACAAAGAATAATACAAATAATCAGCAAAACCAAGAGCTGATTCTATGAGAAAATCAGCACAATAGACAGTTAACCAAACCAACTAAAAGGCAGCAAGACAGAATCCAGATTAAGAAAATCAGAAATGAAAAGAGAGACCAAAAACCCAGACAGCCAGGAAACCTAAAGAACATTAGGTCTTACTTCAAACACCTGTACTGTACAAAATTGGAAAATCTAAATGAAATTTATGGTTTTCTTGATAGATACGACTTACCAAAATTAAATAAAGATCAGGTAAACTGTTTAAACTGGTCTATAACTAGTAAGGAAAAAGCAGCAGCCATTAAACATTTCCCAACCAGAAAATGCCCAGGGAAAGATGGTTTTATCACAGAATTTTACCAGCCTTCCAAAAAGCTAATACCAATACTGTTCAAATCATTCTACAAAACAGAAATAGAAAAAACACTGTCAGGTTGATTTCAGGAGTCCAAAGTCACCCTGATATCTAAACAACAAAAAGACTCAACAAAGAAAAAGCTTCAAACAAATCTCCTTTATAAACATTGTTACAAAAATATTCAACAAAATATACATGAACCTAATGCAAGAATATATCAAAAGCACCATCCATATGATTGGGAAGGCTTCAACCAAGATAAGCAGGGATGTTTCAATATGTGCCAATACATCAATATACCTTACACCATAAACAATCTGAAGGGAGGGAAAAAAAAGAACATGACCATCTCATTGGGTACTGAAAAACCCTTTGACAAAATCCAACACCCCTTCATGATAAAAGTTTTGGAGAGATCATGGACACAAGGTTCACACTTGAACACAATAAAGTCAATATACAGCAAGCCAACAGCTATTAACAAGTTAAATAGAGAGAAATTTAAAGCAATCCCAGTAAAATCAAAGAATAGACAAGGCTGTCCACTCTCTCCATATTTACTCAACAAAGTAGTTGAAGTTCTAACTAAAGCAGTGAGACAGCTAAAGGAGACCAAGGGGACACAAATTGGACTGGAGGAAGTTAAAGTAATAGTATTTCCAGATGACATGATAGTATATATAATTGATTCCAAAAATTGTACCAGGGAGCTCCTATACCTGATAAACAGCTTGATCAAAGTGGCTGGACACAAAATAATTAAAAAAAAATACTAAAAGTCCTCCTATATACAAATTAGAAATGGGCTGAGAAAGAAATTAGGAATATATCCCTCACAATAGCCACAAAGAATATAAAATATCTTTGTGTAACTCTAACCAAACAAGTGAAAGGACTGTATGGCAAGAACTTCAAGTCTTTGAAGAAAGAAACTAAAGAAGATAGCAGAAGATGGAAAGATCTCATATGTTCATGGATTTGTAGGCTAACTTTAAAAATAGCCATCTTACCAAAAGCAATCTACAGATTCAATGCAATTCCCATCAGAATTCCAAAACAATTCTTTACAGACCTTCAAAGAAAAGTAGTCAACTTCATGTGGAAAAGCAAAAATCCCAGAATAGATAAAAATAAAATCTTGTACAAATAAAATAACTTCTTGAGGCATCCCTGATCCCATGCTGTACTACAGAGCAATAAAAACCTCATAACATTGGCAGAAAAACACAAAGGTTGATCAATCAAATCTAACCTAAGATGAAGAAATAAACCTATAAAAAACTATGAACACTTGATTTTTGACAAAGAAGCAAAAAATTATACAATGAAAAGATAGCATCTTCAACAAGTGTTACTGGACTTACTGGTTGTCTACATGTAGAAAATGCAAATAAACTGCACAAAACTAAAGTACAAATACTTCAAAGACCTCAACATAGAAGTGGATACACTACACCTAATAGAATAGAAGGAGGGAAATAGCTTTCAACTCATTTGTACAGAAGACAACTTACTGAACAAAGCACCAATGGCTAAGATGCGAAGTTCAACAACTGATAAATCAGACCTCATGAAACTGAAAAGCTTCTGTCAGGCAAAGGATGCTGTCAATAGGACAAAATGGCAGTCTACAGACTGGGAAATGATCTTCACCAAGTCTGTATCTGATAGAGAGTTAATATACAGAATATAAAAGGAACTTAAGAAATTAGACACTAATAACCCAAATAACCAATTAAAAAATGGAGTACAGAGCTAAACAGAGAACTCTCAGCACAGCAATATTGAATGGCCTAGAAACACTTACAGAAATGTTCAATGTCTTTAGTCATCAGAGAAATGCAAATCAAAATGACCCTAGTAAGTGGAAATTTTACACAAGTAAGAATGTCTAAGATTAAAATCTCAAGTGTCAAAATATGCTAGCAAGGATGTAGAGCAAGGGGATCTCTCTTGCATTGCTGGTGGGAGTGCAATCTTGTGGAACCACTTTGGCAATCAATCTGGCAGTTTCTCAGAAAACTGGGTATAGTTCTACTTCCAGAACCATCTATACTACTTCTGGCCATATACCCAGAAGATGCCCCACTTTATCACTGTAACACTTGCTCCACTTTCTTCATAGCAGCTTTATTCACAATAGCCAGACCGGAAACAAGCTAGATGTCCTTCAACTAAAAAACAGATAAAGAAAAGGTGGTATATCTACAAAATGGAACACTATTCAGCTATTAAAAACAAAGGCATCATGAATTTTGAAGACAAATGGGTTGAACTTGATACAATCACCCTGAGTGAGGTTATCCAGACCCCAAAGGACATGGATCATATGTACTCACTTATAAGTGTTTATTAGCCATAAAGAACAGGATACCCATACTATACTCCTAGACCCAAAGAAGCGAAACAATTGGAAAGTTCCAATAGCTGACACTTGAATCTCACTTAGAAGGGGAAATAAAATTATCATAGGAGGCTGATAGAGGGAGGGAACTAGGTAGTAGAGGGACTGGACTGGGAATTTGGGGGGAGAAGGTAAGATCAGGTGAGTCAGGAACAGGAGAAAAGGCCAGCAGGCCAAGAGAATAAAAGAGAATCTGCAGCTGGTGGGGGTGGAGGGTGGGAGGCATCTATAGGATGTGCTTGAGACATAGGAATGGGGAGGATCCACAGGAATCAATAGGGATTAACCTAGCTAAGAATCACAATATTAGGGATGTATAACCTGAAAAGTCCACCTTCTATACTCAGACAAGAACTCCAGTGGAATGATAGGGACACCACCCAACCCACAAAACATTTAACCTACAATTTATCTCATATACAAGAAATGCAGGGACTGGGTAGTTCATATTGTTGCTCCACCTATAGGGTTGCAGATCCCTTTAGCTCCTTGGGTACTTTCTCTAGCTCCTCTATTGGGGGCCCTGTGATCCATCCATTAGCTAACTGTGAGCATCCACTTATGTGTTTGCTAGGCCCCAGCATAGTCTCACAAGAGACAGCGCTATCTGGGTCCTTTCAGCAAAATCTTGCTAGTGTATGCAATGGTGTCAGCGATTGGAAGCTGATTATGGGATGGATTCCCGGATATGGCAGTCCTTTCATCTCAGCTCCAAACTGTCTCTGTAACGCCTTCCATGGTGTTTTGTTCCCAATTCTAAGAAGGGGCAAAGTGTCCACACTTTGCTCTTGGTTCTTCTTCAGTTTCATGTGTTTAGCAAATTGTATCTTATATCTTGGATATTCTAAGTTTCTGGGCTAATATCCACTTATCAGTGAGTACATATTGTATGAGTTCTTTTGTTATTGGGTTACCTCACTCAGGATGATGCCCTCCAGGTCCATCCATTTGCCTAGGAATTTCATAAATTCATTCTTTTTAATAGATGAGTAGTACTCCATAGTGTAAATGTACCACATTTTCTGTATCCATTCCTCTGTGTAGGGGCATCTGGGTTCTTTCCAGCTTCTGGCTATTATAAATAAGGCTGCTATGAACATAGTGGAGCATGTGTCCTTCTTACTGATTGGAACAACAATATGAACTACCCAGTACTCCCCAGAGCTCGTGTCTCTAGCTGCATATGTATCAGAAGATGGCCTAGTCGGCCATCAGTGGAAAGAGAGGCCCATTAGTCATGCAAACTTTATATGCCTCAGTACAGGGGAACCCCAGGGCCAAGAAGTGGGAGTGGGTAGGGGAGCATGTGGGTGACTTTTGGGATAGCATTGGAAATGTATGTGAAATAAATAACTAATTAAAAAACAGAAAAGAAATGCAGGGACAAGACATGGATCAGAAACCAACCAATGACTAACCCAACTTGAGTCCCATTCCACAGGCAAACACCAGACACTATAAATGATATTCTTTTATACTTGCAGACAGGAGCGTATTGTCCTCTGAGAGCCTCCAAACAGAAACTAATGCAGACAGATACAGACACCCGCAGACAAAGAGTGGATGGAGCCCAGGGACTCTAATAGAAGAATTGGGTTGGGGTGGTAATTGAAGGCCCTGAAGGGGACAGGAAATTCACAGGAAGACCAACAGAGTCAACTAACCTGGACTCCTGGTGGCTCTTAGCGACTGAACCACCAACCAAAGAGCATATAGGGGCTGGACCTAGGCCTCCCTGTGCATATGTAGAAGATATGCAGTTCAGTCTTCATGTGGATCTTGCAACAACTGAAGAGAGGACTATAACAAAAGCAGTTGCCTGAGTGTGGAATAAGGTACCTTATCTGTACTGCCTTGTCTGTCCTTAGTGGGAAAGGATGTGTCTAGCCCTGAGAGACTTGATGTGCCTAAGTGAGGCAATATTTAGGGGAACCTTCAACCTCTCCTAGGAGAAGAGAAGAGGGGAAGTACTATATGCAGGGAGCCTGAAGGGGCGATCAGCAATCAGGTTATAAATTGAATGAATGAATGAATGAATGAATACATACATACATACATACATACATACATACATACATACATAAGAAGGAGGCAAATTAGTGATAGTGATAGTGATAATTACAAGATTAAATGCTTGTGAATAACTTATAATACTAGGTAAAAGTAGGCATGGCAAGGTACGTATTAAAATACTTAAAAATTAAAAATTACCCAAATTAAACAGTAGATAAAATGAAGAAGTATTTTCAAGAGGAAAGAGTTATATATAAAAATAAAAAAAACAACAACATCAAAAAAACCCTAAACTTTTGTCCAATATCAAGGCCACCAACAAGTGAGAATTCAAAACAACATGACCTACCTGTGCATAAATCTTAGCATGAAAAAAGCATGGAAGCAAAGACAATGGGAAGAAGATGGAAGGAAGGGGAAGGAGACATGAAAAGGATGGGAAGAGGAAATGAAGTATGGAGGAAGGCACAAGCCAGAAAGCAAATAACAATTCTGGCTATTTTAAGTACGAATGAGGGTGTGAAGATTTTGATGTCATATATTACTTGTGGAAATACAACATTTTATATACATATATATATATATATATATATATATATATATATATATGTATATATATATATATATATATACATATATATATATTCTTTTAAAAAATAGTTAACACCAGTAATTTCTTGATGTTAATACTAATTTTAATTAATGATCCAACAGTTTCACACCAGAAGTTTTGCTCTTCAATTGATTAATTATATTAATATAAAATATTCAAATATAAGTAATGAAGGCTTAAATTTTTCAAAACTTTAATGTTTGCTTAAATGCTTAACTTCCCTTCTGGCTCACCATCCTCCATAGGTAGTGGGAAGGAAAGGATAATATGGAAAAGGAGGGTATGGACTGTGGGACGTGAAAGACAGCCTGTTTTCTGGTTGAGCTAGGTTTAAACCCTGGACACCAAGCAGATAGCTACAAGGATGGAAGTCATTTGCCTGCCACACTCCAAGACATCAGGCTTCTGACATGACGCCTCAGCTCCCCATAATTCTGTGGTCATCAGTCACATAGGGCAATGCCCCAAGCCCCTCCACAGACGGAGGATGTGATCACAGATCACGTAGCCTCAAGACAGATCTCATTTTTAATGAGGTACCTAAAGGCCTGAAGGGCTTAGCCAATTAAGCTCTCCTTCCCAGACATGCCTCCCAGGAAAAGGTATTTAATCTCAGGCCCACCCTGAGAAAATGGGGTACAGTTTCACTCATCACAACTCTTCGTCATGACAATAAATGCCTTAAAACCATGGATTGCCTCTTCTCATCGGTATCCCCTGTGGGGAACAACGGAAAAGGTCTTCCTGTAAAGATCCACATCTAATCTCCCACAGGAGGCCTCTCAGGCTCTCAGTCATGGTTTCCACCAAGCCAAGCCATCTGCCCAAGCAAGCCAAAGACACTCTCATCGCCATAGAACCCAGCTGGAGCTTTCTCCTCCCCATTTTTTTCCCTTTGGCCTGGGCTAGAGCCTGCCCACTGGCCCACACTCTGTTCTCAGTTCTTCCGCTGACATCCAGCTGTGTCTGCAGTGCCAAGGGTCTGACCTCCATGTGTCCCGGGAACTGATGAGCCAAACTCAGGCAGTTCCTTGGGGACCTCAGACTACACTTCCCCACCCCCAGAGTGTGATCCTGCAGCTTCTCACAGCCTGACAGTGTGGGGGTTGTGCACATTCAAACTTCCTGTGTCCTGCTTCCATGAGTGGCCCTAGCCCTGCGACTGACTGGAAACCATTTTAACCCATAGTGGACCTGTTTAGAAATTGTTCTTCTGGAGTGAATCCAGTCTTCATTGTCCGGATATAAGCAGTTCAGTAGACACGAATCAGCAGCAGAAGCTCAATCTACTCACAAACAACATTCATGAATCAGTAAACTTTGTTCCATCCAGAAGAAACCACTAGGCTCCGCCAGTAGACCAGAGTCTACAGAAAGAAGAAGCAGCAGCTGGAACACTACCAGAAGTTGTTTGGTGCGTTTCACTCTATGAAATCAGGACAAACAATGACCCGCAGAGAATGGCAAGGTGAACCAATATCATAAAGCATTGTGAGCAAAGCCCAAGGATAACAAGAAAAGTGTGGCAAGGCAAAATACCACCATGCCTCATCCACTGTCTGTTGGGTTATGTTTATACCCTGTCAAACACATCATGTGTCCTCCGTAGTATTTGCTCAAATAAAACATTAGATGCCTTTTTTTGTAAGCTGCTTCCAGAAAAACACCACGAGTTTCTTCTCAGCAAAACATCTTCCCACGTGTCAGCATTAGCAAAAATATCCACTCATAGGGCAGTTTCCAAAAAAAAATATCACATGACAGAACTGAGTCTCAGTGAAAGCAGAAATTTCCACTTCAAAGTGATAAATTAGATTCAGATAAAATCCCAAACAATAATATTGTTAGCAAAAGGATAATAATTGGCAAAAACTAGAAATGCTTAAATTGTTGTCAATGGGTTAAAAAAAAATAATTAATTGTACATCGAAACAATGCACCGTTGAAAACTCCACAAACTTTGGATACAAACAAAAGAATTTACACCAACTACAAACCAGTACCCCCTGGGTTACCTGCTTGATAGTCATATGGCATCATAAGACGTCACTCATATAGCATGATCACATAGGTAAAACTGTAGCTTTGAGGATTACATCAACAGTTGACAAAAGACAGGTTTGGAGGAAAGAGTAGTCCTATAAGAAAAGTAAGAGACCATTTGAGTGGTAGGGTTTTCTATATCCCTATTATAGTAACAATATATATGTGTGTGTTTATTTGATTTTCTTAGAGTTTTACTCCATAGGACAAGTTAATGATCTTCAGTGATAACTTAATGAAAAGTTCAAATGTTAGAACATATAAGTTCTGCCTTAAAACAGAAACATCACAAAATGTGATGACAGAGAAAGTTTCGGTACATGTATATATGGCAAAATCTCTATAAGAACTGAAATTATCACTTCCAGTTAGCACATACCAAAGGACTTCATTGCCTGATCGCAATTGAGTTGTACACTAATAGACAAATATAGAACCAGATTATAACCAGACGTGGGCAATTAGCACATGAGCACAGGTGATACAAGGCCACGGAAAGACACAGAGGATGTTTGAGCTCACACCGCTGAAATAAATACATCAATAAGATGTTTGGACAAAGGCTGATCCATGAAGACATTGCTGTCCAGAGAATAGGAAGGGGGGCTATACAGACAGAGAAAAGATTCCTTTTAGGGAAGTTACAACCCTATTAATGAAACTGTCACACTAGATGCAGACCTGCTGTTGGCCACTGGTCCAAAGTATAGAGTTATGTTTTAAATTATGCATCAGTGTAATTTCTTCAGTTCTATGTTTTTTAATGGATGCCATTAATGGAGAAAACTGCAAATGTGAGCAGGAAGTCCTTGTATCTTTCTCTAAATTTTGCTCTCTATATAAAACTACTTTGAAAAATGCTAATATTTTAATGTTTCTGTCTAAATAGAATGTCATTTAGACTGACAAAATATCCAGACTACCACCATTTTTAAAGTGGGGAATCAGTGATGAGTTAGGGAGGATAAAATATCAAAATAAATTATGACAATTAATTTAAAAACTCAGAAAGAAATGAAAGACAATATACACCTATCCATATTATTTACTGTATTTTTAAATAGAGAAGTCAGCTAATGAAGACATTATGAAACTTTAAAGTAAAATAGTATCAGTAAAATAACATAATTTGTGATCCAGAGTACATAAAAATTCCCATTGTGTAGACTTTTATCAGATCTGATATTTTATTTCACCTAAATTTAGACAAAATATTTATTGTCTAGATTTACATGTATTTTCTCATTACAGAGACTAAGACTTACTACTATGCCAGCCCATTTGAAACATTCTTATTATTTTCTTTCATTCTGTGACATTTCATTAAGAACATTTCCATACTACAAGGACTCGATGGGACTGATCTACTTGGCATCACTTTTGCTTCCAATGGTCGAGCAATTTTAATTTGTTTTCAGCCATTGAGCAAATGAAGATGTACAATTAGAGTGCACCTTTGAAGACACGGCTTCCTGCAGGTTATTAGTCATTTATGTCTCTCTCCTCTGCTTAGCAGTGAATACCAGGGTATCATCGAGACTGCTGCAGTAACTGTGAACGTTGTGAGTAGAGATCTTCCATAGGCCCAAGCACAGATCTAATGCCACAGTTTTTGCTCCATGTTGATTACCCACACATTTGCAGGGCAGTAGCCAAGAACACGATGAATAAAAGAACTCACTCACCTGACACCTCTGCCCTACAGCATGTTAATGATAGTGATGTGCTATGAAAAATAGGAAGTCTCACTAATAATCACTCTGAACTCTAACTGTAGAAAATAATATCGATATTTTACTTTAATTTATTAGGTTTTTGAAAATGTCATACATGTATACAAGTCATTTTGATCATATCCATCCCTCAGTGCCCTCCAACTCCTCAAAAGAAGATTCCTTCTCCAGTACATTGGACCCAACTTCACTTCACATCTTCTTGACAACATGATGAACCCAGTCACTGTGATCCATATGTGGAAGTGTAAGGCAATTACTGGGGGGAAAGGAAAATCCACAAGGATGTAATTCCCTAAAGAAAACAGACTCCCAACTCCAGCAGCCTTCAACTAAGCTAGCTCTTCAACTAGCTCTTCAACTCAGCTTTATGAGGCCTTCACATTCTGTCAATTTTATACCTCATAGGATGTTAAAATTGATAGAGAGTTCCACTTGTTTCATTAACACATAACAAGTTTTATCAATGAAACAGATCTGAACATTTTCTCCAATGTCATATTGAAAAGTCTTAGTCAACTTCAAACATCTGCAACGGTCACTTATATCTTTTCTTTTAAAAAAAGTTTTGATTATTTTCAAGAGGGGTGTGTGTGTGTGTGTGTGTGTGTGTGTGTATACCCTAAGGTTAAGTGGTGTAAACAATTAGAAATGGCAAGAAAAAAAATTTACTGAAGACTATAATTTGTTGTTCACACGGTAAGTAGAATTAAAATGACCATATCTGTGTCTGAAGAGCCAGTTCAGTTATTGAAAACACTCTGCTCCTCAGGGCACCTGGGTTCACTTCCCACCACCAACATCACCAGATGGTTCATAGCTCTCTGTGACTCATATTCCAGGGGGTATCATGCCATCCTGTGGCCTTTGTGTACACCACACATGTACAGGGTGCATCAAATAAAATAAGTCGTTACAATTTAAAGCATCGGAATTTCAATGTACACATTATACAAAGTATAACTGCCTTGTCATGAGGATCTCTACAGACAGACATACCACAGTTATTTCTTTTCTTCAGGATCATTGCGAACAGTGAAGGAACTCTTTCAGCACATGTGGTAATGATTAACAATTGAAAATTGTTTTCAAACAATTATTATGGTGGAAGGACTGCTTTGGAAATGATTGTGCTGTTAGTTTCAGCAAAAGTTCAGTATTCTTCCCTGTTGTTCTTTGGAACATTTTGACATTGTTTGCGAAGAGCAGAGGCAGTGTTGTTTTAATACTTAACAGGTTGTAGACACAAGTCAGTTTTCCAACTTCTAGCCTTTTGTTCTTTATTATTATTATATTTATTTATTTATTTATTTATTTATTCACTTTACAACCCATATTAACCCTTCCTCTCCTCCCAGTACCCTCTCATCTAAATCCTCCCCCAACTCTCCTAAGAAGGAGAAGCTCCCCTCTGGGTGTCAAACTCACTCACAAATCCCACCCCCAATCACCAACACTCCACTCCACTCTCACTCCCTTATTCTCCCTAACCCCATCCCCCCAAACCCACACATCAAATTGATGTGGGACTAGGGATAAACTCTCCCACTGAAGCCAGACAAGGCTATCCATTTAGCAGTGCAGATAACCCCTGCTCCAGTTGTTTGGGGAATCCATATGAAGACCAAGCTACTTGTTTGCTTCAGATATACAGGGGGCCTAAGTCTAACCCCATTCTTGCTCTTTGTTTAGTGATTCAGTCACAGGGAGCCCCAAGGGTCCAGGTTAATTGACACTGTTGGTCTTCCTATAGAGTTCCTGTTCTCTTAAGGTCCCTCAATATTTTGCCCAACCTTTCTGTATGACTTCCCCAAGCTCCTTTTATGCTTTGGGTGTAAGTCTCTGCATCTTTTTCCCTTGGTTGTTGGGTGAAGTCTCTCAGAGGACAGCTTTGCTAGGTTCCTGTCTGCAAGTTTAATAGAGTATCATTGATAGTGTCAGAATTGGTTCTTGCCCATGGGATAGGTCTCAATTTTGGGCAGTCATTGGTCAGCCATTCCTTCAGACTCTGCTTTGTCTTTGTCTCTGTACGTCTTGTTGGCAGGGCATGTTTGGGATCAAAGGCTTTGTCCGTGGACTGCTGTCCTTATCATTCAACTGGGATAACTTCCTGGCTACAGAAACAGGTGACTTCAGGATCCATATCCCCAACTTCTAGGAATATCAGATAGAGTCACCCCTTTAGACCATCTGGGGCCTCTTCCCCTAATAGGTCTTTGGCATGTCCTAGAGATTGCTCCCTGCTACTCCAGCTGATATCCCTTCTCTCTCCCCTACTCACCGTACATATGATCCCCACCTCAAAGTCTTTTGTTCTTGCAAGAAGGAAATGGTTATCAAATGAATAACAGATAGCAGTTTTAAACATATTTTTGTCCATCTATATATTTATTTTTGAAATCAGAATCACAACAGAAATTAAGCATGGAACTTAGAAGTTTTGTCCATTTTCAAATGGCCCAAATCATGTACAATGATTTGAGAGGATAAATTATTATTGACCTGAAATAGAACATAAAAGAACTTTTAAAAATCCAAGTTTCTTTGCATTGTGAAATGTGTCCACTGCAATTACACATATCACATAAAGGCTAAAGACCTGCCCTATGCAGAGGGTCTTCCCATTAAGTCTCTTTCCAGTCCTTTTAAAGGGTTCCACTTCAGATATTCCATGCAGTTACAGTCCTGACCTGTGGCTCTCTACTATTTCTGTAGCCCCAGAACATGGCAAACATAACCCAACCAGATATATTTAGTCCTCAGATATACTCTTACTTACATAAATTATATATTTAAGGCAAGAGTTATACAACTCTTATGATATTAACTAAATGTATTCGTCTGAAGACAATGGCTGTACTATTGTTGATGTGAAAGCCAATTCCCCCCTTTATGTAACCTATATAGGATGGGTATTGTGTCACATTAAGTGGTTCTTCATAATATGGAGCTCTAGGATAATGTAGACACTATTGATTATACTTAATACAATTATCACTAGCAACTTGAAATGACATCATAGAATATTGAAGATTCAAATGTTGTTCAGTAAAGAAAATCATTAAGCCTAAATGTTTAGTTAATGTACAAGTAGGAAAAGGAAAAAATTAATAAATTACATAAATGTTAAAATGGATAAGCTCATTAAAATCCCATTACTTCTATTGCAATATCAGTAAAAGCTTAATAGGTTGTGATTGTGGGCCAATTTTCCAGCTGAGGCCTCTTGTTCTTGCACAATGTAAACAGGAAGAAAAGGCAGTTGGACATGAAAATTGTGATACTACCAGACCTTGTTCAACTTAGAAAAACAAGCTAAATCTAAATATGCTTTCTAAAAAATTAAAAACTGATATTTAACTCTCTTCATTGTAAGATACATATAAAATTTACCATGTTTTGTGCTGTGTGTCATTTAAAGATGGATGGATGAATAGATGATAGATAGATAGATAGATAGATAGATAGATAGATAGATAGATAATAGATATCCATGTATATATGTTTCTTTGTCATCTTCTATTTTGTCTATCTTTTCTTTGTCTATCTGTCTACTAAGTAAAGTATAGAGGTAAAGTATTGTTCTTTTTTGGTAGATTCTACAATCATTGCTGATATATCAAGTTCTGGGTGGGTTGAGTTAATGCTAACTTGATGCTCCCTCACTGAGTATTTCTTAAGGCCACACAGGACAAGTTGTTTTCATTACTTAAAGATGACTGACACATTTTTTTGTCCAGGCTTTCAGCATTTAGAGTTGAACCTTATTATGAAACCTGATGGTCTTCTTCCAGTACTCTATAGTCTGAATTTGATTATTTTCCAAACACAGCATAGCAACTCAAAAGTATTTTTATATCACTCAAGTATGATAATTATTCTGTTTTTTAACTATTTCTTTTATTTGTGAAGATTATCATTACATCTTTCCTCCCATCCTTTCCTCCTTCTAAATCCTATTTTACACATAAAATTAAGATTATTCCTTTAATATACTTAATTAAGAATTTTAAACATTGTGTATATGTGTGTATATGTGTGTCTATACAAGCACCTTCATAATACTTTTGGATTTAGATAAAGGAAGTGATTGTATATCCTGAAATAGAGACTAATTACATCTATATTAATCACTGAAAAGAATTAATAGTTTATCATAAGAAATGAAGAACACATTTTTACTCCAAAATTTTTTTTGAAATGCTCTCCTGAAAGAAACTCTTTAATGAAGTCATCCCTGATGTCATATCTACACAAGCCACAAGAAGTTAGCTGATTGAATGTATAGATACATTTACTCATATATGTATATTGATATATATGGATATATATGAGTAATATCAAAATAAAAGAGTTCACAAATCTGAGAGGTACTTAAGGGAACATGAGAGCAGCTGGAGGGAAGCAGCTTGGGAGGGATTAAAGGTAGGAAGCAGAAGGAAGGAAATAGCTAGGGAACAGGCCTATGCAACAGCCTGGGAATGTACAGATTACAGTTACTTCTGAGAGAGCATCCTGAGGATGTCAGGTTGTATTGTTTAAAGATAAAACTAAACAATTGTGGATGAAAGACAAACACCTGAGAGACCTCTAGAGTCCACATCTTTTATAAAGAAAATAAGTGGAATACCGTACAGAGAAAAATAGAAAATAACTTCATTTTTTTGCCTACATTTATTTCATCCCAGACAAGCTCCTTGGAGCCAGGAATTGCCTTAAACTTGATTAAAAGCAGAAGAGCAAACCTTCTATCCATAAAGCAGCAGCAGATCTTAAGAAGATGGCCTAGTCGGCCATCATTGGGAAGAGAGGCCCATTGGTCTTGCAAACTTTATATGCCTCAGTACAGGGGAACGCCAGGGCCAAGAAGAGGGAGTGGGTTGTTGTTGGTGGTGGGGGGGGGGTATGGGGACTTTTGGGATAGCATTGGAAATGTAAATGAAGAAAATACCTAATTAAAAAAGCTCAAAAAAAAAGAAAAAAAGAAAAAAGAAAAGAAAATGTTAAACACATACATCACATTAAAATGGCATATCTTCTTGTGACTAAAAAAAAAAAAAAATCCTACCAACATAAGGGAGAAGACTAAAGGTAATGAGCATACTAATTGGCTTCATTTCCATAATCATTTCTCAATGTTCATGCAGACCAATAGATCATATAGTATATTGCAAATGCATTGAAATTTTACTCATCTATAAAGCCTGAATGAAACCGAAAAGTGTCATATTATAGTTTCTTTGTCAAATGAATATATAATATCTCATTCATCTTTTCTGCTTAACCACATGGTTTTTGAAGATAAAACACAGGCAGAGCTGCCTTGAAGCATTTCTTAGGATAAGATTATTTTAGGTTACAACCTACCTTCCTCATGGGAAAAGACAACTAAGGAGCTCTTTAGAGATTTAGGGGGTAGATAAGACAACTTTTTTGCTGTGGCAAAATGAAGGGAGAATGGAGTGAGGTCAAATGATTTATTCTCTAGCAACACATTTCTTAACATTTTTTGTAAGTAACACAATGTAATACACACAAGAAAAGTATTTTTCTAAGTGTTAAGCATGCATATATTCCTCTAAATTGCTACTTAAATGCAGAAATACAAAAACAATGCTCTGTGTGGATGACCTCTTTTTTAGCATTTGCTGAAAACTCCTTGTGAGAAAGATCAGGTGTGTAGCTCAGAGAAGTGATAATTAGCAAGGATTTGACTCTACTCTAATCTTACACCTCTGCTGCATAACATGCGGCATTAGCCTTCTAAATTTATCCAAATGAGCATTGCAGTGAGTTATAAAATGCAAAGAGAAAAGCCCCATAAGGATCTTTGGAAGCAATGTCAAAATGATCAGATGAAATATACATAAAGATTAGGTGATTTTTTTTTCTGTTTTATTTTATTAATCTCTTCCATTTATCAAGAAGTTCAGCGAGAACATCATCTGGATTTAATGGATGTTCTTATATTGACTTCTCTCCTTCTAAACATATGATTTATAAAATAGGAGCTAAATCATGGTTGATTTTCAGGAAGAACTTTTGTAAAATGTACAATCAGTGATATATATTTGAGATAACATGGAGACCCCAATGGAGGAGTTAGGTGAAAGACTGAAGGATCTGAAGGGGTTTGGAATTCCATAGGAATAACAACCATATCAACCATTCAGACATCCCCCACCCTGAGCTCCCAGGGACTAAACCACCAAAAGAATAAAGATGGAGAGACCTATGGCTCCAGCCGCATATGTAGCAGAGGATGGCCTTCCCTGGCATCAATGGGAGACAAGTCTCTTGGTCCTGTGGAGGCTCCATGCCCCAGTGTAGGGGATTGCTAGGACCATAAAGCAGAAGGGGGTTGGTGGGTGAGGGAGCACCCTCAGAGAATCAGGGGAAGAAGGGTGGCATAGATATTTTGCGGGGGGAAAACCAGAAATGGGGATAACATGAAATGTAAATAAATAAAACAACCAATAAAAAAGTCTTGAACATTAATTGGCTAATGTAATCAGTAGTACGGATTTATTAAAGGCTGTTCTGAGATTCCAGGGTAGCTGAAGTGCCTAGTGATAAGTTCGGCGTCATGCTTGGCTAGTATTTGACAAAACAAGACAAGACATATTCCCAGGCTCTGTTTGTCCTTTGAAATGGCTCTTGATGTTTTTTCTCCTGAGGTAGTTAAGAAGGATGCATTCTTATAACCCTAATAGTGGTCTTTGTTTTGATGAGAGAGGGAATACTAAAATGTTTGCTATCAGGCTGCAGCCATGAACTTTGCCTTAAACTCTTTCACTTCTACACATGTGCTGGAGAAAATAAAAATTTAACAAAACAATACAAAACACAAAAGTGTATACCTAAGCAGAGATGCTGTGGAAGACACTTCCTAGTGTCTTTTTGCTTGATCTACAAAGTACACAACAACCTCGCTTATCTGCAATGATTTATAATCTTTTTTTTCCTTTTATACAGACCTTGGTTGTTTATGTTTATTTTTAAAAGATAATTTTTGTGTTCTTCACAGGTTATAGAATTTCCTTTCTTGTATTTACAGATTTAAAGACACCTCAAAAAATGTCCCCCCCCCCCAGATCAGAATACTACACTTTCAACTGACCTATGAATAGAGTATCTTCTTCAAAAGGTCCCAGGAAGACCCACTGGAGTTTCTGATGTACAATAATTCATCTCAAACTGTCCCACAGGCACAGCTTATTCATATCCATTTAGATATTTTAGAAAGAGACTCCATGAGGATTATTAGAGATTCCATGTTGCTGCTCTATCAAAAATATTTTCAAATATTACAGCTCCTAAGTTAAGTCATAGACTTGCATTTGTTTATCCCCTGCAATGATCTATTTTTGGGATAAATAATATTCCTGCAACGTGTTTTCCAATCTGGAAATAAATTACCTAGATATTGCCATAATCACTGACTGGTATAATGATAATTAAATTATTATTATTTATTTGGATATATTATTTTTTTTAGCATCCTAAGAATTTTTCTTTCAAAAGTTGATCTCTAAGACTCATCTAAACCCTTTTGTTTAGAAAACATCCTGAACAGGAAGGAATCTCATGGTCTAGACATATTTCAGATTTGAATTATGATAGAGGAATGAGTGATTATTTTTTTTCTAATGACTTGAATACCACATTTCTTAAGAGGTCCAATATTAAGGATGTAAACTCCTCAAGGAGAAAAGAGAAGAATCAGATACAATTGAGAATCAAAAGCTATATATTTTTAATAAGTTCCGTATAAGCCCTAAGATGCTATTTTAAACACTCATAAAAGTGTTTTCTCTCAAAGAGACAATACACTGGAGCTTTGGGATGTTTTTTCCTGAAAAGCTAACTCTGAATCTTTCAATAACTTACCTTTCTAAAAGGTAGCCATGGGATAGATCCATAAACGAACACAATATTTGAAACATGTAAAAGCCAAACATGGTGTTTTATTCATTGAAAATCATGAAACTGTCATAAAAATGCCTTAAAAGCTTTTCATCAAGGATCCCTTGCTTACTTCCTGAAGAATACACGATATAAAAAATTCTATCTGAGAAGTCAGCCACAAATACATCTTAAAAATTCTCCATAATCCTCTAACTTTTCTCTTACGGACAGCAACTCTTCTAAATTGTTTCTCAAAGTCCATACAGAAGATTCCAACTAAACTAAAACCACCAAGCTATACTACACCATAACAGCCACATAATTCAAGAGTAAACAGTTTGCTTTATCCCTAACCATGAAAGCTATAAAATGAATCTTAAATATCATAGACTTTATTTTAAGAGTTTCTGGTGCACGATAGTATTAAGAACACCTCTTGTTGAGTTATTTTGATCCTAACTTCCCCTTGATATTGACAACGAAAGATTTCTGAGGCTAGACCTTTGATTCATTGCATCATCTTCAGTATTTATGCAAAAGCAGGCAGTAATCAGAAAACATAAGAAAATCTTAAATAAAAGAATGATGTTTCCCAATCCAGATGTCTCACAATGGAATAATGGATACAGAAAATGTGGTTCATTTACACAATAGAATACTATTCAGCTATTAAGAATGAGGACATCATGAGTTTTCAGGCAAATAGATGGAATGAGAAAATAACATCCTGAGTGAGGTAACTCAAACCCAAATGGACATCCACTTTGTGGTATGTACTCACAGAGAGGTAGATATTAGCCAAAACACCACAGAATACCTAAGATACAATCCACAGAATTAAAGGGTAACAAGTAGAAGGGTTCAAGTGAGGATGCTTCAATTCCACTTGGGAGGGAGAAGAAAACAATCACAGAAGGTAAAGGGAGGGGGAACTTGGTGGGAGAGGGGGAAGAAAAAGGGGAAACATGATCAGGTATTGGGGGAGGGGGTACAGGAGAGAAGACCTCAGGGTCAGCAGAATAAATAGAAATATGCAACCTTATGGGTTGGGAGGTGGAGGTGGGGACCCTCTAGAAAGTACCAGAGACTCTCAGGACTCAAAGGCAGAGACTTAGATGAAATGCCCAACAGTGGGGAGAGAGGACTTGTAGAGTCCACCTCCAGTATAAATACAGGATATCAAGTAGAAGGATGGGGTTGCCATCCTACAGTCAAAATCTCTGGCCCAGAATTGTTCCTCTCTAAAAGAATTACAGGGACAAAAATGGATAAGAGACCTAGGGAAAGACAGTCCAGCGACTGGCTCAACTTGGGATCCCTCTCATGGAGAGTCTCCAAGGCCTGACACTATTACTGATGCTATGGTGTGCTTACAGGCAGAAGCCTAACATGGCTATCCTCTGAGAGGCCCAACAAACAGCAGACTGAGACAGATGCAGATACATCCACCCAACCATTGGACTGAAATCAACGACCCCTGTGGTTGAATTATGGAAAGGCTAGCAGAAGCTGAAGGAGGGCAACCCATAGGAAGACCAACAGTCTTAACTAACTGAACCCCCAAGATCTCTAAGACACTGAGCCACCAATCAGGAAGCATACATGAGCTGGTCTGAGCCCTCCTCAGCCACCCATGTACAGCAGAGGACTGACTGGTCTGGCCTCAGTGGAAAAAGATATGCCTATCCCTCAAGAGACTAGAGGCCTCAGGTAGTGGGAAGTCCTGGCAGGGTGTGTATCCTCTTGAAGACAGGGGGAGAAGGAATGAGATGAGAAACTGTGGGAGGGTGGACCAGGAGAGGGGCATAAAAAAAATTATGTTTCCATGCCTATAGTTTTCCCAAACAAAAATTCCCTAAGGTAATATTCTACCAGTGAATCATAAATGTGAGGGAGATAAAGGATGGTTGTTCTCTGATTCATTTCTCTGCTATTGTTCATCTTTTTTCTGAATAACATTACTGAAATGAGAAAATAATTACTAGTTTTTACTCTCAGAATATGAATACTGTTTATAGAAAATGTAGCTCTGATATTCTTGTCCCTGAAGTCCCTTAAATAGTCTTACTAATTAGGTTAATGTATCACTTGATTCATGGAGAAGGTGGTAAAGTTGACTGGTTGTAGTGATGATTACACAATTCTCATTGACTTAACTACATTTTCTTCACAATTTTAAGATATATAGTGTGTCCCTGTAAAAGAAGACAAAACACTTACATCAGTAACATGTAGCCCCGAGGAAAGGATGCAGCAGGAGATGAAGTGTTCCTAGGTTTTAGGAAGTGACATCAGAGGGAAATACCACTAATACTCATGAAGGTCTAGTTCTACTCTAAGGTATAGTTGGATGCTTCTCATGAATAAGTAATAACATACTTTTAAAAACTGAATATGTTAAACATAAGGGGATAATAGATGATAGACAGGTAAATAGATGATAGAAAACATAAATGATAAAGATAGATGATAGATATGGATAAGAAAGATGGTAGGTAGGTAGGTAGGTAGGTAGGTAGGTAGGTAGGTAGGTAGATAGATAGATGATAGATAGATAGATAGATAGATAGATAGATAGATAGATAGATAGATAGATAGATAATGTTAAGCATATTTTAGATCACAAGAGTAAGGCCTGAATGATTATCATAGCAATGCCTGAATACAGAAAGGAGAAGGCATCAGTCCCATATAAGAAATTCTCTGGAGAGTTAGAATGAACTGCAGTGACAGCTGCAAGAGCCCAAGGAGTCCATTAGACTGAGAAGTGTGCGCCTATTCTATAAAACAGCTGTTTCCGGATCACTGCCCAGATCTGAGCTCCATGGGAAAGAGTGATAATTAGCAGCAAATCTTGCAAATAAACTTGTGCCTGATGAGATCTGAGTCTTAGGAGATTTGGTTTTGCCATTCTATCTGCATAAGCCAAGAAGAGTTTGAATGAATGTGGAGAATAGAATCTCAAGGGAAATCGGTCTGAAAATAACAGTGATGGGTAGTCATTCAGATGTTGTTTGAAAAGTAAAGAACATGTCCTCATTTTTATTTTACTTTCATTTTATTTATATGTCTTTCATGGCTGGAATGTGCTTCACCCCTGAGATGTTAATATGTTTTAGAATGCTGATTCTAAGATGATTAAATATGATTTAATCAGAGGATGAACTCCTCTAGCACATGAGGTCTATTGGTAGGATTGATAGGTATCAGGTCATGATAGCATCTGAAGAGGTAAAAGCTGGTCGTTCTCGGTGGAAAGAATCTTGAGCTCTTGCAAGAAAGGCCAATACTTGGATTGGGGCAGACCCTGTGTTCCACTCACCAGAGGTCTTAGGATCCCATGGGGAATCCTGTGTGGGCCCTTGTGGGTGTCGGGAGACTCCGCTGCCAAGGCACCCCGGTGCTCGAGTGGTGGATATTAGCCCAAAACCTAGGATACCCAAGATATAAGATACAATTTGCTAAACACATGAAACTCAAGAAAAATGAAGACTGAAGTGTGGACACTATGCCCCTCCTTAGAATTGGGAACAAAACACCCATGGAAGGAGTTACAGAGACAAAATTTGGAGCTGAGACGAAAGGATGGACCATGTAGAGACTTCCATATCCAGGGATCCACCCCATAATCAGCTTCCAAACGCTGACACCATTGCATACACTAGCAAGATTTTATCGAAATGACCCAGATGTAGCTGTCTCTTGTGAGACTATGCCGGGGCCTAGCAAACACAGAAGTGGATGCTCACAGTCAGCTATTGGATGGATCACAGGGCTCCCAATGGAGGAGCTAGAGAAAATACCCAAGGAGCTAAAGGGATCTGCAACCATATGGGTGGAACAACATTATGAACTAACCAGTACCCCGGAGCTCTTGACTCTAGCTGCATATGTATCAAAAGATGGCCTAGTCGGCCATCACTGGAAAGAGAGGCCCATTGGACATGCAAACTGTATATGCCCCAGTACAGGGGAACGCCAGGGCAAAAAAAAAAAAAAAAAAAAAAAAAAAAGGGAATGAGTGGGTAGGGAAGTGGGGGGGGGAGGGTATGGGGGACTTTTGGGATAGCATTGGAAATGTAATTGAGGAAAATATGTAATAAAATAAATAAATAAATAAAAAGAATGGCTGATACTGAGAACAAACTAAGACTCTCTATCCTTTGCTTTCCCATTCTCTTGTGATTTCTTGCATCTCCTCCCATTGTATGGTTGATGCCAACTGCCATTTTGTGACGCAAATCAGACCCTCCACAGATGTACTTTCCCAATAAATGAAACTCTTTTCTACATAAAGCTTAAGTTTATTGTTTTGTTGTTATTTGTTTTTATGGGTGTGTTTGCTATAACAATTAAAATAAATCAAGTAAAAGCCAGAATATATCGAAAAATCCTCAGAATTTTTACAAGTGTATTATCCCTAGTATATTCTTTTTTGCCCCAAAAAACTTCCTAAATTACTATTGAATATTATTTATAAATCTACATACATAAAGTAATAGGAAATGAATACTTAGACCGACAGGCAATTAGGTAAATCTTCTGTGTAGACGGGAAATATCAGTTAAACAAATTTCAACCACATCTGGCTTTCCTGAAGCTGCCTTAGTGTCAGTTCCTTTATGAAGCTGCCATTTGGAAAGAACTTCTCTCTTCTGAACTCTAGCCCAGATGTTTCTCTGTTGCATAGCAGTTTCTTTCTTCATTGAAACATTCTTTTCTGCAGCTAAGGGTCTTAAGGGTCTTAAAACAGCAAAAGAAAAGCAACAAAGAGTTCTAGGAAGTCCCTGAAATTTACCAGATTAAGGAGGCTCTCCCCAACGTGAACTATAAAGATTGCTGAGAGTCATTTTGAGACTCTCAGGCAAGTCAAGCTGTAAACAAGAAGCAGACATAATTAACATGGCCGGAAATGAAGCAGAGAGTAACAAAGCAGCTTGGAAAGGAGTGGAAACTAGCCTGGTTTCTTTGAAGAGGTATAGATCAAGTCCACCTCTAAGCAGCTCTTTTCAATACAGTGAGTTTCCGGCATGGTATGCAGCTTGCTCTATGTTCTCAGATTTTGTATACCGTCACCTATGTCTGTTTTGCTCTTGTAAGTAATCCATATTCCTGTAAGTAACCCAGGGAAATTCATTAATTTTCCAAATTAGACGAGTATTATTCATGCTTTAGTCTGTCATTGCTCCTGATCTGAGGTATTGTTTTGTATCCCCAAGGAAAAGTTCTATCTTTCTATTTGTTTTCTGTTGTGAGAAAATACTGACCATAACCAATATGGGAAGGAAGATGTTAATTTTTTCTGTATATTACTGTCTGCCATCATGTTATAGTCCATCACTGAGGGAAGTCAAGGCAGGAAATCAAGGAAGGAACTCATGTAGAGACCATAGAGGAGTGCTTAATACTAAACTGTTTCTGATCACCTCGCTTCTATAAACAACTCAGAATCACAACTCCAGGACTGATGCTGTCAACAGTAAGCTAGATCCTCCTTAATCAATTGGCATGCAGGACACCAAAGACACCTACATACCTATCTGATAAAGAACATTCTTCATTTGAAGTTTCATCAGCTGATTATATCATGTTAAGAATCAGGATTAGTGACTGTTTCTTCCTGTTGTCTGCCAATCTGGTGGCAGAACACTCAGCTCCCTCACCAGGACCCTGTCTGCCTACAGTCTACCATGCTTCTGCCCTGACAATAATAGACCAAACCATTAAATCTGTAAGCCAATTAAATGTTTTCCTTTATAAGAGTTGCCATGGTCATGGTGTCTCTTCACAGTAATAGAACCTTGATTACTAGAGATAGGTATGATATACCACACCTACCTGTGGAGCTAGTAGTATTTGATAGCTGTTGGGAAAAGAAGGATTCTTGTTTGTTTGTTGTATGTGGCTGCTGGTATGTTGATCACACTAGCTGAGAAACACAAACCAAACTAGATATAGAAAAATGTAAAAAAAATTCAAAGTTGAATGTGAAAGTAAGGAAAAGAGTAGGATGGTTATAGAGGGTGATTATAGAGTTTAAGAAAGAGATGTAAATATACTCACAAAACACTGTATAAAAATCTCAAAGAATTAATGAAATAATTATATATATATGCATATATATATATATATATATATATATATATATATATATAATTCTCCTTTCCTACATTACATTCTGACTGAATTTTCCCCTCCCTCAATTCTGCCCAGTTCCCCCTTCATTTCCTTTCTGCCCAAATCCACTCCTCCTCTGTTTCCCTTTAGAAAAGAGCATGCTTCCCAGGGATATCAACCAAAGACAACATATCAAATTACAATGATACTAGGCACAAACCCTTATATCAAGGCTGGTAGGATGACCCAAGAAAGAAAACCAGGGTGCCAAGAGCAGACAAAAGAGTCAGAGACACCCTCCATTCCCAATGTTAAGAGTCCCCAAAAAAGACCAAGCTATGCAAGTTATTTATATCGGTTGTATATATGAATATATCTATCTATCTATATATATATATAATACATATATATACATATTTCTCTCTCTCTCTCTCTCTCTCTCTCTCTCTCTCTCTCTCTCTCTCTCTCTCTCTCTGTGTGTGTGTGTGTGTGTGTGTGTGTGTGTGTAAATATATCCTATGAGCTCTGTTTAGTTGATTCTATGGGTTATGTTATAGGGGTGTCCTTGCCCTCTCTGGTTCCTAGAATTTTTCCTTCCTCTCTTCTACAGGTTTCCCTTTGCTTTGCATAGTGCTTTGCTCTGGGTCTCTGCATCTGCTACAATGAGTTCCTGTATGATGCCTCTGCTAATGACCAATGAACTAGGCACCTATCTATGAGTAGAGCAGAATAATTTTAGGAATCATTTAATTGCCTTTATTATTGTTGTTGATAGTTGTGCTTAGTTCTATTATAGGTCTCTGGGCTATCCACACTTGCATTCCTTGCCATCCAGGCAGTTTTGCATGGGTTTCTTCTTGTGGAGTGGGCCTCAAGTTGGACTACTCTTTGGTTGACCACTCCTACAAATTCTATACCATTGTTACTCAAGCACATTTTGCATACAGGATACATTGTAGTTCAGAGGACTTGTGGCTGAGTTGATGTCTCAGTATCACCAGTAGAATCCTTTCCTGATTTCAGAAGATGACTGGTTCAGGCTCCATATACTCCAGGACTAGAAGATTCACTAGGGCCTACATCATAAATTCCAGGGAGTTTCTACTGCATTAGGCTTCCACATCCCCAAATGCCCCTCAATTATAGACATTTCTCACAGTACTCTCTCCCCCCATCCTTCCCTTTACCTGATCCCTGCTCTTCCCACCCCCAGCTATTCCCAGTTCACCCCTGCAATCTATTCTAATTTCTCTTCCCATGCTTTTGAACCCTCCTTATTATTTAGCCTCCGTGGGTCTGTGAATTGTAGCATAATTATCCTTTACTTTATAGCTAGTTTCCACTCATAAATGAGTACATATTTTGTTTGTTTTCCCAGATCTGGATTTCCTTGGTCAGGATGAATTTTTCTACTTCCCTTTTATTTACTTGGAAAGTTCATGATGTTCTTATTTTTAGCAGCTGCATAATACTCCACTAAATAAATATACCACACTTCCTTTATCGATTCTATCACATGTACAAGAATGCATCATAAAGATTATCAACACAATCAAGTAAGCTTCATCCCAGAGACACATGGTTGATTTCATCATATGAAGATCAGTCAATGTAATACACTATATAAAAAAACTGTAAGAAAAAAATCATTGATTTTTTTTAAAAGGTACTAATATTTATTTTTGTTTATAAATGACTAAATTTTAATACTTAAGATCTAAAAATCAGGACAAATCATGGAAAACCATTTGATATCTTGAATTTTGTGAGATAATGTCATATCACTCTTGTCTTTTCTTATTTATCCTATTGATATTTTTAAAGCGTTGTGCATTTCGCATTAAAATCACCTATCCTGTTTATGGTATTCATGGTAGATAGATGAAGATATATATATATAACACTTTCTAAATAAAAAGAGCACGTTTGCTTGAATAAACACTATAAATTCTGTTACAGTGATGCCAAGATACAATCCCAGGAATAACCAGATCATTATCCCTGATAATACTTTATTTTGCCCAAACATAAATGCAGTTTTACAATGTAAATTTATATGAAACCATGACTATAAGATAAAAATCAAGAGAGGTATTTCGGGATCCTCCAGTAGTACTATGTCCAATTTTCTGAGGCCAGCCTGATCTACCAAGTGAGTTCCAGGACAGCCAGAGCTATACAGAGAAACCCTGTCTCGAAAAAAAAAAAAAAAAAAAAAACCAAAAATCAAAATAAATAAAAGATATAAAATCAAATGTCATATATGACAGTATATGTGTGTGTTGATGCTAATATCTCTTCTCCTTTCAAAATTTTGTGCTTATTTTTAAGTCATCTTTTTAATAGCTGTCTTTCTGCTAATTTTATTAGCTTTCTGAGAATTATTGTTTCCATTTATATTAAAACATGAAAATATCATTGCTTTAAATAGTATGATGATGATTTCTGTCTTTTGTATAAAGGATATGATCCCTGCCTAATTCTTAAGACAAATTATCTGCAACAATAAAAGGCAAATAACATTTCATAGAAAATAAAACCATGTTGAAAAATCTGTATGTTAAATACATACAACTCAATAAGCTTGAAATTCCAAAAATGATGATCATATACTTCAGGCAAATTCCAACAATTAAAAATTAATGGTTCCTTAAGAATTTTTTACAATGTGCTTTAGGTTTTGGTCATAATTATTCCCTCTCCAAATTCTTCCCAGATCTACCACCTCACTTCTCCATACACCCAACTTTGTGTCCTTTTTCTCCCTCAAGATGAAAAAGTGCTGCCCAAACAATTTGGAGCTTGCTGATATACCAATGACTACTCTTGGAGAAAACAGATAACAGTTATCTACAGCTTTAAGGCTAGAGGTGATTTCATGCTCAACCTTTCCCTCCATACTGGTATATGTCTGGTTTGAGCTTGAATGGTCTTTTGCATGCTGTCAATAACTATGTGAATTCATTTGTGCTTCTGCCCAACTGTTTCCAGGATACACCATTTCCTGGTAGTTATCTACTGCTTCTGACTCTAAAACTCTTGTTGGCCTTCCCTAAGACTTTGGAGAAGGGAATGTGGTAAATATCTCCATTTAGGGCAGAATACTCTGCAGGATATTTTTTCTCTATACTTTGGCCAGCTGGGAGTTTTTGTATGAATAACCATCTGCAGCAAATAGAATCTTTTCTAATGGTGATTGAGAGATTCATTGATGTGTGTGTATGCAATAAATCATCAGCAGTCATTTTAATAATATGCCTATTTCGCAGAAATATTAGGGTATTCCATTGGAAAAATAACGGTCTAGTCATAGGTCCTTGGCCCAATAATAGTAGTAGACAAGGATTCCAACTTGTGAAGAAAGACATAAGTATAATCAGAAAATGGTCCGATATTCCCATGACATTCATGCCAGTATTCAACAAGAGTACATGTCTTGTCATTATGGTCATTCAGTGTTCACCTCTCAGTATAATTAATGATTCCTTTTCTTCTTCAGTACCTTGCATAGCACCACAAAATCTAACCAGGAAGGATAAAGCCTCTGGGCCAGCACCAGTTTGTTTTCATCATACCCAAGTATGTGATGTGTTCATCCCTAGTATTTCAATGTCACATTCCGCATAGTAACCAAGAGCATAGTCAATAATCTGTAATGTTGACATTGGACCTCACTGCCAACAACTCACAAAACAGTAACCCATTCCTATAACTGTGGCTTTTGTTTTTTATATATATATGTGTGTGTGTGTGTGTGTGTGTGTGTGTGTGTGTGTGTATACATGTGTGTGTGTGTGTGTATAAAACATATACCTATGGAAGCTAGCTTCTGCAGCAGTAGGTTTTCATATGGCTTTTAAAAAAGGAGTTTAGTGTTATTTATCCTCCCACTATTTCCTCCTGTATACTCTGCTTTTCTGCTACCACAATTTAGCACTGTAACTTTCTATACCAATGAGCTCTATCTTATCTTCTCGGAAAGGCATACCTTATGTCTTCTTAGCAACATCATGGCTTCTATGGATATTCTATTTGAAAAATAGGTATCTAAAAATCCTAAGCCTACATTTAAAAATGAGGCAAAATGTGCAAGGTTTGTGATTCTCAGCCTGGGTTTCCTCACATAGAATGATTGTTTCTTGCCCCACCCCCATACATTTACAAGGGAATTTTCTTTTTCTTTTATTTAATTAGATATTTATTTCATTTACATTCCCAATGCTATCCCAACAGTCCCCCACACGCTCCCCCATCCACGCCCCTACCCACCCACTCCCACTTCTTGGCCCTGGCATTCCTCTGTACTGAGGCATATAAAATGCATGACCAATGGGCCTCTCTTTCCACTGATGGCTGACTAGGCCATCTTCTGATACATATGCAGCTAGAGACACGAGCTCCAGGGGGTACTGGTTAGTTCATAATGTTGTTCCACCTATAGGATTGCAGATCCCTTTATCTCCTTGGATACTTTCTCTAGCTCCTCCATTGGGGACCCTGTGATCCATCCAATAGCTGACTGTGAGCATCCACTTCTGTGTTTGCTAGGCCCCGGCACAGTCTCACAAGAGACAGCTCTATCTGGGTCCTTTCAGCAAAATCTTGCTAGTGTATGCAATGTGTGAGCATTTGGAAGCTGATTATGGGATGGATTCCCGGATATGGTAGTCCTTTCATCTCAGTTCCAAACTGTGTCTCTGTAACTCCTTCCATGGGTGTTTTGTTCCCAATTCTAAGAAGGGGCAAACTGTCCAGACTTTGGTCTTCGTTCTTCTTGAATTTCATGTGTTTCACAAATTGTATCTTATATCTTGGGTATTCTAAGTTTTTGGGCAAATATTCACTTATCAGTGATTACATATTGTGTGAGTTCTTTTGGGATTGGGTTATCTCACTCAAGATGATGCCCTCCAGGTCCATCCATTTGCCTTGGAATCCATTGTATACATATACTATATTTAATCATCTGTTTATTTGCAGATGGATGTCTAGGTTGTTTCCTTGTCCTGGCTATTGTGAATAGAGCAGCCATAAGCATAGATAAGTAGGTATTTCTACAGTATAAGTTCAGGAATGCTACTGTTGAATCATGTTGTAGGCCCTCCTATAATGTGGATTATATAGGAGTACCCAGGCAACTATACCTAGTTGAGGGAATGTATAAAATAAATTTCAGGGAAAGAGGGCAGATAAGGAAATTTCTTTTTAATTTAGAAGTGCACCTCCCACTCCCTTTCTCATTTCTTGTTTCTTTAAAACATCAATATGTTATCTTTTCTAATTTTTTATTATTTTCAACAATCTAGTAAATTTATGGTTTGCATGCAAAAAGTATTCCCAGTAGAAACTAACATTGTCTCAAATATTGTTCCATATTTTTCATAAATGTATTTAATGATAATTTCTAGTTCTGAATCCTTATGAAGGTACCAGCAATTGTGCATTGTTCAATCATGATTATAACTATAACTCCAAGACTATTTCCTGATTCAAAAATGAATTTAAAGGCATATGCTTACTTCATGTAAATTAAGATGACTATAATCCCAAACAAATTTTCATATAAAGAACACTACTGTTAAATAATGGATTTATTCACTAGTTTCTTTAAAGTCAATGAATTTATCAGTGCTCTTACACAAAAACCTTAAAAGTGGTCTCTGTAATCAAAGAAAAATAAAAGTTCCTACTTTCCAAAATAAGTTTTATATTGAGAGTCATTCTCTGTGGAGTAGCTGCCAACTTCGTATGACTTTCATGAGTTTCATTGACTTTCAAGGCTTAGCGTGTTTCACTGATACTATATAGCATGAAGAAAGATGTTCATGTGTTTCTGACTGCTTGCACTTTGTATAACCATCTGATCAAAGCTTTTCATTCTTTTATGGAAGGGCTGCTGCAGCGGACACAGCAGCATTGTTCTAGCACCGGCAGTCACAGGAACATTGTCGCCACGAGTGTGACAACAGCTAAAGCAATCAGATCTAAACTTGATGAAATTGCTACCCAATCCATTTACTGGCTCATATTGAAAAGCTTCTGCATTCTTTTATGGGTCTGTAATGGCAGGTGGCTTGAGTATCAGGACTAGCCTTCTTCCATGGTACCCTGACTCATAACCATGCATACAAAAACACATTATAGCCTTGAGATACTGATTATGTCCATTGTCACATTTCTCTGTGCTTCTGTGTAATTGTTCAGCTGCAAGCCAATTCCAGAAATGCTTACTATAACACACTGGATGAATGTGTGTTCAACCTCCCTAAATGTTACTGGTTATACAGTGGAGAAATGAAGTCCCTGTTGAGACATAAAGGGTACAGTGAGTTCCTTATGTGCTGACCTGTAAAAACACAGATGTTGCTGCCTAAACTAACAAGTCAAATGACAGCCAGTGAAGAATGAATATTGAATACATAGTGAGGGGAAAGTTGCTGTTCATAAATAGGACTTAATAACAAGCATAATGCTACTCAAAGAGGTAAAACATATACAGTGTCTTGATAACTCAGATGTCAAGCAGATGTTAGCCTATTCTTCAATTACTTTATCTGGATAACACACACAGTTAAATAACTCCATTAACAGCTGCTAGTAACATAAACCACCATGTATGACTATTTTCTTCCTAACAATATGTGTGTTCTTGAATATAAAATATTATTGCTATATTTGAACTCTTAACAGCAGGATGAGATTTAAAATTTAAAAAAAAAAAACTAAATTGCAAATAATTTTCCTTAGTTAATCTCTGTTGAACTTCAACAGGGATTTAAATGCCATGCATAATTATGACTGAATAGGACCAGCCATACTTTTGATTGTTAGCCAAGACCTAAAAAGCAACAATCTCTATGATGTTTAACTGTTGCTAGAGGGTTGTAAACACATGTCTGTTCACCCCGGATAGGAAACCCATTGCAAAACAAAGTAGAATGAATCCGAAGTCCAGTGTGGAGAATAGATGAGCTTTATTGCGTTATGGGTAAATGATTATATACAGGAGCAGATAAGACCACAGATACACATAAATCACCATGCATAAATGATGGCTCACTGAAGCTGAAATCCTGGAATTCTTTGCACAACTTGAAGGCAGCTCCATAATTTGCCATATTTCCCTTCAGACAGGTCGGGTGGTCTGATCATCTTCTAGGCCACTCAAGTGTTTAAGTGTATTTCTCACTAAACCTCATGGATTATATAAAAACAAGAATAAAGTGTCCTCATCAATTTTCAGGAATTCTTGAGACAATTAAAATTTTTATTTCTGGAGTTATTGTTGTAGAATTTATTTAATCCCAACCCATGCTTTCTACACTGCCTTTGTTCATTAAGTTCCCAGATAAAAGTCACACAAACCTTTATATTTACAATAAGCCTTAATCAGTACTAGAGCTGGGCAGATATCTGTCCTCTATATTATTAAAATCTATGTTGCATGATAACCATGTCTTATTACTTACTATCTTTCATCTGAGCTGCTCTTAATTCCAATTTCCCAGCACTCAGGGCCATGTGTTCTTGACTTCTAACACACGGGGACATTTTTATTTATCCTTATCTTCTTCTCTCCAACACGGAGAGAAGGAAGAAAGGAGAAATTTGCCCTGAAGGGAGAGGAACTAGGATCACATGGCCAGGAGAATGAACAAGTAACTGGGGTGCACACTGGGGAGGTAACCATGCCAGCAGTTGTAGATTAGAGTTGACCTCCCCCCCCCCACCAGTAATTGTCAAAGCCAAATAAAATAAACATAGTCTGAGACTCATTTATTGTAAGCAAGTTAGGGATAAGCTTAAATTGGTTGTACTAATGTATAAGGAATGTCCACGTGGAATTGAGTATTGTAATTCCAGAACATTCTGCATCTTAGGGGTATTCACTTCAAGAAGAAAATGTTGTAGATTGTATGAAACTGTTATAAAACATCCTTGAACTACCATGACTTTTGCCTTTACATAGTACCTTTCCCAGATATCGTCATTGGAAAGGAGGATAGACACACCTATAATATTACCATGTAGAACAGTACTTCACTGTAGAGCTAAAAACCTTACTAAATGGGGATTGTCACACTAGACTTTTATTTGGGTGTTCATAACTCCATTAACTCAAAATGAAGATGAATCCATGGTCATTGCAAAAATCAGCTGTACTCAGATTCTTTATTACCAGACACTATTCTGAATCATATAGTAGATATTGACATCCAACTTGTGAGGAGAGCCACAACTGATAGTTTAGTAAATATTTCAAAACCAAAGTGTTTGACATCTTTAGCATCTTAATATGCATTTTCAGCAGTTAGAAAATACAATACAACTATTTATGAGGACTGCCTACTTTTCTTCGATTCTCCTGCTGTTTCTACACTTAAATATTTTCTTTACAGGCATTAATTTGTATGCCAGTGTAATGCGGGATTGACAGGTAAATTACACTTTAAAGAGATTAGAAATTTCACCAGATAAACTATTATATTAAAATACATCAGAAGTTCAGACTTTCTTTCTTGACCTTATCATGAAAAATATTGCTTTTATATTCCAGTGGAAGTAAGTGAAAATTATGACACCATTATAAAAAATACCCCCACCCTTGCAACAGAATACAGGAGAAAGAGAGGCTCCCAAGAAGAAAATAAGTAAGCCCTGACTTTCCTCTTTTGAAATCAGCACACACAACCTCAAATTAGCTGGAAAATCTTTATATGTGACCCAAGCAATAAAACACAACCTAGTGTTAGCTTTGATATTCCAAAGAGCTCTATTTATAGGTTCAACAGTGGTGTCTGCCAAATATAATTTTCGGTTTATGCTTAATTTTCTTTCCCCCTAAAGTATGTTATATTATACTTCCAAAAGGCTTTCACAAGTAAGCTTTAAGGAAAGCATTGGGCTGGCAATTAAAGATATATATACGTAAACACACACACACACACACACACACACACACACACACACACACATATATATATATATATATATATATATACACACACACACACACATATGTGTGTGTGTTTGGGCTATCTCTCTCTCTCTCTCTCTCTCTCTCTCTATATATATATATATATATATATATATATGCTCTAGCATTTATCTATTCACACAGTAATATGTATATGTATACATATATACATACACACAAGGCCCCCATGCATATATATATATATATATATATATATATATATATATATATATATATATATATATACAAAACTTACACACATATATTCAGATTACATGCTTCCCCAACTCTTCCTTACCTCCTTTTCTTTAGCTGTTTTGCACTATATTTACTAGTTCCATTTATAGCATGCATAGGTTCAGGACTGTTGGTTTGGCTTTGTGATTTTCCATATGTGTGTGTGTGTGTGTGTGTGTGTGTGTGTGTGTGTGTGTGTGTACAGAGAGAGAGAGAGAGAGAGAGAGAGAGAGAGAGAGAGAGAGAGAGAGAGAGAGAGAGATAACAATCTTGGGAGGCCCCTCAGCAGATGCTAACTCTTATCTTCTAGAAAAAGAGCCAGACTCCATTCCTAGAACCCATACCAGTAGGTTCAAAGGTGATTATAGCTGAGGGTCAAGGGGATATATTGCCTTCCTCTAGCATCTATGGACAATACATACATATGATGGACATAAGAACAGGCAGGCATATTACATTCACAAGACTAAAAACAAGTGAAAATTTAAGTATAAAGTATGATAAAATAATAAACCTTTTATTAGAAATATGGAAGAATACATTTATTTCCTGGATTTTAACAACATCCCCTAATTGTGATACATTGGACATTAAATATAAATTATTTTTACTTGAAATATAATAAGACTTTCCACAAAAACTATTATGTTTTTGGTATAAAATAAGTTACCAAACCAAAAAAAATTGCAAAATAAACAAAATAATTTACTCACAATATATATGTAAAAACTTATAAATCAATAAAGATGATATAACAGATTTAATAAATAAGTAAAAGATATTAAATAGATTTTTAAACACAGTAAACATAGTCAAAAACATTTGAAAAGATATGTATCTGCACTAAAATTAAAACCTCAAATTTCTTATAGCTTTGGAAGCATATATAAAATATATACATATGTGCAGCACATTCAAAACAAATACAACACAGCAAAACCCTGCATGAGGGGTGAACCAGAAAGAGCTTTCCAGCATTTCTAGTGAGAATACAATTGATCTCATGGCAAAAATTTAGTTGTTTAGACACATTCATAGCAGAGCACATAGGTATCTTTTAAAGCCACAAGCTGAGTTTTGATGCAAAATGGATTGTATTGCAATTTATCACATCTCATGAATTTAGACCCTGGGTTATAAATTTACCTATTTTTAGACTGTCTTAAAATTTTGTTTACAAGTCTGAAAGAGACACTTCTATTCCCAAATTTGTTTTTGTGTTGAATTCCAGGGAGCTTCCTCACTTTCACAGGTATTCAGTCTATTCTTGAAGAGCTTTAGTTATTATAAATATCTTTATGTTCAAAAAATCCATCATTTTACTTATTGTTTTTTACAATTCTACATTCTGATGGTACATAGAAAAAAGTCAACTTTCTCCCTGCAGGAAGTGCCCTCACAGTATGCAAGTAAAACATTAAATTTATTTCAATTACCCGTATCATTACTGATTTTTCTTCTGTACACAAAATTCATGTTCAGCATTTCTGTTGATCATACCGACTAAAAATTTTCCAGAAGGAAGAGAGTTTAGTGAATTCCTGCAAACAAATGTCAGACCAGAAGGATTAGTACTGCCTTGAGTGCAAAAGGGCAATGGGTTTGTGAGGGAGGGAGGGTAAACTATTTCCTGATACAGTGTCTGCCATCAAAAGTGCCCAGCCTTGTTCCTGGAACTCAAAATCTTCAGATAGCTCTCAAGGCAATATTTATGAATCTATTATGAGAGGGTCAGTAGTAGGGTATTGCAAGACAAGCTATCATCACTGGAAATAACAGAGCTGTGCCTGAAGGCTTCTGTGGTCAGTACAGCATACTTGGTTATAATGGTGCCTTACCCTAGCATATACAAACAGCACAATACAAACACAAGGGCTACCACAGTTGAATTCCCTCTTTCTTAATAAATAATCTATGATTATATAATGACTCATCCTACTGGAACACATTCAAATGGTCTTCAGAAATATTTAAAGTGTAGCCACATTTTTCAGTTTAAAAAAAATCTAAAAATCACTTAATACATGACTAAATATTATGCACAAAACTAGTTTTATATGAAAGAATTTCTTGTAGGGCTGCTAGCAGCATTTATAGATCCATGCTGTTTTAATCCCCTAGAGACAGTATGAGTACATAGTATATATATATATATATATATATTACAAAAGAGGCAGAGAGATGACTCAACAGGGCTTGCTGTACTTCCACAGTACTTGGTTTCTGTTCCCAGCAACCATACCTGTCAGTTTACAACCACCTGTACCTCCCCAGCATCTCATGGCATTCTCTGGCCACTGTAGGCACTAGACTCATGCACACAACCTCATACACATAAGTTAAAAAAATAAAATAAAATTGTAAACTATACCAAGAAATTCATGAGTAAAAATTCCCTTTCTAATATCAACTAATTTTGAATTTTTGAGACTAATCCTGATTCATGTAAAGAAAAGCTGTGTTCAGTGGTTTGAAAATTTGTAAACAACAGCAATATGTGTACCTTATGTTTCTAAAAGCAGAAAAATCCTCTGGTGGTTCATGCCTGTTGAAGAATTTCTTGAAGTATTATTCCATTTTGGAAGGTTCAAGCAACCTTTATTTAAGGGTTTGTGTCACAGTCATCTCTTGGATGGAACACAGGGCTTCCAATGGAGGAGCTAGAGAAAGTACCCAAGGAGCTGAAGGGGTCTGCAACCCTGTAGGAGGAACAACAATGTGAAATAAACAGTACCCCCAGAGCTCATGTCTCTAGTTGCATATGTAGCAGAAGATGACCTAGTCGGCCATCATTGGAGGAGAGGTCCTTGGTCTTGTGAAGATTATATGCCCCAGTACAAGGGAATGCCAAGGTCAGGAAGCAGGAGTGGGTGGGTTGAGGAGCAGAGTAGGGGGAGGTCATAGGAGACTTTCACAACAGCATTTGAAATGTAAATGAAGAAAATATCTAATAAAAAAATAAACAAGGTACCAAATTCACCTTAATAACATATCTTCCTTACTTATGATGAATCTTCTGACTTGCTAATACAATTAAAGTACCCTTCATGGCAGGTCCCAGATGACCAACTGTATTACCTCACAGGGGTCAATTCTCCTGCCAATGGTAACCTAGGTGTCTTAGTCAAGGTTTCTATTTCTGCACAAACATCATGACCAAGAAGCAAGTTGGGGAGGAAAGGCTTTATTCAGCTTACACTTCCATACTGCTGTTCATCACCAAAGGAAGTCAGGACTGGAACTCAAGCAGGTCAGAAAGCAGGAGCTGATGCAGAGGCCATGGAGGGATGTTCTTTACTGGCTTGCTTCCCCTGGCTTGCTCAGCCTGCTCTCTTATAGAACCCAAGACTACCAGCCCAGAGATCGTTCCACCCACAAAGGGTCTTCCCCCTTGATCACTAATAGAGAAAATGCCCCACAGTTGGATCTCATGGAGGCACTTCCCCAGCTAAAGCTCCTTTCTCAGTGATAACTCCAGCTGTGTCAAATTGACACAAAACTAGCCAGTACACTAGGGAATAAGTTGAAGATCTTACGCAATCCATTTAAGCTATAGTACTGAGAAAATTTAACTATTCTGACTTCACCTAATAAGACTTCAGCATTGAGTTTAAAATGTAAGTTTAGCATAAGGAACCATGCTCTTAAAAACAAAGTAAAATAGCATTGATATTATCCATATTTTGTCTCATAAAAATAGGGAAATTTTCTCTAAGTATCCAACATTAATGGATCCCTGCAGATAGCATCTACAAATCACTCATGATTCCAAATCTACTAACGTGAAGAGATCCAGCTATGAGAAGAATCACTTCAAAGAGTATAATTCATTTGCTAAAGAGTTAAGCTGTTAATATTCAGATATAGAATACAAATCAGGCCTCACAGAATGCCTAAGGCAATGATGGAGTCATGGCCATGGCTTAAGAGCAATCTTAAGTAATTCCTAAGACATTGAGCAAAGAAGCATGTAAATGTTCCAGACTTGACAAATGCAATCCTAAGCAGTAATTGCTGAGTCAAACTGTCAAATAGAAATGGGATTAGAGAATTAAGATACTGTAAAAAGAGGAAGAAGTAACTATTGTTGACATCGTGCCTTTTAATTAAAAACAGAAAGAAGTGGTAAAAATGATGGGTGATAAAGTTGAAGGGAAGTTCATTTTCTTTTTAGGCAGGTGGGTTTTTTTTTGCAGGTCAGCTATGCTCCATAGGACAGTCCCACATATTCAGCTAGTCTAAGCAACTTTAATTGGTCATTGTGGGTTGCAGAATAATTATCAAGTATATAAAGTCGTCATGAACATGTCAAATGAAGGTATACAAAAAGAGAGGAGTGTAATGAGGAATTAATGGGATCAAAATACATTATATCCATGTATAAAAGTCCCTCTTAAGTAATAAATGTAAAAAATGGGTATAAATTGAAGTTATAAAACAAACCATTTATACACAAAATAAATCTTATTTCAAAAGAGTATATTTTTTTGTTGAGGCATGGCTGCAACAATATTCTGTACATTTATTTTCAGTAATAGAGCTTCAGCTGTCTCTTACTGAGAATAATTCCTCTTTGAATTTGTTTCAGCATTTCTTGTGGGTAATAAATGAGAGGACTGCTTGACTTTTATTCCCTGGTCAGAATGGGCCATTGAGTCTTTCCCTCTTTCGAGGCTGGAAAGGAAAGGAAAGATCGTGGTGATCCCACTCTTCCATGCTCAAGATTCACATTGACCACAGACATCTCAATGCTGGGAAAACCCACCTTACTTAGATATCAGAATTCTTCCTGAGCTCATATCAAAACTCTGTTTTTATGCCACTTAACTTAGGATATTGACTGGAATACTGAACTAGCTCCGTTGACTTTTCATTAGTGAGTAAATCCCTAAAAGAATGTATGATTGTTATTCATATGCTTATGAACAGATTGTGTCAAGAATGTATACGACCCAGGCATGGTAGTATAGGATCCACATAAACACTGAGGAGGATGAGGGAAGCGCATTCAAACTTCAAAGTCAGCCATAATTAAGTAGAAAGACACCACGTGTAGGAGAGAGAGAGAGAGAAGAAAAAGAAAGAGAGGAGATAGAGGGGGAGAGGGAGGGAGGGAGGAAGGAAGGGAGGGAGAGCTGTCACAAATCTGAAAATTAAACAAAACCAGTCAAAAATGAAAAAAAAAAAGCAAGAGAACATGGAACACTGATTTAGTAATGGGTTTCCTATGAACGACAATGAGAAAGTCATATCTGAAAAGCAGATATGACATGACTTTCAGATTGCAATGACAGCACTTACAATAACAAACAATGGATAGTCCTGACTGAAAACAAATCAATTCAAATTCATCTTGTGTTTCAATATGTCACCACATTAAAGAAATGTTTTAAAGGTCCTTACTAATAATTAATATGCCTAAATTTTTCTCCAATAGACTCAGCCCTTAGCTTTAATACTATAGGAATTACATATGTATGTTCAGACCTGCTATCATACTGTCATCAAGTATAGGATGGATCAGTGTTGTGATAAAGCCACACAGGGTGAAGCTAAACAGGACGAATAAAGAACCCTCAAGATAATCATGAATTTAAAAAATACATTGTTGAGCAAAAAACAGCAAACATCCACAGAAAACCAGAGTCTTTATTTCTCAAACAACTCCAGATATAAAACATACAGAAAATAATATTGTTTATTCTAATGAAATAACTATAGTAAATTATGTGTAAGGTGAAGGTAGTTGTTGATTCTTCTGGGCCATTTGTGCAGGAGCTTGTGGGGGTGAGGAAAAATAGTGACGCACATCTTTGTTGATTGTGCTTAGTTGCAGCAGCTGAATTTCTAGAAGTTTGGGAAGCAAACATTTGTAATAGTGTACACTTTTATAAATACACATAAATTTGATATAATTTTATATAAAACTAAAAATAAAAACAATCTAAGAGTGTTTTCTACAGAAGAACTGAAAGAGCAGCAGGAAATGATATCATAATTAAGGAAAACACTCCATGAGGAATAATTGACATGAATGTTATTGAGGAGTGTCAGCAGTATTATGTCCAGTGGTAAGTTGTCCCTGAGTAGATATTCTCACACCCAAGCCTTGCAAGCAATGTGAATAAAACTCGGTAAGCCACATTCAAAAAACAGACTCGAATGAATCAGGCAATTGTTTCAGAGAAGGTTACCAGGGAGAAAAGAGGGTTATGAGAGGGCTGGATGGGAAATGAAAGTTATTATAATTTTTATATAAATGAATGAAATTGTCAAACAATAAACTTCTTCAGACTCACACAATTTAAAAGTATTTAGACACAGGAAATTCAATGCAATCAATACTGTGTTCAAAAAAAAAAGTAAAAATAGTTTCTTTGCAAGTTTTGACTGCTCATATTATTTCTTCATATTCTTTTTTTTTTCCATTTTTTATTAGGTATTTAACTCATTTACATTTCCAATGCTATACCAAAAGTCCCCCATATCCACCCACCCCCACTCCCCTGCCCACCCACTCCCCCTTTTTGGCCCTGGTATTCCCCTGTACTGGGGCATATAAAGTTTGCAAGTCCAATGGGCCTCTCTTTCCAGTGATGGCCGACTAGGCCATCTTTTGATATATATGCAGCTAGAGTCAAGAGCTCCGGGGTACTGGTTAGCTCATAATGTTGTTCCACCTATAGGGTTGCAGATCCCTTTAGCTCCTTGGCTACTTTCTCTAGCTCTTCCATTGGGAGCCCTATGATCCATCCATTAGCTGACTGTGAGCATCCACTTCTGTGTTTGCTGGGCCCCGGCATAGTCTCACAAGAGACAGCTACATCTGCGTCCTTTCAATAAAATCTTGTTAGTGTATGCAATGGTGTCAGCGTTTGGATGCTGATTATGGGGTGGATCCCTGGCTATGGCAGTCTCTACATGGTCCATCCTTTCATCTCAGCTCCAAACTCCGTCTCTGTAACTCCTTCCATGGGTGTTTTGTTCCCAAATCTAAGGAGGGGCATAGTGTCCACACTTCAGTCTTCATTCTCCTTGAGTTTCATGTGTTTAGCAAATTATATCTTATATCTTGGGTATCCTAGGTTTGGGGCTAATATCCACTTATCAGTGAATACATATTGTGTGAGTTTCTTTGTGAATGTGTTACCTCACTCAGGATGATGCCCTCCAGGTCCATCCATTTGGCTAGGAATTTCATAAATTCATTCTTTTTAATAGCTGAGTAGTACTCCATTGTGTAGATGTACCACATTTTCTGTATCCATTCCTCTGTTGAGGGGCATCTAGGTTCTTTCCAGCTTCTGGCTATTATAAATAAGGCTGCTATGAACATAGTGGAGCATGTGTCCTTCTTACCTGTTGGGGCATCTTCTGGATATATGCCCAGGAGAGGTATTGCTGGATCCTCCGGTAGTACTATGTCCAGTTTTCTTAAGAGCTAATCCCTCCTCCTTGATTTAATTTCAGGTTGCTGACAGTCATACCTCTTTTGTTACGTCTTTTCTGTTCTTTTGCCCTTCTTCTTTTTTTTTTTTTAATCTCTTTCTGATGGGGACCAAAATGATTATTTTGCACGAGAACTGGCTTGTGTGATGATTAATTAATTAATTAATTAATTAATTAATTCTGTAATTTCTGCCAGTATGTTTGTTGTATCATTTTGGTGAAAATAGTTCTTTGGAAATTCACTAAAAATGAAATTTAAAATAGTCACTGCAAAAGTAATATATGCAGCATATCTTCTCAGGATTTTAAACTTTTTAAAATGTTTTAGTTAACATAAATAATAATGAATTTTTATAACATGTAACTAATGTTCATATTCAATTTTCACTATCATCTCTCTTTACACTATTCTTTTGCTACTCTAGTGTCTCTATTGAACATGAGCACACGTGTGTATGTATATGTATATACATATATATATATGCACACACACATACATGCATACCTATATGTATATTATTTTTTTCCATATGAGAAAAACTTGAAAATTTGCATTTCTTTTCTTTTTCCTTTTCCTTTATTTTTTCTTTTCCTTTTTCTTCTCTTCTTTTCTTTTTTTCTTCTCTCATTTCAGTTTTGGAAATATAATTTTGTGTCATACAATATATCCTGTTTATAATTTCCTTTCCCTCTCCTCCTCTACATACTTCTCCAAGACCCTAGCATCTGAATCCATTCGTTTTCTGCCTATCATTAGGAAACAAATATGGTTTTTATGGATAATATTCAAATAAAACATTAAGAGATAAAACAAAAGCTAACATATCAGAATGGGAGGCTTCAAACATACAGAGGAAATGGTGTGTCAGAAAAGGCATGAGAAACAGCTGCCGATATTTTCTTCTTCACATGTCTAAGAACTTCATAAAAGCACAAAACTTGAAGCTATAATACATACACAAAGAATTTATCAGATTAAAAGAACATCTATCCTCTTATCTACATCTATCATCTAGCTATTTACATATACATATGTAATATATTTATATAATATATATTTATATTACTTAAAATAGAAAAATAAATTAAATTCTAAAAAGCTCTGAAAATGCCATCATGGGTCAAGGAAACCTGAAGATCCTCTTGAATTTATTTACTACTGAGTCCATTTTTATTACCACAGCGGCGAATGTGTCTTACTTACAAGAGTGTTGGAGTAGCCAATTAATCTGTTCTCTAATTGACCTGTTGTCAGCTACACATTTCTTGCTACCTGCCCCAGTGTTCTGGGTTCCTGAGTGAAAGGCAAATACATTCAGACTTATATGTTAATATAATAAAATATTATACTTTAAATAACTCAATGGTTGTACTACTCCCAAACTTCTACATGGCCACCACCTCCCCTCCAATTTTCCTGACTTATCACTTACTAAAATCTATATTCCATCTTAGCTATCTCAGACCCAGATCTTCAGCCCTCCTGGGTCATGATCCTAAGTCATACATGAAGGCTATGCTCTTTTGTCTGCATCTCTCAGGTCTGGTCTTTACTCCTCTCTGGGCAAAGTGGCTTGCTTGCTCTCTCCCACAATCTCCCTCTCTCCCTCTCTCTCTACTTCCCTCTCCCTATCCCTCTCCCTTTCCCCTCCCTCTCTCCCTCCCTCCCTCCCTCCCTCCCTCCCTCTCTCCCTCCTTCCCTCCCTCCCTCTCTACCTCCCTCCCTCCCTCTCCCTCTCCCTCTCCCTTTCTCCCCCTGCCCCTCACCTAATGCCTCCCCCTCCCTCCCTCCATCCCTCCCTCCCTCCATCCCTCCCTCCCTTCCTCCCTCCCTCCCTCCCTCCTTCCCTTGTACAGCAACTTTACCAATCAAAACAAACTGGGTACAGTGTCCATCAGTGTCTTATGTGTAGACATGCAGATTCTCATGTAATTTTGAAGACCAAGTTAACATAAGTAGCATTACACCAAATCCACAGCATAAGAGTAGCTTCCTCAGTCAGACTCACTTAGAGAAAATAAAATTTAATTTGGAAGTGGCTATCACTTATATATAGCTTCTGGTAAACAGGTATAGGAATAGGAGCTTGTGTACACTTAGAAATCCATGAGGCACAGGCTTGTACAGGCCCCTGTGCAAGCTGCCTTGATCTCCTTGAGTTCATATGTGCATTTGTTGCTATTGATTTTACGGGCCCTATTTCCATCTCTCCTGGTCCTTCTGTATTTTAGAGTCTCGATTGAGGAGTTAAGTATAATTTGAATATGTCAGCTCTTATTTGTGATTTGCTCTTTTTCCATTGTAGGTTTAAATATTCTTTCTTTGTTCTATATGTTTAGTGTACTGGCTACTTTTGTGTCAACTTGACACAGCTGGAGTTATCACAGAGAAAGGAGCTTCAGTTGAGGAAATGCCTCCATGAGATCCAGTAAGGCATTTTCTCAATTAGTGATCAAAGGGGAAGGGCCCCTTGTGGGTAGGACGATCTCTGGGCTGGTAGTCTTGGTTCTATAAGAGAGCAGGCTGAACAAGCCAGGGGAAGCAAGCCAGTAAAGAACATCCCTCCATGGCCTCTGCATCAGCTCCTGCTTTCTGACCTGCTTGAGTTCCAGTCCTGACTTCCTTTGGTGATGAACAGCAGTATGGAAGTGTAAGCTGAATAAACCCTTTCCTCCCCAACTTGCTTCTTGGTCATGATGTTTGTGCAGGAATAGAAACCCTGACTAAGACAAATTGGTACCAGCATAGTGGGGTATTCCTGTGACAGCCTGACCATGTTTTGGGGAGAACTGTGGAAGGACTTTGGAACTTTGGGCGAGAAGATCCATTCGCTGTTAAGAACTCTGTCAGATATTGTGTAGGAGCTTAGAAGACAATGTTGAGAACAGTGCAGAAGATGGAGGCCTGGCTTGTGAAATTTCAGAGGGAAAATTAAAGACTCTTTTCAGGGCCATTGCTAGTTTGATTGGGAAGGTTCAGTGGTTCTGGTTAGCTGGGGCTGAAGAATCAGCTGTGATTAACAAGATACCAGAACCACTAGAGTGAAAACATTACTGGGACTGTTGATGCTGGTTAGCTGGAGCTAAGAAATTAGCACTGATTAAGAAGAGACCAGCATCATTGATTTGACATCTTCTGGGAAGTGGGTTTTTGTTTGTTTGTTTTTTGGTTTTTGTTTTTGTTTTTGTTTTTTTGAGAGCACAGAGGCTGTGTTCCAGAGATAGCCAACGTTGTACCTTGTGCTGTGGCCGGACTTGGTAATGTCTAAAATGTCTAAAAATCACCCAGGTGGTACTGGTTTTGAAGGCATGAAGGGGTCACTCAGAGCAGCTGAGGCTCGGCACTGTGAGAGGTCATGGAAGGCCATTGATGAAGGTGCAGCCTCAGTTGCAATTGATGGCCAAGGACTAAAGGGGTCATGCAGTGTTACCACCAAGAGCAGCAGCAGTGGAGTATAGGTTATCTGGAGCCTAGAGGAAGTTGCGTGTGCTACAAAGGGCATGGCTGGAGAAGTGACCCAAGCCCTTGGAGGAGCCCAGAAGATCGTGACTTGGATCCCAGATATTGGATGTTTGGAGAACTGTGCCCTGATATTTTTCCTTCTTGAAGGAAGTTTTTGTAGTGAAGTCCACAGTTAAGAGACTTTTTATTGTAAAGACTTTGGATATTAAGAGAGATTGAAATTTTAAGAATTTGTAAAGACTGTGGGACTTTTAAAGTTATTTAGATCTTGGGGATGAATAAGAAACTAAGGGTTGAGGCTTACCAGTGATGTGTTTGTGTGTCAAGTTGACAAGGGGTCAAATGTACTGGCTATTTTTGTGTCACCTTAACACAGCTGGAGATATCACAGAGAAAGGAGCTTCAGTTGGGGAAATGCCTCCATAAGATCCAACTGTAAGGCATTTTCTCAATTAGTGATCAAGGCGGAAAGGCCCCTTGTGGGTGGGACCATCTCTGGGCTGGTAGTCTTGGGTTCTATAAGAGAGCAGGCTGAACAAGCCAGGGGAAGCAAGCCAGTAAAGAAAATCCCTCCATGACCTCTGCATCAGCTCCTGCTTCCTGACCTGCTTGAGTTCCAATTCTGACTTCCTTCAGTGATGAACAGCAGTATGGAAGTGTAAGCTGAATAAACCCTTTCCTCCCCAATTTGCTTCTTGCTCATGATGTTTGTGCAGGAATAGAAACCCTGACTAATAAGACATTTAGTGTTCTGATTATTATGTCTTAAGGGGAATTTCATTTCTAGTACAATCTATTTGGTGTTCTATATGCTTCATGTTTTGTGCTAGGGACCTCCTTCTCTAGGTTAGGGAAATATTCTTTTATGATTTATTTTTGAGCATAGGTTCTATGCATTTGAGCTAGTTTCCTTCTCTCTCTTCTATCCCTATTATTCTTAGATTCTATCTTTTCATGGTGTCCCAGAATTCCTGAATGTTTGTGTTAGGATTTTTATATTAAACATTTTATTTGACTGAGGTATCCATTTTTTCTATTGTTTCCTTAATGCCTGAGATGTCCTTTTGTATCTCTTGTATTCTGTTGGTAAGGCTGCCTCTGAGATTCTAAATTATTCTTTTCCAGGTGTTCCTCATTTTGGTTTTCTTTGTTGGTTCTTTTTTCAGTTTCAACACCCAAAGTGTTTTATCCATTTCCTTCCAGTGTTTATTTAGATTTAAATTTAGTTTTCATAGAGTTGGTTTCAGGTTTAGTATTCATAGATTTAAAGGATTTTATTCATTTCCTCTTTGTGACTCCTATCATATTCTTGAGGTCTGTTTTAAGGTCCTTGATTTGAGCTTCAGCTGTCATGTAAATCTCAAGGCCTACTATTGTCCAGTTCCAGACCTTTAGAGAAAACACATTATCCCACATTTTATTGATAGTGTTTTTATACTGGTGATTAGGCCTCTGGGTTTAGCTTAGATGTAATTCTAGGAGCTTATAGCTGGAACTGTCTTTGTTGGGTGGGTGTTTTGTTCCTTGATTTCTGTTGCCTTCTCTGGTTCTCAGGAGGGTGTGGTATCTGTATTTTGCCTGTATAGGGATTCTTCTCCTTCCTGGTATGGCTCCTGAGGATTACAGGTAAAATGTGATTCTAGGTCTTGAGACCTGACCCTTAGTAATGGGGATGGTGCAAGAGAGGGGGAGCTGAGGTGTTCATAGGTGAGAGGAAAGCAAAGTATTCTACCAAGATTTGGTTAGTCTTCTCAGAACTCTGGCAAAGTGGAGAAAGGCAAGAGTATATAGTTGCTACAGAGCTAAGGATGAGACCTAGAGATTGTGTTTCCAGGAGAGGAGACAGAGTGAAGATCTGAAGTTTATCTACCTGCTTCACTGCCCTACTTGTTTCTCTGGCAAGCTTAACAGTCAGGTTTCCAGGGAATGCCTAGTGGAGTTGGAGGGTGTTTCCTTGGCTGAAGTCACTTTGCCTTTCATTTTGCCCCATTAGCTCTCCTATTCCTTGGTCCCCTGTCATTTATAAGCCCCTCTACTATGCATTCCTCTTACATTTTCACATGTGAAAAAAGCTATGTGCTATTTATCTCTATGAGTCTAGCCCGATACACTTAACATTCATTTTCTTACAATTGACATACCTCTATTATTGTAGATGGCAGAATACAGCCCCACTGTGTATGCATAAAACATATATTTATTCATTCATGTATTTATAAGTGCCTCAGCTGATTGTTGTTATAAATGTATCCTGGTGGTTGTGAAAAATGATTTATTAAGAGTTATATGCACGCTGTAACTATTTGGAAATGTATTATTATATGAATGCCAATTAAAAATTATATAGTTGTGAATGGAAAAGGTTTTGTTTGACTATTATAATTATTTCTTCAAACAATGTACAATGACCATATTCCTTCCCCTACCTCTACTCAGTTGCTCCCCACTTTCCAACAAACATGACCCTACATACATACCCTTCACTTGAGAAAAAAAAAAAAAAAAAAGAAAGAAAAGAAAATCAAAACAAGCTAAAGGAAACTTTCGATGTAACATATTAATGGACCAGTCACAGCTTGTAAGTAAATTCATGTTGTAAGCAACATGAGGGGAAAGGATTTATTTGACATATACTTCAAGGTGTCAGTGCATCAACAAGGAAAGTCAAAGCAAGAGATCAAATAGACCAGGGAGCTCATTCAGAGGCCACGGAAAGCTGTTTCTCACTGGCTTTCTCCCAATGACTTGTTCAAAATGCTTTCATATAGAACTCCAGACCACGGGCTACTTCTCCCACTATAAATCACAGATTAAGACCAACCAAGGAGGACACATGGAGCCACCTTTGTCTCCATTTGTATATGTAGCAGAGGATGGCCTTGTCAGGAATGAATGAGAGGTGAGGCCCTTGGTCCTGTGAAGCCTTGAAGGATGGCCCAGTGTAGGGGAATGCAAGGACATGGAAGCAAACACCTTCTTAAAGCAGGGGGAGAGGGGATGGAATAGGGGGTTACAGTGGGAGGGGGTCAGGAAAGAGGATAACATTTGAAATGTAAATAAAATATCCAATAAAAAATGTGCTATAAAGAGAGTGAGAGAGAGAATGAATTTCTTTTTCTTCTTTCCTTATTTTTTATTAGATATTTTCTTTATATACATTTCAAATTTCAAATGCTATCCCCATACCCCCCACTCCAAAACCCACCCACTCCCACTTCTTGGCCCTGGCATTCCACTCTACTGAGGCATATAAAGTTTGCAAGACCATGGGCCTCTCTTTCCTCTGATGGCCCACTAGGCCATCTTCTGATACATATGCAGCTAGAGACACGAGCTCCGGGGGGGTACTGGTTAGTTCATATTGTTGTTCCACCTATAGGGTTGCAGATCCCTTTGCCTCCTTGGGTACTTTCTCTAGCGCCTCCATTGGGGGCCCTGTGATCCATCCAAAAGCTGACTGTGAGCATCAACTTCTGTGTTTGCTAGGCCCCAGCCTAGTCTCACAAGAGACAGCTATATCAGGGTCCTTTAAGCAAAATCTTGCTAGTGTATGCAATGGTGTCAGTGTTTGGAGGCTGATTATGGGATGGATCCCCGGGTATGGCAGTCTCTAGATGGTCCATCCTTTCATCTCAGCTCCAAACTTTGTAACTCCTTCCATGGGTGTTTCATTCCCAATTCTAAGAAGGGGGAAAGTGTCCACACTTTGGATTTCCTTCTTCTTGAGTTTCATGTGTTTTGCATATTATCTTATATCTTGGTTATTCTAAGTTTCTGGGCTAATATCCACTTATAAATGAGTACATATAGTATGAGTTCTTTTGTAATTGGGTTACCTCAGTCAGGATGATGCCCTGCAGGTCCATCCATTTGCCTAAGAATTTCATAAATTCATTCTTTTTAATAGCTGAGTAGTACTCCATTGTGTAAATGTACCACATTTTCTGTATCCATTCCTCTGTTGAGGGGCATCTGGGTTCTTTCCAGCTTCTGGCTATTATAAATAAGGCTGCTATGAACATAGTGGAGCATGTGTTCTTCTTACCAGTTGGAACTGGATATATGCCCAGGAGAGGTATTGTGGGATTCTCTGATAGTACAATGTCCAATTTTCTGAGGAACCGCCAGATTGATTTCCAGAGTGGTTGTACAAGCTTGCAATCCCACCAACAATGAAGGAATTTTCCTCTTTCTCCACATCCTCACCAGCATCTGCTATCACCTGGATTTTTGATCTTAGCAATTCTGACTCATGTGAGGCAGAATCTCAGAGTTGATTTGAATTGCATTTCCCTGATGATTAAGGATGCTGACCATTTTTTTCAGGTGCTTCTCAGCCATTCGGTATTCCTCAGGTGAGAATTCTTTGCTTAACTCTGAGCTCCATTTTTAATGGGGTTATTTGATTTTCTGGAGTCCACCTTCTTGAGTTCTTTGTATATATTGAATATTAGTCTCCTATCTGATTTAGGATAGGTAAAGATCCTTTCCCAATCTGTTGTTTGCCTATTAGTCTTATTGAAGGTGCCTTTTGCCTTACAGAAGCTTTGCAATTTTATGAGGTCCCATTTGTCAATTCTCAATCTTACAGCACAAGCCATTGCTGTTCTATTCAGGAATTTTCCCCTGTGACCATATCTTCGAGGCTTTCCCCCACTTTCTCCTCTATAAGTTTTACTGTCTCTGGTTTTATGTGGAGTTCCTTGATCCACTTAAATTTGACCTTAGGAGATAGGAATGGATCGATACACATTCTTCTACATGATAACAGCCAGTTGAGTCAGCACCATTTGTTGAAAATGCTGTCTTTTTTCCACTGGATGGTTTTAGCTCCCTTGTCAAAGATCAAGTGACCAGAGGTGTGTGGGTTCATTTCTGGGTCTTCGATTCTATTCCATTGGTCCACTTGTCTGTCACTATACCAGTACCATGCAGTTTTTAATCACAATTGCAATGTAGTAAAGATTTAGGTCAGGCATGGTGATTCCACCAGAGGTTTTTTTTATCCTTGAGAAGAGTTTTTGCTATCCTAGGTTTTTTGTTATTCCAGATGAATTTGCAGATTGACCTTTCTAATTCGTTGAAGAATTGAGTTGGAATTTTGATGGGGATTGCATTGAATCTGTAGATTGCTTTTGGCAAGATAGCCATTTTTGCTATGCCAATCCATGAGCATGGGAGATCTTTCCATCTTCTGAGATCTTCTTATTTTCTTTCTTCAGAGACTTGAAATTCTTATCATACAGATCTTTCACTTCCTTAGTTAAAGTCACGCCAAGGTATTTTATATTATTGTGACTACTGTGAAGTGTGTTGTTTCCCTAATTTCTTTCTCAGCCTGTTTATTCTTTGTGTAGAGAAAGGCCATTGACTTGTTTGAGTTAATTTATGTCCAGCTACTTCACTGAAGCTGTTTATCAGGTTTAGGAGTTCTCTGGTGGAATTTTTAGGGTCACTTATATATACTATCATATCATCTGCAAAACATGATATTTTGACTTCTTCCTTTCCCACTTGTATCCCCTTAATCTCCTTTTGTTGTTGAACTGCTCTGGCTAGGACTTCAAGTACAATGTTGAATATGTAGGGAGAAAGTGGGCAGCCTTGTCTAGCCCCTGATTTTAGTGGGATTGCTTCCAGCTTCTCACCATTTACTTTGATGTTGGCTACTGGTTTGCTGTAGATTGCTTTTATTATGTTTATTTATGGGCCTTGAATCCTGATATTTCCAAATCTTTTATCATGAACGGATGTAAAGCCAGAATTCTTGAGGCATTTTTCTCAATTGAGGTTCCCTTCTTTCAGATAACTCTATCATGGGTCAATTTGACATTATATTAGGCTAATGTAAGAACATATTTTATTTAAGGTTTATATTAGCTTAGGTTAATGTGCATTTATACTCAACAGACTGATTTCCATTTAAAAATTATTATTATATTTTTATTAAATATGGGCAATATTGAAATAGATTAGCACATACAGGTGTTAGCTTGCAGACCACATGGTGTGAAGTGAATTCCCTGTACCCACATAATGAAAGTGAGGCCTGAAAATTTCACTCCAATCTCCTTACATTTGTCATGGCAAGGGGACATATACATATGCATCAATCAATCAAACAATCAATGAATACATGAAAGTACTATTTAATCATTTTTAAGAGAAAACATAAAAACTACATAACCTAGCATAGTAATGACTTGGCAGAGATTTACTTGTTTTGCTAAATTAAACAATTAATTTAGGATTATATCCTTTGAAATATTTTTTGGAGAATTTACTTACCCTAATTTTGAAGTCATTTTATATACTAAGATAATAAAAAATGCATGCATGAAATGCAGCTTTAAAAATATCATTATGTAATCTCTTTTTAAATTTAAAATATTTGAACCTCTCTCAAACTAGGCCAGCAAACTGATCCTCAGAAATAATGCAGCAAAGACTTATTCAAGATGAAAGATAATGCCCCAAACTTGCCTGCTTCTGACCATTAGAAGGTTTTGATCACTTTTCTTCTCATGTTTGATAAAGAAGGCAAGAACACTAATTAGGCTTTTCACTGTACCTTTCTTTATACACAACTACACACACACACACACACATACACACACAAAACACTAGATCTTAGGAAATGTGTTTGATCAGACGAACTGATTTAAAATAAATTTCAGTGAACACTGATGGAATATTTTAAAGGCCATAAATATAACACCCAATAAATTTTAAATTTTCCTTAAGTTTGCATGATTTCAATAAGGAAATGTAAAAGTATACTAAGGCAATATACACTTGGCAAGTATATTGACAATATCAGTACTGTTTTTAATTAATTAATCAATAAGAGGTTGTTAATTTCATTGGTGGAAATACCAAATTATTTAAAATATCTTAAACGAATGATAGTGGCAGTGTTACTACAGAACTTTAGTGTTTAATTCTTTAGGTTAGGTTAGTGGTAAGATATATATCACAGTGTTTAAGAGCAGACAGGACTTCAATTTTCTTGTGTTTCACTTTAATATTATAATAAATGTTCATTGTACTTTCTATGGATGGAACACAAAGCATTTTAAATATCAAAATCTCAAAAGAAAAATGGTCATAGTGATGATAAATTACAAGAAACTAGGATCTTTTCATTGCAAGTATATTTAGTATTATTTTAAATCTATGGATATCTTGTTTCTCATAACACACACACACACACACACACACAAAGACATGTACACAAGACTAACCTATTATCTCAAGTATGGCATACCAGATAGAGTACAAAACAGACAAAAGATAATTTAAATATATTAAACAGCTGGGAATTTACCATTTAAGAAATTGTAGTCAAGTGACCCTTCCTCCGGGCAAGTATTTGGGAACTCTGATTTTGTGTGGATATACATAAGAGCACAATATTAAAAACTGTAGGAATATACTAAATATCTATCTTAAAATATGCACTGTCAAAAATGGAAAGAGAGCATAAATTCTAGACTTGCAACTGCCCAGACCACGTATGAGCAAGGAAGCCAGACTAGAACAACCATTTACAAATAGGACAAAGATTTCACTCTGTCCCTTATGGCTTAAAGGTGGGTGGAATCTTCATTCATCCTTAGTACAAGGAGATAGGTATGGATCAATTCACATTCTTCTACATGATAACAACCAGTTGTGCCAGCAATATTTGTTGAAAATGCTAATTTTTTTCCACTGGATGGTTTTAGCTCCCTTGTCAAAGATCAAGTGACCATAGATGTGTGGGTTCATCTCTGGGTCTTCAATTCTGTTCCATTGGTCTACTTGTCTGTCACTATACCAGTACCATGCAGTTTTTATCACAATTGCTCTGTAGTACAGCTTTAGGTCAGGCATGTTGATTCCCCCAGAGGTGCTTTTATCCTTAAGAAGAGATTTTGCTATCCTAGGTTTTTTGTTATTCCAGATGAATTTGCAGATTGCCCTTAATAATTCGTTGAAGAATTGAGTTGGAATTTTGATGGGGATTGCATTGAATCTGTAGATTGCTTTTGGCAAGATAGCCATTTTTACTATATTGATCCTGCCAATCCATGAGCATGGAAGATCTTTCCATCTTCTGAGATCTTCTTTAATTTCTCTTTTCAGAGACTTGAAGTTATCATACAGATCTTTCACTTCCTTAGTTGGAGTTACGCCAAGGTATTTTATATTTTTTATGACTATTGAGAAGGGTGTTGTTTCCCTAATTTCTTTCTCAGCCTGTTTATCCTTTGTGTACAGAAAGGCCATTGATTTGTTTGATTTAATTTTATATCCAGCTATTTCACTGAAGCTGTTTATGAGGTTTAGGAGTTCTCTGGTGGAATTTTTAGGGTCACTTATATATACTATCATATTATCTGCAAAACATGATATTTTGACTTCTTCCTTTCCAATTTTTATTCCCTTGATCTCCTTTTGTTGTCGAATTGCTCTGGCTAGGACTTCAAATACAATGTTGAATAGGTAGGGAGAAAGTGGGCAGCCTTGTCTAGTCCCTGATTTTAGTGGGATTGCTTCCAGCTTCTCACCATTTACTTTGATGTTGGCTACTGGTTTGCTGTAGATTGCTTTTATCATGTTAAGGTATGGGCCTTGAATTCCTGATCTTTCCAAGACTTTTATCATGAATGGGTGTTGGATTTTATCAAATGCTTTCTCCACATCTAAGGAGATGATCATGTGGTTTTATCTTTGAGTTTGTTTATATAGTGGATTACGTTGATGGATTTCCATATATTAATCTATCCCTGCATCCCTGGAATGAAACCTACTTGGTCAGGATGGATGATTGTTTTGATATGTTCTTGGATTCGGTTAGCAAGAACTTTATTGAGGATTTTTGCATCGATATTCATAAGGGAAATTGGTCTGAAGGTCTCTTCCTTTGTTGGTTCTTCCTGTTGTTTAGGTATCAGAGTAATTGTGGCTTCATAGAATGAATTGGGTAGAGTACCTTCTGCTTCTATTTTGTGGAATAGCTTGTGAAGAACTGGGATTAGATCTTCTTTGAAGGTCTGATAGAACTCTGCACTAAACCCATCTGGTCCTGGGCTTTTTTTTGTTTGTTTGGGAGACAATTAATGACTGCTTCTATTTCTTTAGGGGATATAGGACTGTTTAGATCATTACCCTGATCCTGATTTAACTTTACCTGGTATCTGTCTAGAAATTTGTCCATTTCATCCAGGTTTTCCAGTTTTGTTGAGTATAGCCTTTTGTAGAAGGGTCTGATGGTGTTTTGTATTGCTTCAGGATCTCTTGTTATGTCTCCCTTTTCATTTCTGATTTTGTTAATTAGGATGCTGACCCTGTGCCCTCTAGTGAATCTGGCTAAGGGTTTATCTATCTTGTTGATTTTTTCAAAGAACCAGCTCATTGTTTGGCTGCTCTTTGAATAGTTCTTCTTATTTCCACTTAGTTGATTTCGCCCCTGAGTTTGATTATTGCCTGCAGTCTACTCCTCTTAGGTGAATTTGCTTCCTTTTGTTCTATAGGTTTTAGGTGTGTTGTCAAGCTGTTTGTGTGCTCTCCCTAGTTTTTTTTTTTTTTTTTTTTTTTGGAGGCATGTAGAGCTATGAGTTTTCTTCTTAGAAATGATTTCATTGTGTCCCATAAGTTCGTGTATACTGTGGCTTCATTTTCATTAAACTCTAAAAAGTCTTTAATTTCTTTCTTTATTCCTTCTTTGACCAATATATCATTGAGAAGAGTGTTGTTCAGTTTCCACAAAATGTTGGCTTTCTAATTTTTATGTTGTTTTTGAAGATCAGCCTTATTCCATGGATAAGGATGATCTGATAGGATGCATGGGACAATTTCAATATTTTTGTATCTGTTGAGGCCTATTTTGTGACCAAGTATATAGTCAATTTTGGAGAAGGTAACATGAGGTGCTGAGAAGAAAGAATATCCTTTTGTTTTAGGATAAAATGTTCTGTAGATATCTGTTAAATCCATTTGTTTCATAACTTCTGTTAGGTTCACTGTGTTCCTGTTTAGCTTCTGTTTGAACGATCTATCCATTGATGAAAGTGGTGTGTTGAAGTCTCCCACTATTATTATGTGAGGTGCAATGTGTGCTTTGAGATTTACTAAAGTTTCTTTAATGAATCCAGCTGCTCTTGTATTTGGAGCATAGATATTCAGAATTGAGAGTTCCTCTTGGAAGATTTTACCTTTGATGAGTATGAAGTGCCCCTCCTTGTATTTTTTTTGATAACTTTGGGTTAGAAGTCAATTTTATTTGATATTAAATGGCTGCACCATCTTGTTTCTTCAGACCATTTGCTTGGAAAATTGTTTTCCAGCCTTTCATTCTGAGGTAGTATCTGTCTTTTTCCCTGGGATGGGTTTCCTGTAAGCAGCAAAATGTTGGGTCCTGTTTGTGTAGCCAGTCTGTTAGTCTATGTCTTTTTATTGGGGAATTGAGTCCATTGATATTAAGAGATATTAAGTAAAAGTAATTGTTGCTTCTTATTATTTTTGTTGTTAGAGTTGGCATTCTGTTCTTGTGGCTGTCTTCTTTTAGTTTTGTTGAAGGATTACTTTCTTGCTTTTTCTAGGGCATGTTTTCTGTCCTTGTATTGGTTGTTTTTCTGTTATTATCCTTTGAAGGACTGGATTCCTGGAAAGATAATGTGTGAATTTGGTTTTGTCATGGAATACTTTGGTTTCTCCATCTATGGTAATTGAAAGTTTGGCTGGGTATAGTAGCCTGAGCTGGCATTTGTGTTCTCTTAATGTCTGTATAACATCCACCAGGATCTTCTGGCTTTCATAGTCTCTGGTGAAAAATCTGGTCTAATTCTGATAGGCCTGCCTTTATATGTTACTTAACCCTTTTCACTTACTGCTTTTAATATTCTATCTTTATTTAGTGCATTTGTGTTCTGATTATTATGTGCGGGGAGGAATTTCTTTTCTGGTCCAGTCTATTTGGAGTTCTGTAGGCTTCTTGTATGTTCGTGGGCATCTCTTTCTTTAGGTTTGGGAAGTTTTCTTCCATAATTTTGTTGAAGATATTTGTTGCCCTTTAAGTTGAAAATATTCATTCTCATCTACTCCTATTATCTGTAGGTTTGGTCTTCTCATTGTGTCCTGGATTTCCTAGATGTTTTGAGTTAGGATCTTTTTGCATTTTGTATTTTCCTTGATTGTTGTGTGAATGTTCTCTATGGAATCTTTTGCACCTGAGATTCTCTCTTCCATCTCTTGTATTCTGTTGCTGATGCTTGCATCTATGGTTCCAGATTTCTTTCCTAGGGTTTCCATCTCCAGCGTTGCCTCACTTGGGTTTTCTTTATTGTGTCTACTTACCTTTTTAGGTCTTGTATGGTTTTATTCAATTCCATGACCTGTTTGGTTGTGTTTTCCTGCAATTCTTTAAAGAATTTTTGTGCTTCCTCTTTAAATTCTTCTACCTGTTTAGCAGTGTTCTCCTGTATTTCTTTAAGTGAGTTATTAAAGTCCTTCTTGATGTCCTCTACCATCATCATGAGATATGCTTTTAAATCTGGGTCTAGCTTTTCAGGTGTCCCAGGACTGGGTGAGGTGGGAGTGCTGTGTTCTGATGATGTTGAGTGGTCTTGGTTTCTGTGTAAGATTCTTACATTTGCCTTTCACCACCTGGTAATCTCTGGAGATAGTTGTTATAGTTGTCTCTGGCTAGAGATTGTCCCTTTCGAGATTCTGTTAGCCTCTATCAGCAGTCCTGGGAGACTAGCTCTCTCCTCTGAGTTTCAGTGCTCAGAGCTCTCTCTGCAGGCAAGCTCTCCTCTTACAGGGAAGGTGCACAGATATCTGATGGTTGGCCCTCCCTCCTGGCAGAAGATGAAGGCCTGAAACAAGACCTGTCCCAGAAGCTGTGTTGCTTTGGCCTGTCACAGAAGCTGTTAGCTTCTGTAGTTCACACTCTCACCTGCACAGACTAGTCTCGGAGGGATTTGGGAACCAAGATGGCTCCCCCAGGTGCTCCAGCAAAGCCCTCCCTGCAGGGCAGACACCTCTCCTCTGGCAGAGAAGGTGCCCGGATGTCTGGAGCCCAAAACAGAGTCTGTCTCAGAAGCTGTTCTCTAGGGACCTTGGGGGTGTCCGCTGACTCTGCACCCAGGTGACCAAGTGCTGGTGCTGATCAGAAGGGACTTATGACCCTGGTCAGGCCGGTTTCCTGCTTCTCTAATGCTGTTTCACATCCTGTGCGATTGGATTGGAACAGAAGTTGTGTTCCACTCACTGGTAGTTCTAAGATAGTGTGGAGAGTCCTCTAGGGGACCTTGGGGGTGTCTGCAGACTCAGTGCCTGTCGCGTCCGCTCTCGACCAGCAAGAATGACATGACCACCAGTCCTTCTAACAGCAGTTTATTCAGTCCTGATTCTTCTTGTTTATATCTCCCCTTCTAACAGCAGTTTATTCAGTCCTGATTCTTCTTGTTTATATCTCCCCCCGAACCCTGGGCCTCTCACTCCTTTTATACTCTCATCCACGAACAGCAGGCCATGCCGCCTCACCAGGCATGCAGCTTCAGCTAATCAGGGCAGCAGGGGCATATCTCCATCAAACTGGATTCGCTGGTATCCTGGTGCACCTGCGCAGCTCTCAAGATGTTTGTGGCTTATATGAGGAAGTCAGGTGCAAGTCATACGACTTAGCTACAGTCCCTGGCGCCTTTGGGACTGCCACCACAACCGCTCCTAACAAGTGCCCAAGGTGACCCGGTGCTGGTGCAGACCAGAAGGGACTTGTGACCCTGGTCAGGCCCGGTTTCCTGCTTCCCTAATGCTGTCTCAGGTCCCGTGCGATTGGATTGGAACAGAAGTTGTGTTCCACTCACTGGTGGTCCTAAGATTGAGTGGAGAGTTCTCTAGGGGACCTTGGGGGTTTCAGCCAACTCCATGCCCAAGGTGCCCCAGTGCTGTCGCAGGCTGGATGGCGGTTTTCTTGATCTTATGAAGATCATGTTCTATAATCATGGACACTGTACCATAATGTCCAGCAAATATTGTTTTGCTGAAGAAATCTTCCTGTCCCTTACAGTCTTGTCTGAGCCTTAGCAGGAGTGGGTGGGATATAGGTGCTCCCTTTAAATAAGAACATTTTATAATTTTTATTCCCTCCATTTTGACTAACTGTGGATCTCTGTGTTAATTCTCATCTACTGCAAACACATTTCTCTGATGATGATTGAGAGATGCACTAAATGATGGATATATCAATAACTTATTAGGAGTCGATTGAATACTATAACCATTTAGCATAATGATAGTATTAGGATCTCCTCTAGGGCCAAAGCCAAGTCAGTCATGGGTTTATAGCCTAGTTTAGAGTTCCAGAGTTGAATGGCATTTGTAGATATGATCCAATAAAACAGTAGTACATTGCTCCTGTTATCTACATGTTATCTTGGCACCAGTAGGCATGTCTTACCAGTGAGAGTATTAATATAGTTTTGAGGATTCACAGCTGGTAAGACTCTTGATTACTTTTCTCTTCCAGTAATAGACATAGCACCTTCCAAGTGGCACAGCTACATAGTAGGAAAAAAGCTTCCAGATCATTATCAGCTTAATTCTCCATGGTTTTTGACTCAACTGTGTGGTTTCTTCAGCAATATTTTCTTGTGATCAATCTCTGGGGGGGGTGGGGTAACATGTGTAAAGGTATTATTCTGTGATGTTTGTGCAGAGGTGTCTATGACCACCCTATACTAACAACTCAAACAGCAGCAACCTGTACCTGGTATAGTGATATTATAGAAGATCCTCAATTTACCATATTTGTAGTAATAAGCAAAAAATCTCAATTCATAAGTCTATCTAATATAATAAAATATTGTTTAATATCTAGAGTGGAAAGTTTGACTACCATAATGTTCTGATTCTATCACTAATATATATATATATGTGTGTGTGTGTGTGTGTGTGTGTGTGTGTGTATTATATATGTATATATATACACACATATATACACACATATATATGTATGTACATATATATACATTGATGTATATGTATGTGTATGTGTATGTATATACACTCATTAAGATGCTATCTACAAAGCCTAAAGAAGCTACCTGCTATGAAATGTGTAGTATTTCATGAGGAGCTTTTTAACAATTTAATAATTAGATTCTCTTGAACACAGACTAATGAGATCACTGTAAAATAAATTAGTATGTATGCCACTACAGTTTATACAAAGTTTCTGACTTGTGAATATATTTGAGTGTGCAGCTACTAATACAAAAGTGAGCAAAACAAAACTTTTAAATTATTTATTACATGGATGTCTGTATAATGATGAAGTATTGACATTTTATATAATATATGCCATATTTTATATTATATATGGATTATAGTAAGCAAGCAATATGAAATCTAATAATTCATTAGAAATATTGATGGAATCGTGCTTTCACCATCCAGAAAAGTCCACTGAAATCCTAAGAATTCAGGCTTTCTCTCCTTATTATCTCCTCCTAATTTCTACATTTTCATAATCGATTCAGTAGTCAACATAAGCTTATTAAAAATATTTTCTCTGGATGGCCTGCCATCCAGAGACTGCCTCACCTAGGAATCCATCCCATCTGTAGACATCAAAGCCTGACACTATTGCTGATGCCAAGAAGCGCTTGCTGACAGGGGCCTGGTATAGCTGTCCCCTGAAAGGCTTTGCCAGAGACTGACCAATACAGATATGTGTGCATGTAGCCAACCTTTGGTCTGAGCAAGGGTCCCCAATAGAGGAGTTAGACAAAGGACTGAAGTGGCTTAAGGCATTTGCAATTTGTGTATTTCCTTTTTAGATATAAAACTTCACTAAATTATTTTATTTTATTTTAAGATAAAACATCCAGATTATAACCAGGAGGGTACTTGCTATGCATCAAGTCTTATATTCAGAATGAAATAAATGCCTACTCTTTTTCAAAATACACACAGGTTCTAGTTCTGGGCAGTAGACAGACTCATTGTTTTATTTGGCCCCTCCAACCCCAGCAGTCTGTGACTAGTCACATCTTTTTGCAATGTGTCTATATTTGTTTCACTCCAAGATAGGAAGTACAAAGTAAGAGCTTGCTATATCCATTCAAACATAGAACTTTAGTTTGAGTGACTAGCTTGGTAATTTATTTTCCCAGTCATAGTGTATTATACATTTATTTATTTATTTTTCGTATGCCTGCCTAACATGGATTGATTAAAGGCTCTGCATTTGCCACTTGACAATTAAACCAAGGCAAATATTAAATATCGAAGAAGATAAAATATATAATGCAATATTTTATATAGACAATGCTAAACACTACTGTGCTTTCTTGACCTGGGCATTGAACTTTATTCTATGTATTCTTAAATTATGTCTTATGTTATATAAAATGTTCATCTTGGATTTAATCTTGCTGTGTTCCTAGATAGAGTTCAAGTCTTGTGCTTCCTGTTGTCATAAAAAGGTCTCAATACTTTACATATAAATTTTGATTTCATGATATCTCTATTATCTTAACTGTGATAACACAGTGTCACTGTATGAATTTCAAATTCATCTTCATGTCTGGGGCTGCCATTCTGTACTGGGCTCCTACTTCACCTGATTATTTCAACTATTTACAAACTGATTCTTCTGTGACTACTAATTTTCTCAATTGAAGCATTAAATTCCTGCTTTATCCACTAACCATGAAACTACAGACCAATTTCTTAATCAAACTGTCACCTCGATTTTTGTTGATTGCTTTAAAATTTCTAAAAATAATTTGAAAATTTTCAAGAAAAATATATTGGTTTACTATTATAGTGGGCACACTCCGAGGGTGTGGCTTTGGTTGCCTTGAATTTGGAGCACCTGGGATTACCTTCATATGGCTTGCACAAGAATGAACCTACTGTAGAAGGAGGAGCAGCTTCACAAAGCTTCAAATCTTTAGACAGTTAACCATTGCTGGGGCAATGGGATAGAGTTGGAGTTTTTTTTGGTTGGTTAGTTGGTTGGTTTGGTTTGGTTTGGTTTGGTTTGGTTTGGTTTGGTTTGGTTTGGCTTTATTTACTTCAGTGATATAGCTGCTCATACATTGTCCCTGTTCCTGTACATAACCCCACTTACCAAGGATACCTCTGTAAGTAATCCAAATTTAAACTCATTGGATGAGCAAGCTAAAATTGAGTGACATCCTTCCTTTTTGCCTTGGTGACCTAGCTGCAATAAGTAGGCTTCTCTTCTTCTCCTAAGTGAAAGCTCACACAACAAAGAGAAAATAGAAGCAATCTGTTTGTAATCTTTTCTTGGGTATTACTACACTAACATTGTTTGAATCTACCATTTTAAGTCAAGTATTTAACTGAACAGAACTGACAAAATACTAAACCATCTAATAAACTTGTTCATTTATTCCACAATTTTTATAATTCAACAATATCCTTGTGTTAGTAGATAATTGACTGGATGATTCATTATGGCAGAAGAATTCTTAATTTGAAAGTCTCAGAGTACGTGATAATAGTTTGTATAAATACATAAGCTAAATTATCTTTCTAATAGAAAATTTAGATGAAGTTAGACTCTGAATATATGAGTCAAAGCAATTGAAAGCAACAGTGAGAAAATATTAACATAGGTTATAACTTACAAAAGTGGAGATAAAGTTTCCAGAAACATTCCCATTACAACTTCTTTTCAAACTGTTATTGCTAGGTCAGTGGTTTAAGATGAATAATTTATTCACATAATAAATATTGAATCTGTATGAAGGTGAAAAGCATTGGAGAGTGGGGCTCAGTAATTCTTTGTGACTAAATTGTGAATTCAATCTGAAAAGAAAACTAGCACATAAATCTCTCATAAAAAGACATGTGATGTGTCACATAAAAATAGAACTTATGAGAATATTGATATAAATTCCAAAGATACGAGGAGTGAATGAAAAATTTATTCAAATACAAAATCTATCTTGAAAAATAGTCAGATAAAACGTTACAGAAAATTTCAGAGGATACCTTGTCTTCTCTGGAGTTCAGTCTCTTCCCCATCTCCCCTCACCCTATTTTGTCCATGTTTTCTTTTGAACCCTTGCCTTTTTCCTACTCCAAATTCCTTTGTCTACCATATGGTTCCTCTAACAGATTCACATATCTCTCATCTGTGGCTGGATCTGGGGAAGACAGACCTCTGCATATTCTTGCTGTGTGATGGTAAGTGAGAACTCGAGCTAAAACGTTCAAGACTCAAGTGCTCATTTAATTTCTCTGATTGCAATGTTTGTGCCTGGATAAGTATATCTCTAAGCCAGTGTTTAAATCTAAGACAGAATTCTAAGATCAACAACAAAAGCTCTCATCCCAACCATGTGGTTCTCCAGGAACCAAAAAAGTAAAAGAAAAAGAAAAAAAGAAAAAAAAAAGCTAATTGTGAGCAGTGAGCTGTGTCAGCAAAACAATCAAAACAAATTGAAAAAAGAAAGCTATAGAAGCTTTCAGAAGCTACTCAAGACTAACTAGAAATCAAGAGGGCAAAGGTGATTTGAAGGAGAACACACTTAAGGAGCTACCCAAGAGTAAGAAAATCAGAACTTGAATTAGTGCATAGGCTATGAATAGATGTAATGTATCAAGCCACTAGAAAACCTGTGACATTTTCATGAGAGGTATTTCCTAAAGATTCTTGATGACAACAATCTATTGAAAGATGAACTAAGGCTATTCTCATGCAAAGTGACCTAAGATTAAGTAGAATTCATTAATGCCTCTTCATAAAGTTATTCATAGCAGCCATGCCCTCCTCTATCTCCTTTCTGAACTCTTTTTTCCTAATAGTGAGAAATTATATTTTGGTTCTTTGTTTTCTGGCATTGATATGGGAGTTGATCACAGTTAGAGAGCTCCTTGTAGTTGAAGAGAATGAAGGAATATAGAAGGTTGCCAATATGGGCTCAGTGCTTCACAAACATATTTCTGGCCTTGAATTAAGCCAGGAAGGTAATAATATTTTTTGGAACTGCTCCTGATGAGTGAAAGGCTCTCTCTCAAGGGAGAAGAGCAGAAGTCACAAAGCATCAGACCTCATGACTTTCTATGGCCCCTGTGCACATGTGCACCCACATGAACATATGTGTGCATGCACACATACATACATCTGTACCAATATGTATGTGTATCTCACACGTGTAAGAAAACTTTTTAAAAATCCACTCTTTGTTTAAATATCACTTTAAACATTAATATTTTAATATATGTGAATATATTATCAATAACTCACTTCTAAAGTTTCCCTTATATTTAAAATCAATGTTAAGAATTACATGTTTTGAAGCTTTTTACTACCATTGTAAATGCCTGAGATCATCAATTTAATGAAGCAGGTTTATTTGGGCTAACAGTTTGGAGTATTTCAAACAAAGATTAGTTGGCCCTATTGCTTGAGGCCTGTAACAGCATATCATGTAGCAACAAGCACATACATATATTAAAACTGTTCACATCATAGGAAGAGAAAGTCGAAAACAAAGAGAGAAAGGCTGAGGTCCCACTGTAATCTTACAAGTTTTCTCTCTAAGTTCCATTCCTGAAAGATTATCTTAACTCTCAGCAACACCTTCACAGAGGCCTTTGGAGGGCACTTGGGAACTAAACTAAGCATACCAAATGAATAGAACATTGTTGTAGAACTTAATATTAAACCCATCTAACCAGGTCTAAGATGGGTTCCTGCATCCATGCCCATGTGCAACCACTGTCTTAGTGTCTTCCCGGATTGTAACCATCTTGCTTGAATAGCTCTATTCATTTGGAAAAGAAACCAGTGTAGTTTACAGGAAACAAACAAGGGGGAAAGGAAGCTTGTTGAGAGGATGCATAATCCCAGCACTGGAAAAGAATCAATGCCAGCCTGCACCATATAGCTCAGACCCTGACCCCTATCCGGAAAAAAAAAAGAAGAATAAGGAAGGAAGGAAGGAAGGAAGGAAGGAAGGAAGGAAGGAAGGAAGGAAGGAAGGAAGGAAAGAAGCAAGGAAGGAAGGAAGGAAAGATGGAAGGAAGGAAAAGGAAAAGAAGGAAGGAAGGAAGGAAGGAAGGAAGGAAGGAGGAAGGAAGGAAGGAAGGAAGGAAGGAAGGAAGGAAGGAAGGAAGGAAAGAAGAAAGAAAGAAAAGAAAGAAAAAAATTGGTGAGGGAAATGGAAACCAAGAATGAGATCTGGGGTAAGAAGAAGAGGAAGGAAGAAAAGAGGAGAAAGAATATAAGTTAGAAATATGAGTTAGAAGGGAGTAAAGGGACGATGATTAGGGAGAATTGTGGAGGACTTACATGTCTTAGTTTATGCACATTTTATCCAAATCTAAGCTTTTCGCTTTATAGACAGAATGTTCTAACATTCTTAGGATGTGAGAGCTTTGTTCCTTCTATCTTTTAGAACGGAATTTGAAAGGTCATTTCCATTCTTATTTTTTGACCCTTCCTATAGCTAATGGAATTACAGAAGTCCTGGATTAGCATATCAATATGACCTTTTTTTTTTTTCATCAAGTTTGGAGAGAATTCATGGAGCTCTTTCTATCAAGAAGCTCACATCTATATGTTCTGACAAGTGTCCTCAGTGAGGTCTTTGATGGTGTCCTGATCTTTCTCTTTTTTACCTATCCCTTTCTGATTATTGAATCTCCTAAACTGATCCTTAAATGCCCATCTCTTTTTTCTCTGTTTCTGTGTGTGTTTTTTTTTTTTTTTTTTTTTTTTTTTTTTTGGCTTTTCCTTTGACCCTTCTGGGACTTGCCTTTTTTTTTTTTTTTTTCCTTTTTCTTATTATCCTACTGAGTTGCTTCAACTGTGTTTTGAAATTCCACAGTTCCCCTTTCCTTTACAATATTTCTTTATACAAAACCAATTCATATACTGTTGGAGCTGTCTTCAATTATATTCAAATATGTTAAGGATATTTTATACTAAATCTTATCTCTCCTTCTAAATGTTGTTTTCTCTAACTTGCAATTTTTTGGTCATTTGGCTTCTCTTTTTTGCTATGAATGGCCTTACCTGCTCAGAACTTTAATGAGTACTGGCTTCCTGTTTAGGTACTGACAGCACATGTACATCGTGATTTGTCCAAGACTGAATGAACGTTCAATGAAGTCTTCAGTACAGACTGATCTAGCCGGCCTATTTTTAGGGACAGGCACAGTTATTATATGGAAATTTGCCCTACCAATGATGCTGTTAACATTGAACAGAGTTTCTAAATGTCTGCCTTGTACCACCTTCTAAACTGCTAAAATGCTAGAAGTTGAGTAGGAAAGAGAGAATAAAAGTATAGAGGGTGGTAGAGATAAAAAGAAAGAGGTGGTTGGGAAAGATAGAAATGACAGGAATAGATAATTACACAGAAATAAGCACATAGAAATAGATAAATACAGATAGATGTATGCGTAGTTGAAATTCTACAGTTCCCTTTTTCTTTTCAATATTTCTTTATATAAAATCAATATTTTGTTTGAACTATTTTCACACACACACACACACACACACATATAAATATATATATATATATATATATATATATATATATATATATATATAATCATAGAAGAGACAAGATCTTCAATTTATGAAAATTCATTTATAATATCCTTCCCAAAATTGGCTTGAACACCGTGTGCAATAAAGAAATGGTGATCTAACTACTTTCAGGCTTGGTTACACTGGCTAATCCATATCAGCCATGTCATTATCTGCACTTCCTGATGTATGCAAAAACCTAGTTTGGCCATGGAATATCCTCCATCACTAATAGGAATTCTTTAGTTCAGGCTTAAGAATAATTATTGTGGCCCTATGAAGTGAATTACCCCTTTTTCTTCTGCTTTACAGATTCAAGGTTTGGGGCTATGGATGAAGTTAACTGGTAGAATGTGTGACTGGGGCACTATATTCAGTCTCTAGTAAAAGAAGATAAAAACAGGCTTCAAAATTAAGTAAAAATGATCATTTCTTCTATATTTTCTTTATCCCATGTATATCGATTGTTGTCTTTCTGTATACTTAAGATCTAGAGGTCTATTGTTAGGGTTTAGGAGAGAGAAAAGTGATAATTCTAGAGTAATAGGAATCCATTTTTGGTGAGCTTTGACCTCACAAGTACTCTAGAGCTTCCTCTTGCCATTTCAGATGCAGGAAGACTATACAGTCATGAATTACATCTCTGCTATTGGGTGACTTAGGCTATGGACAAACCCTAGTTTAGTAGGCTCTTGGAAGAAGGCTTCTTTTCAGAGCAGATGCCTATGAGAGTAGAAGAATTGCGACCCTTTTTCTGTCTTTGCTCTAGACACAAGGCATGGGCATATACAGCGTTTCCTGAATTAAAATTAATGACTGCATCTAATATTAAATTCCTCTGAAACTTTTATTTCTCAGATATGTCCACCAGGAGCCTCAAGCTATTCTGCTAAAGTGAAGTTTAATTCACTATACTTTCCTGTCTGTCTGCAGCATGTTTTCTGTCAGGGACAGGGTGCAAGGATATGCTTTGCTTGGCATATGTTCTTTAAAGATCTTTCCTTGTTTTTTTCCTTGGTGCATATACAGATACCGCAAAACTCATTCCATATTGTTTCGATGGTAGTATACATCCTAATTTATAAAATTCACTTCTCATCTGAGCAATAGTTTTATATAGTTGATAATATTTTCCATTGGTATTTGAAGTGGTATCTTTGCAAACTATGTGACTGATAAATTTTAATTCCAACAGTAAGTAAAGCAGTAGGCAAATCAAAGTCACAGTGAGAAGTGGTCAGCAATTATACAGATAATTTTTTTCTTAGCAAAGTGAGATTGAATTTATAATTAGCATTATTATCACTAATAAAACTTTTTTCTCAATTGTTTGTGATTTTCTTTAACGAATTGTAGGCAATTTGATAATAAAATTAAACTATTCACACATATTTAGCTATGATTTTGCTATATCTCAAGCTTTCCCTGTAATTTCTATTCACAGTCATTATTGGAAGAAATTAGAAGCACGAATGTAACCAGGGTAGGAAAAGGGCTAGCTTGGTTGGTATACAGAATTTCTGTACTTCATAGAAAGGAGAATTAAAATGCACCATATCTACTCCTGAAAGAAGACAGAAAGAAATGGAGAGAAAGACTGACAGAATTGAATAACCAGACAATAACTTTTGGGTGCTATTTGACATGAAAAATAAGTTTTAGAAACTGTGTTATTTTGGATGGGAAAGTCAAGAGACCAAATTCCAATCTACTTTGGAATTCTGAGAGAGGCCACTAAATAGACATTCCCATTTGAAGCCAAAACAGCTAAGTACAGATCAAACAGTACTATGATGTAGGTAGGTAAGAGCAGAAATATTTCTCAATTTATTAGCATGGATAAAGTCTATGTGTGATGCATAGTACTGGCATACAAAAGAAAGATAACTTTGCTACAGAGGATTATGAGTAGAGGTCCTAACCCTGCCTCAAGGTGCAAGACACAGCTGGGATGTATGAAGAACCCGCAGTCTTCATGATTGAAACTGCATCTGGCAGAGGGAAGCACTGGGTGCTCACCCAATAACTAAGTGGAAACTTTCTTCAGCTCTCCTCCTGACAGATACAAGCACAGGCGATTGTATAGGAGTATTAAAATAGTAGTAGGAAAGAGAATGAAAGCAAGGGAGAAAAGGAACCAGCAATGCACCTGATATTTCTCACAGCATCTAACAAACTTATAAAGCAATGCCAAAACAGCATGTTTATTCAATTTCTTTAAAAAGAGCTACACTTTCCTTTGTATTCTTTGCAGGAACCAGAGAATGACTAAAATATTACAAGGTACAAATAAAAATGTTCAAGAAATAGAGTTAAAACTAATTGAACTCATCACAAAAGTTACTTAAAATATTATTAACTACAAACAGAAATGTTAAAAAATAAAGTTAGAACAAATTAAACTATTCACAAATAGTGTAAGAAGTTCAAAGATGGTGACTGTGGATTCTCATTTTACTTCATCTTGCCTTTGACCCAGCTGTACAAAATGGTATTTAAATATAGAAGCAATAGCAGTTAGTATCAGTCCCAAAGCAGAGTTCTCACACTCAGAAAAAATAGAAGAGAAAACTGAGAAAACTGGTTTACCACACCAGGAGCTGTGCCTTTCTAATACATTGAATTTGCCCTCAAATATGACAATTACAGGACTGAATACCCACAAGAATTGTGGGCATTGTAAAATTCACCTGTGTACTCAAAAGACAACAATTCAGACAAGATATTGGAAATAATTATTTCTGATTTATTAAAATTATTTTCTAAAGAACTGCAGAGACAAACATGGAGAAGAGCCTGAGAGAAAGGAGGTCCAGTAACTAGTCCAAATTGGGATCAAGCTCAAGGAGAGGCCCCAAGGCCTGACACTGGTACTGATGCTGTGGTCTGCTTGCAGAGAGGGTCCTAGCATGGCTGTCTTCTGAGAGATCCAACAAGTAGCTGAAAGATTCAGATGCAGATACTAACACCCAACCAATGGACAGAAGCCAGGGCCCCTGTGGGTGAATTGGGGAAAGGCTGGAAGAAGCTGAGGAGGAAGGCAACCCCATGGGAAGACCAGCAGTCTCAGCTGACCTGGACCCCAGAGATCTCTCAGACATTAAGCCACCAACCAGGCAGCATACACCAGCTTATATGAAGCCCCAAACACATATAGAGCAGATGACTTCCTGGTTTGGCCTCAGTAAGAACAGAGGTACCTAATCCTTAAGAAATTTGAGGCCCCAGGGGGTGGGGAGGTCTAGTAGGATAAGGTTGGGTGATAGGGACATCCTCATGGAGACTGGTGGGGAGGAGATATGGGATGGGGAGCACTTGGGGATAGACAAGGGGGTACGCAGACTGGACTGTAAAAAGGGATTAGAGAATAACTTAATTAATTAATTAATATTCTTTCATCTAAATACAATTTTCATCATTATACCTGCTTTTTAATGAATGACTGCACAATTCAAACACTATCCAAGCTTCTTTCATTTGGAAGACAAACCAATGTGAAGAGGTATAAAGCGGCGAAGTATAATTACCACATGAAGTGAAATTTACTATGAAAATACAAACAGGTCTTTGAATGGGTGAAACACCTGTCATTGTATAAAGCTTCATCTTCAAAATAGTATTAGTTCATTCTGATCAGATAGCAGTGCCTACTGTATAATTTTTTCATTTGGTTCTGTTGTGCTTTAAGTCTGAGCACTGTATTATTTATATTTGTTTCATAGTTGAATATGAATAAAACATCAACAACTAAGTTATACACCCAGGTAAGAGAACACTGGCCTGACCTCTCTGGAAATATCAGATCTCTCAGGGAAACACATTTTCTTTATTTCCAAACCAGAGGGTGGTTGTTTCAGAAGTGTCTAGGTCAAGAAGGTAATATCGTATGCATCCTAAAATATGTATATAGAAATCTACAAAGAAGAAAGTCCATGTAGGTTAAAGTAACAATTCTTTGCTTCTCATGGCTTTCTGAAATCTATAAATAGTATAAGAGTTTCAGTTATTCCTCCAGAAAATTTTCGATTTGGTTCTGAAATGCTAGTTTGCATTAGTGTTTGCTAAATATACCCTAATTTCCCCCTCTAGTATTGATTTAGACACTGAGTAGAGGATAGCAAGAAGTTAGAAGAGAATTACAATGTTTAAACAGATGGAGTATTCAGGGAAAGATGGCTTAACAAAACTCACATTAGATTTCCTTAAAGAAAATAGATAACCATGACCTATCCTCCTTTTTAAAAGCATGCTTCTCTCTGTGTGTAAGAGGTATTTGTGATGTGGGCATGTTTGTGTGTGCTTTTGCCATGGTGTGCACGTGGAGGCCAGAAGACAATTTGAAAGAGTCAATTCTTTTTTTTTTTTTTTTTTTTTTTCAACACTGTAGGTCCTGGAGCTGAAACTCAGGTCATCTAACTCGGTAATAAGTATTTTTACCCACTGAGCCACAATGGCATCTTGCATCATTCATTTTTAAGCTAACTACATTTTTTATTAACAGTCTCACCACAATTGGGGGTAAAGTTAAAGTTTACAAATCTGTTAAAACATTGATCTTTTATATTTTGCTTACTCATATTTAATTTCTGAAAATAATTGAAAACACTATTTGCCTCCTTTAAAAAGTCAACTTCTGTGCAGAAGCTACACTTTGAATTAATTTACTATGAATTAAAGGCATGGCAACAAACACGGGGAAGACAATAGCTGCATTTTGAGATCTACTCTGACCTTTTTCTTTCAAAACAGTAACTCTCCAAAATTGTTGAAAGGTTAACTAATCTTTTAAAAGGTCACCTGTCTTTAAACTAGCTACAGTATATAAATGCTTTTCTCCTGTCCTCCAGCCATTCATCAATAACTCATTAAAATCATGCTGTTTCTTTCTGAAAGTTTTTACTTTCTTATAAGACTATTTCCTCTTGGTCAATATAACATTTAACATATGTCATAATTTATGAAATATGATTATAAGAAACAATGTAGTACTGTTCAGGTAATTGAGACTGCTTTGAATGCAGTCCTTACGAAGAACTATTGCAACTGTTATGAAAACATTTTATATTTTAGCATATTTCATATTTTAGGCTGATCAGATATATGAAAGACCATGTTGGCTTTAAGTACTGCTAAGGTCAATACAAATATTTCCCAGACTATTTTTTTTTTCTAACTCGCTTGAGAGCTGGCACTACTTTCCTAATCTCCTAAATGTCACATATAAATTAATATGAAAATCCATCCTCAGATTTACAATTGGATTTTTAATATGATCAAACACCATTAAAAGTTTAATAGGTTGACTAAAGAGGCTGCAAAGGATAATGGGAGGGCTATTGTTTGCAGATTCTAAAATAACGACACAAAATTGCCTTCTCTGCTGGCAACTTTATCCAGAACATATTTTTTGCTGTTGTTACTCTAGAGGAAATACAAATATTTTTTACATAATATTTGTTTATTGCTTAAAAGGGAATCTCATTAAACCTCACTAAAATGCACTATTCATTACCCACAAAGTAATTAAGATACAGTGTACCATTATACTGAGAGAGACAAGAATATGCTTATTGAAAGAAAAAAAGAGGAAAAAATAGCTTCTTGCAGAGAACAACACTTTGTCTGTCCCCCAGATGAACAATTGTGCCTGATTACAGAAGCACATGAACAGGTTATAAATCCACTTTGGCCTTTTTGTGTCATTTATTAAATTCATGTTTTTTAAACTGCAAGTTTGACAGACGTGCTTCCATCTTTGAGCCAATATAAGAGCATAAAATAAAAAAAAAAGGCTTCAGTAAATGCTAGCGTGTCACACAGTACAACACAGAATTGCTTTATGTGAATTGTGCTTCCATTATGTTTATTTTGTGTCCCTATATGTGTATTTATGTATACATAGTTACAATGGAAATTGTGTTTCTTACAAAAGGCTCCTTTCAAGGACTGGACAACACTCCATTATAATATAAAGCGATGCAGTCTGAAAGCAAAAATTAAATAATGTCTGATTTTCACAAATACACATTATTTTACCCCTCTATTACTTTTTTTTTTCTTACTGAAAGCTTTTGCAGGCATTGTGTTGAAGATATAAATAGTCATGCCCATTTGAAAAGAAAGGCAGAGTTGCCACTATAGACATAGGAGAAAGAAAAAAAAAAACAAACAGAATTGTCAAGAATCAAAGCTTCTACAGTAGTATTAAGTATGAAGCTTCCTTCATTATGACACACACCTTAAACTTACCCATGAGATAAGCATATATAATGTAGTGCTGGAAAATTATTTACTATTGATCCTCTATTATCTATCTAATCAAATGGTTTTAAATGAAATTTCTGTAATATTTTCAAAATCAAAGGTCTCAAATCATCCAAGTAAGTAAAAGAAAAATGGAAGTGGGAGGTTCTTGTATTGCTGTTTACATTTCCCTCCTCCATCTATCTAATCAATCATGTATTTTATTGGATCCTTTAATAGCATATATGCATTCTCTCCTACTGTAGAATCTCAGTGATGAAGCACTGTATCCTCCTTCCTTCTTAAGTCATATCTGTAGCAGTCTGAGTTACTTTTGTTTTTTTCCGTATCACCTATCTCAAACTGCACTGTGCTACAAAAATGTAATGGTATGTTACCTACACAAAATCCTCAAAATATATCCATACAATTTAAAAGTTCTAAGACAAGGTGCTAGAGAGATGGTTCAGAGGGTAAGAACACTGACTGCTCTTCCAGAGCTCCTGAGTTCAATTCCCAGCACCACATGGTGGCTCACAACCATCTATAATGGGATCTGATGCCCTCTTCTGGTGTCTGATGACAAGGGAAGTGTGCATAAATAAATAAATAAATAAATAAATAAATAAATAAATAAATAAATAAATAAATAAATAAATAAATCTTTTAAAATTCTAGTACAATATGATTCCTATAAACTTATAGATAATAAAGAAGCAAATATTTCTGTAATCTCCATTCTTGATCCTCCACAAACAAAAGTAAGTGTGAACTAACAACACCTAGCTTTCCAGGCAAATGATTCATGTATGGTATCCACACGCATATGTTTTTCACTGTGAATATTTTACCTTTGTGTAACCAGAAGAATGATGCATTACTTAGTTTCCTCATTTTTGTGAATAGACATTTGACAAAACAGCTTGCTAATGGAAGCTTTATTTTCCTTATCTGCCTGCCTGCCTGCCTGCCTGCCTGTCTGTTTGTCTGTCTGTCTGTCTGTCTATTTTGCTTCACTGTGAACTTCTATTATTCTCAATAGAGGAGATATAGTGGCAGAAGCTAGAAGGGGCCAATTTCTTTGTTCTTATAGTCTGGAAACAAAGAGATGAATACTGGTAAGTGTCTGGATTCTTCCTTTTATATATATATATATATATTATGTATTTTCCTCAATTACATTTAGAATTCTATCCCAAAAGTCCCCCATACCCTCCCCCCCCCCACTTCCCTATCCACCCATTTCCATTTTTTGGCCCTGGTATTCCCCTGTACTGGGGCATATAAAGTTTGCCTGTCCAATGGTCCTCTCTTCTGAGCCTTCAACTCACAGATGTCACAGCACAAATGCAGGATGTATGTTCCTCAAAATGCCCTCACAGGTATGTCCAAGGTGACTATGTCCGTATCTCCTACATGACTTTAAATGCTACAATACTCACCATGACAAATACTATATCAATTCTAGACCAGTTTAGAGTAGACAGTGCAGTTCCTTAGAATGCGCTTCCTAACTAGAGCATTCTGCCCCCTGTTTGAATTAAACAAACAAAAACAAACAAACAAACAAAAAACTCAACACACCTACATTTTCTTCTCTATTTTCTCCAATAAAACTTCTCATCTGCCAACAAAATCAATGTCAGAGTATGTTTACTTCTCTAAGGTGATCATGCACTGTGGCTGGCGACTAACTGTAAGAAGAGGGTGTTGTCTGATACAGGGAAAACCAGGGAAAGGCACATTTATCTGTAGCCTTGGAAGATGAAGAATCTATCGCCACAGTAAAATAGAATTATCTGTTCCACATTATAATGTGGTACTCTATCCTTCTGGAAACAAGCAGGGTGAGTTTAAGGCCTAATATAAAGGTTGAAGATTACTTAAGTTCAAACTTTCAGCACAATCATCTTCCCCCACCCCTTTTATGGCTTACTATAGAAAGCAGGCTTTACAGTTGATGATATTTTGATTGTTACTATAAATAATGATAAATCAAAAAAATGTACTGGACTTAGAAGATAGCTCAGCAGCTAAGAGAATGTACTGGTCCTGTAGACTACCAGAGCAATGTTCCCAACATACTACCAGGGTGGTTCACAACCTCCTGAAATAACAGATACATTGGCCCTGCCCTCACATATACATACCACCACATAGAAAAGCACAAGGGGTCCCACCATGTGTTTTCTTTGATTGGTGGTTTAGTCTCAGGGAGCTCTGGGGTAATTCATATTGTTGTTCCTCCTATGGGCCTGCAAACCCTTTCAGCTCTTTGGGTACTTTCTCTAGCTCCTTTATTGGGGACCCTGTGTTCTGTCCAATGGATGACCATGAGCATCCACTTTTGTATTTGCCAGGCACTGGCAGAGCCTCTCAGGAGACAGCTGTATCATGTCTCTAGCTGCATATGTAGCAGAGAATGGCCTAGTCGATCATCAATGGGAAGAGAGGCCCTTGGTCTTGTGAAGGTGCTATGCCCCAGTATAAGATAATGTCAGGGCCAGGAAGGAGGAACGGGTAGGTTGGGGAGCAGGAGCAGGGAGGAGGAGATAGGGGATTTTCGAGGAGGAAACTAGAAAAGAGGATAACATTTGAAATGTAATATCTAATAAAAATAAAAGAAGAAAAGAAAAGCTCAAGGGGAGGCTCCAAGGCCTAACACTATTAATGATGCTGTGGTGTGCTTACAGAGGAGCCTAGCATGGCTGCTATCTGAGAGACCCAACCAGCAGCCAAATGAGTCAGATGTAGATATTTATAACCAACAAACAGACAGAAGCCAGGGACGCCCTGTAGTTGAATGAGGGAAAGGCTAGAAGAAGCTGAGGAGGTAGGCAACACCATAGGAGGACCAGCAGTCTCAACCTGAACCCCCAAGATCTTTCAGACATTGAGCCACCAACCAGACAGTATACACCAGGTGATATGAGGTCTCTGGTGCATATATATCAGAGGACTGCCTGGTCTGGCCTGGGTGAGAGAAGATGCAGCTAACCCTCAACAGACAAGGCCCTAGGGAGAGGAGAGATTGGTGGGGTCAGAGTGGTGGGGGGTATCCTCTTGATGACAAGAAAGGAGGAATGGATGAGGAACAGTAGGAGGGCAGGCAGGGAGGGGGATAGTGACTGGACTATAAAAAAAAAAGACTAAAGAATAATAATAATAAAAGAAAAAAAAGAAAAGCATACTTGTAGGAAAAATAAAATAATCTTTGTAAAAGTTAATTTATTGAAAAGGCTTTTCATATTATGTGTTTTACCAGGTTTTTCCCATTCCTCAATTTCTTCCATATGCCTCCCACTTTCATATATACCAATTTTCTATTCAGTTTAATATGTATATTTAAGAAACCAAAATGAATCTTTTTTAAAATTGAAACTAAAGTAAACTGGTTGGTTGTCACTCAAGAATATAATAGTTTTGCTCTGTCCCTGAAATCTTGTCGTATCTTAACTAGATAACAAGATAAAACTGAGTGGCTTTTCAGAGGTCTTGACATTTGAGAATGTAGCTTTGTTATTTCCTGGTATTTTAAGATATGATTTCAATTCACATAATCAGTTGCCCAAACTCACAAACTGATTCCATATGTTGTATATTAAAAGATCTTTGTTATAACCTACTTCCAATAGGCCCATATATTTGAACCCTTGGTCCTTGAGTAATGACAGTGTTTGGAGGTTGGATTTTTTTTTGAGACATGGGACACTGCTGTTTTCCTGTATGCCACTGCACTATGAGGAATCCCAGTGATATACTTCAGCCACTGTTGACTGAATGTCTTTATTATTTGAATGGAAAAACATTGCAATTCTAAGTTGATACAGCATTTATGTCCCATAACTTCTTTATCTTATACATTATATCAGAACAAAAGTAAAATGTAATGGATAAACTATTGTAGAAAAGATGACTGATAAGAATCCTTTACAATGAATATTCTATATCCTGAATACAACCAATACCTGGTGATCACCTTACATGTGATCATAGCTCAATATTTATGCTATTAATGTACTGACTCTGAACTAAAATTTCAAGCTCGGATGTCTATAAAAAAAAAAACTTCTAAAACTGCATATCATCATTCCACTCTTTTATTTTTTTTTTGAATGTGAGTTAAAAGTCAGTTCAGTAAAATAAAATAATTATACTCATTAAAGAGAGGACAGCAATGGCAAAAATATTTGGTTTTTATCACATATTTAGTTATTAGTATGTAAGGATCACATAAATCTTGAAACCTACTAGATCTAGCCACTAGTCACCTATATCATTGAAGGATTCTTCTAAATCTATTTATTACTTAGAAGTACTATCCAAAGCAATATACTATCTACAAAAAATTTTGAAAATATTTAAAAGGTTACTTAGATGAAACATATTTCATGGCAAAATATTGGTGAAAGTTTCAGACTTGGCTAATTTTCTAATAACAATTTCATAATATACAATGTTAATTTTTATATGTACTAATGTTACATTTATCTTCTTTTAATATAGTGGATTTGAAGTAATTTGGGCTGAAGGTCAACTAAGACATAATATTTTTTATTGAGTTTGTGAGATCCTGACTTTAGTTCCTACAACCATTGAAAGTAAAAGAAAATTGTGTACATTATTATTAAATAATTGTATAAATTATTATAAATCTTTGATAATAAACTTTCACAGAAAAAAGTACATTAAGAAATTTATTAGTGTGCACGTTTTATTTTACTTTGATTGAAGATAGCTTTTCTCCCTCATATAACATTATCTGATACAGTTTCTCCTTCCTTTAGTCCTTGCGGCTCCTCTACACCTCCACTCCCATCCAGATTGACTCCATTTCTGTATTTCCTTAGGAAACAGGCATATAAAAGATAGTAATAAAAAAACATAATAAAATAACTTAAAATAAGATAAAATAAAAAACTAAGATATCTATACTGGAAAACAGGCAAACAGACGAAAACGAGCCTGAGAAAAGCTAAACGGATTAGAAACTTATTTCCATACTCAGGAATCCCATAAACACACTGTACTGTAATATATATTACAGTTTATATTATCAGACTATATATACATGGTCTCTCTATATATATGGTCTGAGGCAGCTGCTGTGCATGGTGTTTTAACTTGAATATAATTTCATATGAGCTGTGTTCTTGTTGCTCTTGTTGAGGTCCTGTTTTCTTGCCCCATTTTTTTTCTAGCTTTAAATCCTTTCTGCTTCCTCTTCCACTGAGTGCGATGATCCTTGAAAGAGGGATTTTATGGAGACATCCCATTCAGGCCTGAGTGTCAGAAAGCCTCTCATTATCTGCATAATTTCTGACCATGGTTCTCTGTATTTCTTCCCAATTGCTGCAGGAGGAAGCTTCTCTGAGGATGGCTGAACAAGGCAATGGTCTATGAGTTTAGCACAATGTCAATAGGAGTTATTTATTGTTACATTTTTTTGTATGTTTGTTAAAAACAGGCAGTATTCAGTTTTAACCTAGGTACCTATCTAGTCTCCTGTATTTGGTCCAAGCAACTAGAGTTACATTAGTGGAGTAAGTCTTAAATCAAGTCAGATATTGTTTTGTTTTGTTTTGATCACAAAAGATTGCACCAACATATTGAGAAGTCTAGACAGTTTTGTAGATCAAAGAGTTTGTACCATTGTTGGTGTTTACATTTCTCCTTTGGTAGTGTTCAGAAGACTTTCCTGTACCAAAGATGACAGCTCCTAGGAATGAAGACTCTCTGTAGGCACCATCTCAATTTCTCCCTATACAATAAATCATGTAGGGGTTGTCTTCAGTAATGATATCTTGCTGACAGTTTATGCTGAACAACTTTAAGTTTTAGCAAAAGCCTGCACTATGTGGCGATTCATATGAAACCCTTTTGGCCAACAACTCAATTAGATGTAACCCAGTCCTGATATAGGAAGCTTACTTGGTAATAAGAGTTGGCCAGCTGGAATGCTGTCTTCAGCTTTATTTTATGATTTAATTGAACTCACCTTCATATATGTGTATATTTTAGGTGTCTCCTAAATATTAGGCTTCCATATTAGATATCAAATAGTGCTTCATTTAGCTCTTTCTCTCCTTTTATTCTTTCCCTCATCCCACTTGATCCTCCCATTCCAGCACCCACATCCATTATCTATTCTATTTTTATTCTCTATGCCTATCTGCCCCCTCTAGTCTCTTACTTTATAACTAACTTCCTTGGTTATATGAACTGTAACTTATTTAGCATCGACTTAACTATTAATATCCACATATAAGAAATACAAACCTTATTTTCTCTTTCTGGGTGTAGAATACCTAACTCAAGATATTTTTTCTTGTTCCATCCATTTATATAGAAATTTTGTGATTTTTATTTTTTAACAGTCAAATAAAACCCTATTGTTAAAAGTACCACATTTTCTTTATTTATTCTCCCATTAGGAAATGTAGGTTGTTTCCAATTTCTATGAATTCAACAACAATGAAAACGTTTGAGAAAGATGTCTCTGTGATAGAATGAAATGAATTTTGTGTATATACAGAAGACTAATGTACTGGATTTTAGGCACATCGATTTCCACCTTTCTAAGGAATGGTCACACTGATTCACATAGTGGCTGGACAACTTTGCAGTCTCACTAGCAATGGATGAATGTTCCCATTGTTCCCCATCATGGACAGTGTGAGCTGTTGCTTGTTGGTTGATCTTAGGCAATCCGATGGGTATAAGACAACATCTATGGGTGATCTGAGAATCAGGGTGTTTGTTTGTGTGTTTATATGTTTGTGTATGTGTGTGTGTGTGTGTTTGTGTGTGTCTGCATATGGATCACCTTGTGGTTTTTTCTCTCTTTTTTTTTTCTTAAATTAAATTCTGGGTCATTCAACTTTTTGTTTGCCTACTTGTTTCTTTTTTAAAGAGAGAAAGAAGTAAACTTACGTGTATTGGGAATTGAGAGAGGATCTGGGAGGATTTAAGGAAATCATAATCAAAATACACTGCATAAAATGTTTGCAATAAAAATAAAGTAAAATACAAAGAAAACACAATATCTGTTTAGTGAACTTGGTGAATATGTTCGTGATGAACTGGCTTCCACTGACACTGACATGTAGAGCAGAAAAACTGCAAAAGAAATGGGGATAGGTTTGTGGACTTGAAGGTCACCATGATGCTCTGTGAAGTATTCTCTAAGAAGCAGTGTGAAATTCATACTGTCCCTGTGAGTGTACCATGTGCTGCTTCTCTAGCAAAGAGGAGAGAGGAGAATCCTATGATCCATGATTTGTAAAGAGCTGTAGACTTTTTTTTTAATTAGGTATTTTCTTCATTTACATTTCCAACGCTATCCCAAAAGTCCCCCATATCCCACCCTACCCCCTACCCACCCACCCCACTTCTTGGCCCTGGTGTTTCTCTGTACTGAGGCATATAAAGTTTGCAAGACCAAGGGGCCTCTCTTCTCCATGATGGCCGACTAGGCCATCTTCTGCTACATATGCAGCTAGAGACACAAGCTCTGGACTTTTTTAGATTTTAAAAAAATATAACACAATGCCTGTTCTTTCCTGAGTTTTTCAAGTTGTCATTGTTGTAAATGACATAGATATAGAAAATATACAAAGTATTTAGAAAAACTTAATAGAACTACAGCTACCAAGGGGATTATGAAAAATATTACCTAGTATATCTGAAGACCTGGGTTCAGTCTCTAGTCCTAAAACACAAACATACAGTACACACACACATACACACACACACATACACACACACACATACACACACATACACACACACACACACACACACACATACACATATACTCACATCCACACACACAGAGATTAGCTAAAGAACCTGGTAAATATAGATAGCAAATTATGAAAAACTTAAATTCTCATATGCCTATAGGTAACTTATTTCATTATCTATTTAAGTTGAATTCCTATAATACAGTATATTCAAAATTGATTTACTTATCAATTTATTTATTTATTCCTTCATTTATTCACATCCCAAATGCTGACCCTTCCTAATTTCCCCTTTCCACAGTCCTTCCCCTCATTCCCTTTCCCTTCTCTGTATGCGTGGGGACCGCCTTGGGTCTTCCTTTACCCTGGTGCATCAAGTCTCTAGAGGATTAGGTACATCCTCTCCCACTGAGTCCAAGCAAGACAGCTCTCTGCTACATACATGCCAGCTGCCTCCATGTAGTCTGTGTATGGTTTTTGGTTGGTGGCTCAGTCTCTAAGATCCCCTAGGGGGCCAGGTTAGTTGATACTGTTGGTTTTCCTATGGGTTTCCTATATAGCATATTTTGACCAAAGAACATTAGGAAATAAAACATTGTAACAGCCAATTACCAACTTGAGCATCACTATTAAGGAAAATTCAGAAATTTACAATACTTAGAATAATCAAGACTATAGGATTGGGCATACATGTCACCCTAGCAAAATCAGATGTTGACAAAAAAAAATGAAGAAAAAGTAATATATATAAGAGTGTTCTACACATGTCTATAAGACTGTTTCCCACAACAGTATATTTCCCACAACTCAAGAGGTGTCTTTTTCCCATGGGTTTATAGCTGTGGTGCTCTCGAGTTGTAATGTATATTCATCACTGATGATCAGAAGATTTACTCCTGTGCTGTGCCATGTGTCTAAACACTGACACTTTAAAACTGGATTTGCATATGAAGGAAATATGCTAAGAATTTATTTGTGTTCAAGTGCCAGTTTTTAAAAATTACAACGTATTTGTGTGTTCTGTAAGAGTTTTAGCAGATCATCATGATAAATAAGATTTAGATCACGTGTAGTAGCTGATGTTGTGACAGATCCATTTATTCCTTTATACTTTGGTAGAATTTATGAAATCAAGTATTTCAATATCAATAAGTATTTGAATATCAGCAGAATAAATATTATTCCTTTAAAGTACTATTATTTAAGAATTTCCAAAAGAAAAAAAAAGGGAGAAAACTTAAAAAGGGTTTGAGAGATGGCAGAGCAGTTAAGAGTCCTGGCTGCTCTTCCAGAAGATTCAGGCTTCATTTCACACACACACATGATGGCTAACAGTCACCTTTAATGTCAGTTCTGGAGATAACTCTTTGGGAACTGGGAAAGCCCATGGTGCACAGACATATCTGCAAGCAAAACAAGAAATATAAAATAAGATAAAATAAAATAAATAAAATAGAATATACAGAAGAAATAAAATGAGAACTAGCCAACATGACTAAGACAACCAAAGTTTTCTCTCTCACTCTATGCAAGATAAAAGAAAACAATTGCATGAAGTGCTGGGATAAAATAATTATGAACAATTGGTCATAATCACCAAACATGGAACAAAAAATGTTAACATGAAAAATACAAGCTGAAAAACATATATTTCTGTTATGTGATACTTCAATATAGTAAATATATTGTTGGTTGTTAACTAATTTAGGAAATTCATTTTCTCTAGATATATTATTGTATTTTTCCACTGAATGATTCTCTAAATGAATAGATTTCTTAATGAAATTATCATAATATCATGCTCCATTTGAAACTTAAAATACACATGTGAATTAGCTTCACAAAGCATGCTGTTCGTTCTGAAAATGAAACCACTGCCTCATAGATACAAATATCCGTTGGAGCATTAACTCACAAATGGTAATGTCCTTGCAATCTATTGCACGATGGTAATAATAAATGACACTCATCAGTGTCGCACTCTGTTGAATATCTACAGGAGAAGACCTTCACACCTTTCTCAGAATCCAAGAGCACGGTACAGACAATTTCACAGTTGATATTAACACTAAGTTAGTTAACTTTCATAATGAGCATTATCAGGGTTAGGTTTTTTTTTTTTTCAGAATAAGGGAGCTAATGGACACCTTGTAGCTAAGCTATTAAAGACAGAAAATATTGAATAATTTTACAAAAAAAAAAAAAGAAATGTACTTACTCTCAAACACTCATTGTTCTTCCCTCCTACCCTTTCTTATTGTTTGAGACAATTAGATATAAAATATGAGAAAAGTGCTAAATCACATACCTATTCTAAAAACATACGTATTCATGTTTTAATTCAGGATAGCATTTGAAATGTAAATGAAGAAAATATCTAATAAAGAATTTGTTTAAAAAAAAGACACAGATACTGAACAACTTAAAAGTCATTAGATGGTGTATTCTGTAGCCCTTGAAGAACTTGGCACAACATTCCACATTTCACATTGCCTCCATATTTTATTTTATTTAGTTGGTTATTTCTCGCTCACATATAAATTTCCCACCCCAGTTCTCTCCCTCCTCTCCTCCCAGTCCCACTTATATTCTTTCTCCCTCAGATCCACTCCTCCTCCATTTTTCTTAGAAAAAGCAGGGCTCCCAGGGATATCAACTAAATATAGCATAAACATAATAAGTTACAATAAGACTAAGTATAAACCCTCATATCAGGAATGGATACGGCAAACAATGTAGGAGGAAAAGGGTCTGAAAAGAAAGCAAAGGAATCAGAGGTATTCATTGTTGAAAGAACCACAATAATACCAAACTACCCAATTATAATATATTTTCAGTGGCCCTAAGTTAGACCCATGAAGACATCCTGATTGTTCCTTCATCTCTGTAAGCCTCTATGAGTCGTGCATAGTTGATTCTGTGGGCAATGTTTCTGTGCTGTCCTCCACTCCTCTTGCTACTAAAATCCTTCCTCTCCCTCTTCCAAATGATTCCCAACCTCCACTAATGTTTGGCTGTGTCTCTCTCCATCTTCTCCTATAAGTTCTTAGACAAAACTTCTCTAATAAAAATTATGTTAGGCTCTGGCCAATATAGTAGAATATCATTAGAAATTATTGCATTTATTTTTTTCCAGTCCTCTTTGGTTCTATCCTAAGTCTCTGGGCTACCCTGCCTCTGATTGTGGCCTTCGAGACTGTGTCAAGATTGGATTCACTCTCATGGCACAAGGTTCAAGTTAAACAAGTTAGTTGTTGGCTACTCCCACGAGTTCTGTGACTCATTTACCACAGCACATTTTGCAGGTAAGACAACTTGTAGGTCAAAGGTTTTGTGGCTGGGTTGGTGTCCCAGTCCCTTCATGGGAAGACCTACATGGTTATAGAAGAAGACTTGCCTATGAACATCTGGTATTATTATTATTATTATTTTACTTATTTTCTTTATATTCCTCTCACTGCCACCTTGCCAGTCATCTACCTCCTCTCATAATCCTTGCCCCTATATTCCCTCCCTTTTTCGAGAGGTTTGGGGCCACCTGAATATCCCCCTCATCCTGGCATATCAAGTCTTTGTGAGGCTAGACTCATCCTCTCCCACTTAGGCCAGACAAGGAAGCCAAGCTAGAAGAACATATCCCACTGTTAGGCAACAGCTTTTGGGATAGGACCCACTCCAGTTGTTCGGAGCCTACATGAAGACCAATCTGCACATCTGCTAAATATGTGCAGAATGGCCTCACCAACCTGTGTATGTTCTTTGGTTGGTAGTTCAGTCTCTGAGAATCCCAAGGATCCAGGTTAGTTGATTCTGTTGGTCTTCTTGTGAAGTTCCTATCCCCTTAAAGGCCACAGTCCTTTCTCCTGTTGTTCATTAAAAGTTCCCAATCTCCATCAGCTATTTGGCTGTGGGTCTCTGCATCTATCTGTATTAGTCAGCTGCTGTCTGGAGCCTCTCAGAAGAAGCCATGCTAGACTGTCTAAAAGCATAAAAGAGAAAACAAAAAATATAGAGTGGAAAAAGGAAAAAGCATCATGAACAAATGGTGCTGGTCTAATTGGATGTCAGCAGAATGCAAACAGATCTACTTCTATCACCCCATACAAAACTGAAGGCCAAGTGGGTGAAAAGCCTTGAATGTCCAGGACATAACTTCCTGTACAGAATGTCCTTAGTATAGGCGCTAAGATCAACAGTTATTAAATGGAACTTCAGAAAATGGGAAGCTTCTGAACAGCAAAGGACACCATTAAAATTACAAAAACAAACAAACAAACAAACAAAAACCACAGCCTACAGAAAGAGAAACAATCTTCACCAACCCTACACCTGGAAGAGGGTTAATTTTAAAAATACATGAAAAACTCAAAAAAGTAGACTCAAAAAAACCAACTAATTTAATTAAAAATGGGATTTAGCTCTAAGCAGAGACACAGAGCAGTCTAAAATGGCTGAGAAGCACTTAAAGAAATGTTCAACATCCTTAGCCATCTGGAAAACACAATTCAAAACAACTCTGATACATCATCTTTTACCTGTCAGAATGTCTAACATCAAACACATAACTGACAGCCCATGATGGCTAAGATGTGGAACAAGGAGGGAGCACTTCTCCAATGCGGATGGGAGTACAAATTTATACAACCACTTTAGAAATCAATATGGTGGCTCCTCAGAAAATTGAAAATTGATCTATCTCAAGACCCAATACCACTCCTGGGCATATACCCACAGAATGCTCCATCCTACCACAAGAACATTTGTTCAACTATGTTCATAGCAACTTTAATTAAGGTTTCAGCTTCCAGCTTCCAACTTCTAAACTAGACCTCAATTGCCAGAGTCTAGAAAACAAACAAACAAACAAACAAACAAACAAACAAAAAACTAAAAGTCACTCAGCTGAAGAATGGATAAAGAATATATGGTACATAAAGACAAAGGAGTATTATGCACCTGGATGTTTGTTTGTTTGTTTTTTACAAAGATACATAGTGAAAATTTCAGCCAAATGGATAGAACTAGAAAACAAAATAATCCTTAGTGAGACACATACCCAGAAAGATAAACATTGTATGTACTTACTTATAAGTGGATATTATCAGCCGGGTGTGGTGGCGCACAACTTTAATCCCAGCACTTGGGAGCAAAGGCAGGCGAATTTCTGAGTTTGAGGCCAGCCTGGTCTACATAGCGATTTCCAGGACAGCCAGGGCTACACAGAGAAACCTTGTCTCGAAAAAAACAACAACAACAAAGTGGATATAATCTGTATATTAAAGAATAATCATGCTACAATCTACAGACTCAGACTGGCTAAGAAAAAAAGGGGTTGGGGCTGGTGAATGAATCTCCCTAGGATGGGAAAATAGAATAGATTTTGTGGGTGGAGTTGGGATGGGTAGAGATATGTAAATGTTGCTTTTTTTTTATTATGTATTTTCCTCAATTACATTTCCAATGCTACCTCAAAACTCCCCCACACCCTCCCCCCCACACACTCCCCTACTCACCCATTCCCATTTTTTGGCCCTGGCGTTCCCCTGTACTGGGGCATATAAAGTTTGCCTGTCCAGTGGGCCTCTCTTTCCAGTGATGGCCAACTAGGGCATCTTTTGATACATATGCAGCTAGAGTCAAGAGCTCCGGGATACTGGTTAGTTCATAATGTTGCACCTACAGGGTTGCAGATCTCTTTAGCTCCTTGGATACTTTCTCTAGCTCCTCCATTGGGGGCCCTGTGATCCATCCAATAATTGACTGTGAGCATCCACATCTGTGTTTGCTAGGCCCCGGCCTAGTCTCACAAGAGAGAGCTATATCATGGTCCTTGCAACAAACGCTTGCTAGTGTATGCAATGGTGTCATCGTTTGGAGGCTAATTATGGGATGGATCCCTGGATATGGCAGTCTCTGGATGGTCCATCCTTTTGTCTCAGCTCCAAACTTTGTCTCTGTAACTCCTTCCATGGGTGATTGTTTCCAATTCTAAGAAGGGGCAAAGTGTCCACACTTTGGTCTTCGTTCTTCTTCAGTTTCATGTGTTTTGCAAATTGTACCTTATATCTATCTATACTAAGTTTCTGGGCTAATATCCACTTATCAGTGAGTACATATCATTTGAGTTCTTTTGTGATTGTGTTACCTCACTCAGGATGATGCCCTTCAGGTCCAACCATTTGCCTAGGAATTTCACAAATTCATTCTTTTTAATAGCTGAGTAGAACTCCATTGTGTAAATGTATCACATTTTTTGTATCCATTCCTCTGTTGAGGGGCATCTGGGTTCTTTCCAGCTTCTGGCTATTATAAATAAGGCTGCTATTAACATAGTGGAGCATGTGTCCTTCTTACCAGTTGGGACATCTTCTGGATATATGCCCAGGAGAGATATTGCAGGATCCTCTGATAGTACTATGTCCAATTTTCTGAGGAACCACCAGACTGATTTCCAGACTGGTTGTACAAGCTTGCAATCCCACCAACAATGGAGGAGTGTTCCTTTCTCCACATCCTTGCCAGCATCAGCTGTCACCTGAATTTTTGATCTTAGCCATTCTGACTGATGTGAGATTGAATCTCAGGGTTTTTTTGATTTGCATTTCTCTGATGATTAAGGATGTTGAACAATTTTTCAGGTGCTTCTCAGCCAATCGGTATTCCTAGGGTAAGAATTCTTTGTTTAGCTCTGAGCCCCATCTTTTAAGGGGGTTACTTGATTTTCTGGAGTCCACCCTCTTGAGTTCTTTTTATATATTGGATATTAGTCCCCTATCTGATTTAAGATAGGTAAAGATACTTTCCCAATCTGTTGGTGGTCTTTTGTCTTATTGACGGTGTCTTTTGCCTTGCAGAAGCTTTGCAGTTTCATGAGGTCCCATTTGAACAGTAAATGTTGCTTTTATTCATTTCCTCAGGTGAAATGATTAGATAAAAGCCATTCAAAAGCTTTTAAAATATATGGCTAGGGCTGAGCTCAGAGCTCTATATAACTATCCCTATGTCTTAGCCTGGAAAGTTCTAGCCTTCATACAATCTGATCTTCTACAAGCCCAGACCTTTAAGGTTTCAGCTTCCAGCCTCCACCTTCTAAACTAGACCTCAAATGTTTCAGCCTCTGAGACTTGCTGTGGAATAATATCACCCTTTTTGCTCTTTCTGACCTCTGGCTGGCTAGTTCACTCATCTGCTCTGGCTCAAACTTCTTTCCAAACTGACTGACTCAAATTGACTTTTCTTGGCTTATGATTGGATTGATCTGCTTAGAAAGACTTCATCTGAACTCCACAAACTGAACTGCTCCAAACTGAATTGAATTGAACTGAACTGAACTAAATTGAACTGAACTCTCTCGCCCTCGCTGCTTTTTAAGTAGCCTCTCTTTCCTGTAGGTCATTATGAAAGTTGAGTGTATCCTATCTCTGACTAATTCTGTCAAATCTTTCTCTGATTCATCACTTGTCTGGCCCTCAGTTAGAAGTCAGTATTTGGGATTAAAGGTGTGTACTAAATGCAAGTTGGTATTCCATCCAGAGCTGTTTTCCGGTATGATCATATATTTGGAAGTGATCCCTATAGAGGAAGGAGGAGGAAGAGAATACTGGGAGACAAGACCTTTTATATTTCTTGAATGCTTTACTCAATTACAGAGTTGAAGAAGCATTTTGGCTTTCTTTGTTTCTCTATATGTTCCCTCTGTTTTGAAAACAGCCTATATCTACTTCCTGGGGATGGCATATATCCGATGACCTAGTGTTATTGTCTTCAGTTTTGTTCAGTGGGAAACTTTGAACCATCACCTACATTCCAAGTCTGGGTTAAAGAAATGTTTATCCACCGTGGGCAAAGTTGCTGAGACAGAAAGAATCTAAAAGAAATAAGACAAAGTTGGCATATGATATAAAAGAGAAGGGATGTGAAGAGACAAAGATATTTAAACAGAGCCAGAATCATTACTAACAGCTAGAAAGAGAAATTACACATCCTATAAAACAGGAAGTTAAATGATGTTTGTTTTCATTATTTACTTTAAAAGATATATTTTTCTGTTTTAATTTTTCATCATGGATTATAAGAAAGTTAACAAGAATACTCATACTAAAAGGAGCAAATGGTAACTTAGAATTTCAGCTAGTCACTGAATGCATTAGGTTTTTATTTATGTTGTTCACAGAAGCTTTTGAGAGTCAATTTTTACATAAATGACTAATGTCTGAAATAAAATCAAACTCATTAATATACAGGAAATTATAGTTACTATAAATCTAAGAAATGTTAACCAAATTACTATGATCTTCCAGTAACATACCACAAACTTATTAGAATATTATAAGTATCATGCAGCATAAAATATGTTATTATAACACAAATTTAGAGAATGATATGGAGATATCAGCAATGATGTTGACGGGTTTTTCCTAAGAAACGTTATTTTACTAATGAGCAAAACTGAATGCAGTAAGTTAAGGAATTTATTGTCAAACAAAATAATTTATTCTTAATCAGAAAACAATTAAAATACCTCTATGATAAGATAAATAATCTTTTTTTTCTTGATTTTCTAAATATCATAGCATTGCTAGCAGATTAGAGTTCACCCATTAAAAAGGTGACCAAAATTATAATAGGGTTAGAGATTGTGTAGGGAACAATATTGAAATTTGGATTTTTTAATTGGATATTGTATTTCTTTATATTTCACATGTTATTCCCTTTCCTGGTTTCCCCTCTGCAAACCCCCTGTCCCAATCTCATTACCCTGCTAATATGAGGGTCCTCCCCCACCCACTTACCCACTCCTGCCTCACTGCCCTAACATTCCTGTACACTGGAGCACCTGGGTTGTTTCTAGCTTCTGGCTATTATAAATATGGCTGCTATGAACATAGTGAAGCATGTGTCCTTATTACATGTTGGAACATCTTCTGGGTATATGCCCAGTAGTGGTATAGGTGGGCCCTCAGGTAGTATTATATCAAGTTTTTTGAGGAACTGCAAGAATGATTTCCAGAGTAGTTGTACCAGCTTGCAATCCCACCAGAAATGGAGGGGTGTTTCTCTATCTCCATAACCTGAAATTTAGATTTTTTTAATGGAAAGTTCTAGCCAGGTGTTAAGCACACTATCACATTCCAGAATACTGATATTGGAGAACTGAGGGATTGCATTCATTCTTGAATCCAGAAAAACTCAAACTTTGTTGAAGCACTTTTTTTTTGTAATCTCCCTTGTCGCTGGTATTAATCTAGTCGCCCTTTTATAAATTAATATTGTACTGACACCCTTTCTAGACATCTTCTTTGTTATTTTCTGGAGAACTAGGATCCTACATGGCATTCAGCAACACCTGCTCCACACCTTTAAGGTTCACGGTCAGTAGTTTCCAAATATGTCCTGGAGATACAGGTTCACAATGATAAAATCATTTTTAAGACAAAGCCCAATCAGACTTTCAATCAATGTTTCTGTCTCAGACTCTAAAGAATGAGGATTACAGATATATAAATGGCCCAGTGTTGCAACAATTTTAATATGAAGAAAAGAATGTTAACTTATTCTTAACTACAAATATCAGAGTGTCTTTTGCAAGAAGGAAAAAATGTTTTCAAAATATTTTAACATTGTAAGAGTATTTCCATCTGTGTTTAGAAGATAAAAGATAAATCATGAATAAGTCAGGATCTTGCTTTTATATAACTCATAACATACTGGGCAGCTATAGACACTCAGCCTGTAAAGAAAATATAAATATACTAACAAATTGTGATCAATGTTAAGAAAATAATTAATAAAAGGTTGGATGAAAGAGACTTAAAGGGTATGTTGGAGACTTCCATCACAAAAGGAAAGTAGATATGTAAAGAGCCTTGCAAGGAAAAGAGAAGATGCAAGATAAATCCACAAGTGGCTGAGGATTGGCCTTCCAGAGTCTTTGATGCTGATACTCTAAGAAAGACTGTTTAGTGTAGAAAAATGCAGTTGCCGAGAAAGCAACACAATCTCTAAAGTTGAGCAGTGCTGGACTAGACAGGTACTCAGATGGGGAAACACTTAACAAAGGTCACATTGAAGCACAAGTTTACAGCTGGATAAAGTGGCTTTTAATTGGATGTAATGAAAAACCAATGGGAGTTAAAAATGGATCTAGGAAAAGAATGATTTGAAGGGAGAGAGATTATCCAGACTACATTTCAAAACAGACCTTCCATCTCTATATGGAAAATTGAAATTTTTATAAGGAAAAAATGGTGGAGAAAAGTTAAAGAAGACTATTAAAGTTCAGATAAGAAGTAAGGCTGGGACAGGAAGAATTTATATTGACCCATTCTGATGGGAGACACAATTGGCTGACTACTATACTGTATTTAGAGTGTGAAGAAACAACTTGTGATAGAATTATTGTAACCTGAGAAACTGTAATTGGTACATTATTTGAATTGAGAAATTCTCTGGTAGCAATATGTGTTGAGGATTAAAAACACAGTTGAAAGATGCAGGATGTGTGTACAAACTTTGAATGTGGTATCAGATCACCAAGTGAAAATTGGGAATAAGCAATTTGATTTTAAAAGACAAATTCAAACAAAGCCTGGGGAGGGAAATGTGGAAGCTATATTGTCCCTGCTGGAGTCTCCAATCTAATAGTGCCTGAATGATCACACACAGTCGACTCATCTGTGCCGAGTAAATAAATTAATGAAGCATTTATTTCTCCTATTATTTATGTTTACTGCTCAAGCAGTCTTTTAATTAACTCATTCATTATTAATTTTCTTTCAATCTTGCTCCATGTGAGAGATAATGAAAAAATAAACAGCATTTCTAAACATTTCACTTACTGAAATCCCCTTAAATTGAAGTGTTTTATGTAAATTTTAATATTTATATACTGCAAAACAATTTCTAGGATAATGAAAAAGTTTATATTATGATACTAAATATGATTACTTTGATTTTTACTAAAATAGAATATATCTATGATAAATATATACATATATTTATCCATTTATTCATTATTTCACTTATCTTTGGCAAATATTTATTGAGGCTCTATCCTGCTTCTCATACCTACAAGTACTGGCTAAGTAGTAAAGATCTTTTTCAAAACTGGCAATGTCTTTCTTCTAGTCCATTGCTAGAGCTTAGTTATACTGCAGAAATGACAGCAAGCCTGCTGGATTCAAGACAACAGCAAATTTATTGGAAATACACACATGGTATTTCAACATCTTCGTGGAAATGTTAAATTTTGGTAGTATTTCCCATAAAATCTAGAATACAAGGTGATTTTCATCTGATTAAAAATCATAGTCAGATATTAAAGCTAACTTGGAATAAGTGACAGAAGAATTAAAGAGAATAGCATGGGAAAAAGAGGAAAAGAAAATTATGTGAGTGATCTAAATTATCTTCCTGAACTGAGTCAAGTACACTAAGTGTAAAAAATAGCTTCGAAATATGGAAGGTTAGCCAAGTATAATAGTACTACCTCTGTATGCTTAGCTTGAAAGCTGAAGCAAGAAGGTTCCAAGGAAGAAGTCAATTTACAATGTATAAAAATTCAAGACAGTTTGGGCTTCCTAGAAACATACTGTCTATAAAACAAACAAACAAACAAAAACCAGGAACACAAAAAGCCAGCATTCAAGTCCACGTATGAAACATAATGAAAGATGTTATCACTCATCTAGAGAGGGCAAAATGGTGGAGAAAAGTTAAAGAAGACTATTAAAGTTCAGATAAGAAGTAAGGCTGGCACAGGAAGAATTTATATTCACCCATTCTGATGGGAGACATGATTGGCTGAATGCTGTACTGTATTTAGAGTGTGAAAAAGCAACCTGTGATAGGATTATTGTAACCTGAGAAACTGTAACTAGTACATTCCTTGAGTAGAGGGACTCTCTGGTAGCAATTGGGAATTGGGTACAGGTTGGGAATCTCCAATGAGAACATCAAGTAGAATATACAGCTCTGGACAATAATGTAATTGAAGAAGTGGTATGGACTCTAACATACAGGTAATACCACATGGACAGACTCAAAGGAAAAACTAGATGGAGAGAGAAAAGTTTGTGTGAAGAACATGTAGAGAAACACAGAAGTGGATGGCATCCCATGAACACACAGAGAGAAGTGCTCTGAGAGGAGACAAATCAGGAAAAAAAAAAAGGTACAATTGTAAATTGAAAATAAGTAATTTTAAAACTTAATATGAAATTTCATGGAATTAACTTAGGTGAAGGAAACAAGGGAAGCCATTGTCCTCTGTCATGAACAAATATGTTCAGAGTTTTTATTAGGATGCTGCACAGAATTTTGAGCAATGTACTTCAAGAGAAAGAATTTGAGGAATGGCAATTGAGTGCTTTCAAAGTCTCAGCACAGCAACAAGAGATTAAGGAAAGCAGAGATCTCTAGTCTCTGGAACATAAAGCAATACAATTCTATAAGTCATCCTAGAAAGCAGTTCTGAACCTGTGGGCCCCAACTCATATGGAGTTTGTATGACCCTTTCACAGGGGTCATCTAAGACCATGGGGAATTCCAGACACTTACATTATAACTCAGAATTGTAGCAAAATTACAGTTGTGAAGTAGCAAAAAGAAATGATTTTATGGTTGGGGGCTCAGTACAACATGAGGGACTATATTAAAGGGTTGCAATACTGGGAAGGTTTAAAACCACTACTCTAGAAAGACTTTTAGCGAACTGTCCCACTTAAAAGAATCTCTTAGAAGTTAAGACATTGAGACATGTTGGAACTAAAGGAGTTTAGGGGAAATAGGGTGAGGGAAGGAGCCCACATCCGGCCAGAGTTCCTCCTATGCTCTGGGCAGACCCGGGAGGGCTGCCAGACACTGTCCACTCGGCCCTGGGTAAGCATCTAAGCCACTGAACCCACTTGGCAGGGGTGGACAAGGGGCAGCCCCTGATCAGGGGCCCTGGGGCGACACCTTTGACCCTAGGGTTCTGGGAGAGAGGGCTGATTAGAAATGGCTCATTAAAGGAAAGCCTATCCCATCATCCAGCACAGTGGGCCTTGATGAACAGAGTCTATGACTTTAGAGCTTTATTGTAGAAAAGCAGGGAGAAAGGAGAGAAGGTGGAGAGAGAGAGAGAGAGAGAGAGAGAGAGAGAGAGAGAGAGAGAGAGAGACCAGTGTCATGGCCAAAAGGAGAGAAGGAGGAAAGAGAGAGAGAAAGGCTAGAGAGTAAGAAAAAGAGAGTAAGAGGAGAGAGGAGAGAAGAGAGGTGAGCTAGAGGAGAGGTCAAAGCAAGAGAGTGAAGTGGGGCCAAGCAGCCCCTCTTATGGTGGGCTGTTATCTATGGTGTTGCTATGTAACTGGGAGGAGTATAACCTGAAGGTCAGAAGCTTGGGACATTGTCTACATGACTACTAGCCACACTTCTCCTGTGGGGGCTGTGGGGGGTGGTAACTTCGACAGGAGCCAGATGTCCAAGAGATATTCAGGAACGCCTACTGTGCCATGTAGGTGAATTATCACCACTCTGGGGTTCAGATCTCAGCTCAACTGGAGACCAGACTCCCTGTGTACAGCCCATTGCCCAACAGAGACCAAGGTGTGTTTCAATGAAAATCTGATGAAATATATTCTTTTGTGCTAGATCTATGACAGGTACCCCAGTATAACTGGAGAAAATAATGTCATTAGTAAAATATTTGTGCAGGTTTTATTTTAAGAATACTAAATATTCACTGTTTTGGGTGTTGCTGTTGTTGCTTTTGTTTTTTTTTTTCTTTCAAACTTTTTATTAGATATTTTCTTCATTTTCACTTCAAATGCTATCCTGAAAGTGCCCTATACCCTCCCCCTGCCCTGCTTTCCAACCCACCCACTCCTGCTTCCTGGACCTGGCATTCCCCTTCCCAAGACCAAGGGCCTCTCCTTCCATTGATGGCCTACTAGGCCATCCTCTGCTACATATGCAACTAGAGACACAAGCTATGGGGGTATACTGGTTATTTCATATTGTTGTTCCTCCTATAGGGTTGCAGACCCCTTTAGCTCCTTGGGTACTTTCTTTAGCTCCTTCATTGGGGGCCCTGTGTTCCATCCAATAGATGACTGTGAGCATCCACTTCTACTCATTCATGATAACAGTCTTGGAAAGATGAGAAATTCAAGGCCCATACCTAAACATAATAAAAGCAATATAAAGCAAACCAGTAGCCAACGTCAAACTAAATGGAGAGAAACACGTTTTTTTATTATATTATGTTATTCATTTTCATTTAAAATGCTATCCTGAAAATCCCCTATTCCCTCCCCCTGTACTGCCCCCCCAACCTTTACAACAAATTTCAGAAACTAGGAAGATTTTATGGCCAGTTGGTAAGTGGATATGCCAGGTCACCTTAACTTCCCTCCACTTGTACCTGTGGAGGCAGGCTTGAGATTTTGAAAGTTGTGGAACAATTAAAGAGAATTTTTCATCTTGAATGATTCTACAGATGAAGGCTCCATAAGCACAGGTATTATTGAGTCATGTTTATTAAGTATAATAATCTCTATAATTTGGAAGATTAGAATATTTGAATACATAAATAACAGAAATGTCAATGTGTTTTTTGTCACCAGAGAAAATGATTCCATGTAAATTATCTTGAGAACACTGGTTTACTATACATATTTATTGATTCCATTAGTATAATACAGACAAAAATTGGTCTGCTTAGCTATACATAAAATCATCTATCTAGACTTTGAGTACTTGAGTAATGTATTTTAGGAAAATACAATTGACCCTCTATAACTAATGGTATGTCATTTATTATTTTATGTTCTCTCATTAAAATGGACTTTAAGAGAGTGACATCCTTAGAGTGAATTGAGGGAGCTCGTCCAAGCCAAATTTATGATGAACATTTTTATGTTCCCAAGAAGGAAAACAATATCTTCAAGGATGATCACTTGGATGTAAATTTAGACAATATTGATTGTATTGTACTCTAGTCAAAGTAACTATTCCTTTGGCTGATGGCAAAAGGAAGTAGAATGGTCTGTTTATTTTCCTTTGAAATTCAGGTGGCATACAGTCAAGTTTAAACTTAGCAAGCTAAAAATAAAATAATGGGAAAAGGTGTTGTCAGCTAGCTCAATAAAAATAGAAATGTTTTCATGACTTCAAAAATAATGAAAATATATTTGAGTAAAGAACACATCAACACTCTGCTTCTAACACTAGATTATAGAATGATTATGCATGGGGACAGGGAAAGATAGCAGCAAAATGGGGCTTCCAGAATCCTGCAGCACTATGTGAGGTGCATGGACTTTCAAAGCTCACTCCATGCTTCATGAACATGTATTATTAATCATACAAACATATGCTGGAATCTTTGCATTAGAGACAGCACAAAATATATGCATATATTACTATATATATGCACATACATATACATATATATATATAATGCAGTTATCTTTGTGTGTGAGTATATGAATATAAATTTCTATATGTATCTTTCAGATAGTTTTGTCTCAATGAATTAAAACAGCATATGGAAAAAATTAGTGATTCACAAATTTTAACATTGACAAGTTTTAAAAGTTGAATCTTGTAACATATGGTAATATTTTCATTTAATCGACTGTGGTATATTTTAAATATTTTTAAAGTAGTCTTCCATTATGACTATGAGGCGAATTCTGTCTAATATTTTCTTTGAACCTTATATGTGAAAGTACTTCTAAGTAACAATTGGGAAAAAGTAAGCTCTAGTACCTGTTATGTGGTTCAGTGCTCTTGAATGTGAACATTTTCTTTTAAAAATGAGGTTAATCTTTTCATCATTCAATATGATGGAAATTGCATGACATAAAAAAATTAAAGCTAATGATTCATTAACACTTTGGTTAAAACAGTCAATTTACCCAAATTTCAATACCAAATTTTTTAAAATGAAAACTCATAGCTTTGAAAAATCAAATTAATTGAAAAATATCATTTCTGAGTTATCACAGCTGCAAAACATCTATTATGATCAGAACTAAACTTTTGAAAATTAAGTGAAACACTTATTCAATTACTTGACAATTAAGGCCAATATAGCAACATTTTTCCATGGGATTTATTTCACAAAATAGAAATATGTGAAAGCAATGATGAATGGAAGAAATTGACACATAAACAGAACAGATGGAAATGGTTTTGCATCTTATAAACATAATTTTTAAGAAGATGAAGACAGGTTACTTGAATTTGGGGTCACTCTGGACACTTTTATGAAATCTTTTCTCAAAATTAAATGTAAGAGTTTAGTTCAATGACAAATATTCTCTTACCATGGACCAGAGCTGGGGTTTGATCCCTGATATACTAGACAACTTCCCAACCCATCATAGGAAGTTAACACTTACGGTTTCAAATAATATTAGGAAGTTAACAATTTTAGTTGGAATTCTACCCAGAAATGAATTTATTGATCTACTAACATGTTTTCTTCTGCTTACATTTTAATGTATTTTCAAAAGGCATTTTGAGTTAGTCATTTAAACTGTTATGCATTATTTATTAAAGAAATCAATTTATTAATAGCTCAGGTCTTAGCAAGATGTTTGATGATATTTGTACAATGTGTTACCTCTGTTTGAAGGATTAACGATTCTATGTAGAAGCTACATGTGGTAATTCAAGCTTTATGACTCTGAGCCACCATCAACCACAACTCATACACCTACCATACCACAGTAGCCTACCCATATTTTAGGTTCTAGAGGCCCGTTCCACCTCATATGTTTGTACTTAGAGTTGCCTGTCTTTAAATGCTTGATACAACTTACCTTCTCACCACTACACATTGACATTCACTACATGTTGCCAGGCAATATGTCAATATTCACCTGGCTCCTCGTCTTAGTGGTATTTGGGAGAGATTATTTTTACTACAAACCAAATATATTAATAATAGGATGTGATTTTCAAATCCCTTTTTCATTCGAACAAATATGTTTCCCTTTTGTGAAGATAAAAAAATAAGTACAAATTTTACTGGGCACTCTTCTGGGACAGCTTTTGCTTTCCTCAAAAAAATAAACAACAGATGTAAGTAGTCTTTACTTTTTTTCTGTTTTTAAGAGTGGCTGGAAAAATATTGCGTTGAAAGTTGAATAAAGTGAAGGTAACTTCAATCACTTTAAAGAGACAGGAAACGAAAATTACAAATATATCTCACTAACAGAACAGGATAAACACTTTCATGAAAGTGTAGGAGAAGCTGATACACTTTTAACAGGGCAATAAAATTGGCCTTGTCTGCATTATTTATAAGATGCCTATTAAACTTTGATGAATCATGTGTAATTATTATCTCTTGGTAGTAGCTACTCAGAGATTGGAACTTAGGAAAAATTTTGGTAGACAGACTAGAGAAATGACTCAGCAATTATGACCACCTGCTTTTCTTCCAGCAGGTGTGAATGTGGATCCAAGTACCCATGACAGGTGCTTCACAAATGCTTATAACAGCAGCTCAGGGGTATATGGCATACTTAGAATATATAAATATATACAATCACACATATATACAATAATAATCAGTCATATACTAAATATAATATGTAAAGAAAAATATATAGCTGAGAACACTAGGGCAGATGGGGTCTTCTTCTAGATCAAAGATTGAAGAGTACACATGGAGGGACCCATGGCTCCAGCTGCATATATAGCAGAGGATGGGCTTGTTGTACATCAATGGGAGGAGAGGCCCTTGGTCCTGAGAGGGCTTGATGCCTCAGTGTAGGGAATTGGGAGTGGGTGGGTTGGTGAGTAGGGGGGTGGGATAGGATAGGGGAGTTTTGGAGGGGAAACCAGGAAAGGGGATAACTTTTGAAATGTAAAGAAAGTATCTAATTAAAAAAAGAAAAAAGAAAGTTTCAGAAAAAAACTTTGACATTGAATAGATGAATAGGAAAGAGGGCTGCCTAAGATTTTTTTGTTGCTGCAGTGAAACACCATGAGCAAAAAGCAAAGTAACTTGGAAAATGGGGGGTTTATTTGGTTTACACTTTCACATCACTGTTCATCTCTGAAAGGAACAGCAAGCATCTGGGCACAGGAGTTCATGCAGAAGCCATGCAGGCATACTACGTATTAGGTTGCTCTTAATGGCTTCTTCATTCTGCTTTCTCTTAGAACCCAGAACCACCAGTTGAGGGATGGCCCCAACCACCATGAGCTGACCCTTTCCCTATCAATCATTAATTTAAGATTTTGCTTTAGAGTCCTGCCGAAAACCTGACCTTATTTTCTTAATTGAGATTCCCTTCTCTAGCTGATTACAACTTGTGTGAACTTAACATACAACTATCTAGCACAAATGACCATTGTCAACTTAAAAGACCAATGCATCAGGCCCAGCCACAACCTTTCATTTCTCATTCATTCACAACATTTCACATTAAAAATATAAATAACTTTTAAAATCCCAGTCTTTACAAACTCACAGTAAAAGTTCAGTCTCTTTTTTTTTATTAGATATTTCCTTCATTTATATTCCAAATGTTATCTCGAAAGTCCCCTATACCCTCCCTCCCTTGCCTTGCCTTCCAACCCACTCACTCCTGCCTTCCTGGCCCTGGCATTTCCCTGTACTGGGCATATATTCTTCGCAACACCAAGGGCCTCTTCTCCCATTGATGGCCTACTAGGCCAAGTGGAAGTTCAGTCTCTTTAAAATAGGATTCTCTTTTAAAAATCCAAAGTCTTTAAAACAACATCTCAATTGTGGTCTTCAGAAAAAAATAAAAATAAATGTTTTCTGATTTCAAGAGGTTAAAACCAAAGTATAGTCATTCAACGAAAACAAAATTAAATTATAACAGTATAAATAACTAAATGTTCAATGTCTGGAATTTACTCCCAATCTTCTGGGCTCCTCCAAGGACTTTGAGTCACTTCTCTGGCTCTTTCCTCTGTAACACACAGCTTGTCTTCAAGGCTCCAGCTGGCTCCACTTCACTGCTATTGCTGTTCCTGGTTGTCATCCCATGTTACTAGCATCTCCAAAAATGCTAGTGTCTTCTAATTCTACTGGACTCTTTGCTTTCACCAATAACCCTTCATAGGCCCACTTCATGATTCCAATCCTCATCTTCTCTGCATGATGCTTAAGTCTTGGGACCTTAATGACCCTGAGTCTGCACCTTCCTCAATAGCCTCTTCTCCCACCCCCCCAACCCCCGCCCCCAGTTCCAAGCCTTGGTTGTTTTCCATGACCCCTTCATGCCTTCAAAATAAGTACCATTGAGTGACCCTTACAATACCAAGTTTGGCTGCCAGTCCAAGGTACATTGGTTGACTCTGTACCACAGCATCTGTGTACTCTCAGAAAACACTTTCCAAAAGATTTTACCTCAACAATGTTGGTCTCTTCTCAATCACTTTTGGTTTCTCAACTCCAGCCAATCAGCATAGAATTTTCCCATAAAACAAAAGTTTCATTTTCGCAGTTTTGATACCTTGTTTCTCACAGCTGATTCATCAGCCCAAGCTAACCAGAACGACAGAAGCTTAATTCAAAATAACAAATGTTCCCAATAGAGTCTTTAAACTTCCTCCTGAAACTTTACAAGAAGCCTCCATCTTCTACATTGCCCCCAACATTCTTACCTCCCAAACTCCTACTGAACATCTCATCAAACATTGAACACTCATTTTATTTTGCACAAAGTTCCAAGGCCCTTCTACAATTCTCCCCTAAAACAAACAACATGATCAGTTCTGTGACCTCCATACCCTACTTCTTGTACCAACCTGTCTCAGCTAGGGTTTCTGTGGCTACAGTGAAGCACCATATCCAAAAGCAAGTTGGGAAAGAAGGAGTTTGTTTAGCTAACAGTTCCTCATCGAAAGAAGTCAGGACTGGAACTGGAACATGGCAAAAACCTGGAAGCAGGAACTGATGCAGAGACCATGAAGCAAGCTCCTTACTGGCTTGCAAATAATAGCTTGTTCACCTTGCCTTCTTATAGATCCCATCAACCCACAATGGTATGAGACCTCCCATATCAATAACTGGTTATGAAAATGCTTTATAAGATTGCCTGCAACCTAATCTTATAAAAGAATTTTTTTCTCCCCCCATTTTCCTTCTCCCTTTTGCTCTGGCCATGCTTGCTTTGTGGGTCCCTGCTCTCAGATGATTACTGAAATGATTATAGCTTTTGTCAGGTTGACCTAAAACTACGCAGAGCAGGTATGTTAAAGAGGTTATAACTACAGATTCAAGAAAATCAGAAAAGAATTGTTCTTTAGACAGGGATTGACAGCCATAGATGGTATATGTTTGGCAATAGAATAATTTAAATTAGGAATATAAACTGTTAGACATAAAATCCCAAAATCCATTCAAGGTTTAATAACAGCCATATTGTTAGAGAACTATGACAGTTATAGTACACATGAATGTTTCCTATTAATATCCTTTTGTATATATAATTTTCTCTTTTATCCAAAACAAAGTCATAAAAGGAAGACACATTGTAACAACCAATAGCGAACATGTTGCTAGTCTGAAAAATATGAGGAAGAGTCTATATATAACTAGAAAGCTGGATATGTATGGCTCCTGATACTTGAATGACTTCAAGCAAAATATTTATAAAATGCAAAACTCAAGAATACACCTAAATATGCTTTCCTGGTGCAAAGAAAATACAAAATAACTCCCAGGGCTTGTTGCTCTTCCACAAAGCACATCTTCACTCTCAAATTCCAATGTTCAATTCCTTTAAAATTGACAAACTGCTAGTAGATACTATTGAGTTGAGGAGAGATGCTCTCATCCTTCTCTGAGAAGCATTTCCTTTCTGAATAAGTGCGGTTTTTACTCAATGCAATACAGTGGCTGATGGAGGGCTTTCCTGACTACCACTGTTTTGTTTTCTGTTGTTGTTTTTGTTTTAATCGATGGCATCCCATTCTGTTTGGAGACTTTTGTTTTGCTTTGTTTTTGTTCATTTATTTTTACAGCCCAGCCTCAGTTTTTCCTCCCTCCTTGTCTTAGTCCCTTCCCCCAACTCCTTTCTTTATCACTTCCCTATCCATTCTGTTTTTCTGCAGAATGGAGGAGGCCTCCAATGGATATCAACCAGCTATGGAATATCAAGTTGCAGTAAGACTAAGAGCCTCCTCTCGTATTAAGGTCAGACAAGGCAACCCAGTAGGAAGAAAGGTTCCCAAAAGAAGGCAACAGAGTTAGTGATAGCCCTTCTCTAAATATTAGGTGTTCCACAAAGACCATGCTACACAACTGTAATATGTTTGTAGAGGGCCTAGGTCAGTCCCGTGCAGGCTCCCTTATTGGCAGTTCAGTATTTGTGAGCCTCTATGAGTCCAGATTAGTTGATTCTGTGGCCTTTCATGTGGCATTCTTGACCTCTTCTTGTTCCTACAACTTTTTCTACCTTGCTTCAGAATGTTTAGCTGTGAGCCTATGCATTCATTTCCATCAATTTCTGAGTGAAACATCTCTGAAGACTAGGAACCAATCTATGAGTATAACAGAATGTCATTAGGAATCATTTCACTGATGTTTTTTCTAGTCCTGTTTGGTTCTATTGTAGCTCTCTAGGCTATGTAGGGTCCTGGCCATCCAGGCAGTGTCAGAGGTCTGGCTTCTCTTCTGGCATAGCTCTCAAACTGGACCAGTTATTCATTGGCCTCTCTCTGTTCTTAAAATGTTACACTCATTAAACATCTTTACCTAAACATTTTTTACATGACGTTTTATATATATATATATATATATATGTATATATATATATATATATATATGCACAAAATATATGTTTACCAATGAGAAGTTTTCATATTGGGTTACCTAGTCTCCTAGTCTAGCTTTGATAGGAGTGATGTTGCCCTTGTCTTACTGTATCTTGTTTTGTGATATTTGGCCGCTGTGTCTCAGATGTCTGCTATTTTCAGAAGAGAAAATGGACTGGTTGTGGATATGGAGGAGAGATAGGAAGATCTGGGAGGACTAGAGTAGGGGAAAACTGTTCTTGGGATCTATTGTATGAAAGAAGAATATATTTTCAATAAAATTACATTTGATGAGAACAAATATGGATACTAATGAGACGAATATACTTGCTTACATTTACATAAAGAATTATATTCTGGCGAAAATTTGATCTTCAAGAGGTAAAACATCCTTAGTGCTTAACAGAATTGATCAATATCTAGATTTCATAACTGTCCAAGCTAAGAACACAAAGACCTGGAACAAAATGGCATTATAATTAATGCCATTTCAGAAACTGTAGAAAAGTTATACTAATTTCAAGCAAACACATATTGAATGAATTTTATGAAATTTAAGTCAGCAATTCAAGCTACAATTTCTAAAACCCATGAATCGTAATATCATTCAATTCAAATGCATACTAATTTGGTACTTGCATGTTAATAAATGATGGTAGGAAAATATTTCATCTTTATTGTTTTAATTAAACCCTCATCTTCCTGCAACATCAGAAATGTTTGTACATGCAGTAAAAGCCCTGCAATTCATACCATTCAGCAGTTTCAGATTGAGCTCAGACATTTTGGGCAAAGCATACTGGCACTGCCATTGAAATGAGTGCAGAAAATGTGCCCATGTTGTATGTAAGAACGCTGGATTTACACACCACAATGAAAAGAATGGAGAAGATTGTCAAGAAAAAAATTCAGATTCAGCATGCCTTAGATGTTGAATTTATTTTTGCTTACAGAATAGTTTGAAGTTTCTTAGTTGTCTCCCAATATTTGCAATCCCAACGTTGAGTAAAGCAGTTTTTTATGGGAAGGTTATGCAAAGTATATTGTGAATATTTAAAGGACTGCACTAATAGAATATTATTTACATATATGTGCATTATGCATGTATGTGTGTGTATATGTATATGCATATATTAGAAGGGGGTTATGAGATTGTCCTATGTGATAGCTGCCAATATTCCAACCATGTCTGCCTGCAGGTTGGGGTGGCAAAAACTGTGGTAACTGTTTACCTCATGAAATAGGAAGACTCTACACTCCTAACCCAATGCTGAAAATGTGGAAGATTCCTATAAACTTTGTAGTATTGAATCCATATTTTTCTGGACTTTGAAACCCAGATCCTGAAGAGCAGGACCAGCAGTGGACTACAGTAGCAGCACTACACATATTGTCTTCATACCCAATATATGTGAGCTGCCTATTGGGGTGTCCTACACATAGTTGGTGGGTTTCCTCCTGCTATACACACAGGCACATGTATATCTCTCAAATGATTCCAGATTCATTCAAGTGCCAGTCAACATACCATCCATTGCACACACAAAACCTGAACTATTTGGACCTTCTAAGTGATATTTGCTTCTGTTACAGGTTTTTAAACTTTTTCTTGGCTTCTTCTTGTCAAAAGATTATATGTAATTTAAACAAAACAGTGACAAGAAACCAGCATTTCTAAGAATATCATGAATTTTGCTAGGTAGGCATGAGCAAATAATCTGTTCATCACAGATAGAGCTCTGATAACAGACTGAAGAAATAATCCCAGCAAAGTCTGCCTAAGTGAGTCAATGAGTTTATTAAAATGACTTAAAAAAACATAGCTAAGACATGCAGAACAACTTTAAAAAGCTGAGCAAAGTAAACACACCCTTTAGCAACTGTTGCTGCTTATATACTTTTGAAGGTGAATGTGTTTGGATATTTTAAATTTCATGAGCTTTCTGAGTCTTATATGTTTTGTTTTCTTGCAAATATAATGCAAATCTGCTTCAATTCAGGGGAAATGGCTACATAGAAAGGCTAACCTCTTTATATATTCCTTGGACAGAATTCTTCCCTTTACAGTTTCATTAACTTTTCCCTGAAATTTAAAATACATACATAAAATTGCATGTATTATAATAGTAGACATTGCATATAAGTTCTCTTTCATAATTGGTACCCAGATGAATGAATTGACTTGTCAGCAGCTAAGTCTCTCATCTACCTTCCCATACTATTCATTGAAGAATGATTATGTCTTCACTTCTAATGCCCTGTGCTATTTTGTCTGCTTTGAACTTGACATAAATAGAATTTTAGACTGGATCCTTTGCTGTGCCGTGTTTTAACATCTCAACATATGATTTCTGGCATTAAACATACACTAATAGGCACCAGTGTATATTCAGTCACAAAATCCATTAAAGTATATATAGGTAACATGATTATAGCTACAATGGACTTGCTAGGAAATGATTGTTTTTCTTTTATATAAGAATTTAAGAATTGTACATTTTTATGATGTCTGTGTATCTCTGGGTGTGTCTTCAAAGTAGAAACACTAAAAATATCTTTTTAATTTAATTTATCATTATTGTGAGTTTCATAAACTTATCTCATGCACTTGTGAAGGTCAGGGGTCAAAGTTTGGCAGTCTTTCTCCAATGTAGAAGTCTGTTGGTCCTAAGGATCATACTCAGGTAGAGATTCCTTTAATATGTAGCTTTTGCTAGCTGACCATCTTTTGAGCTCATGTGTACTTAATCATTAAATGAATCACTGATTTTAATGTCTTTAAAACTTTAATTGTGTGAATAAATAACTAATTATGCTTAATTTATTTTGATGGAAGAAGAAAATAGGAGGCTTTTTACCCATATTAGTGTCACAAAATGTTAACTAGTTCATTTTAACTCAATTTTAAGACTGAAACACAATTTTTCTACAGTAGAACTCACAGTAAACCTAAAACAAATTATAAGGTTAAGACAATTCACTCCATAGAATTTAGCACACATCTGATAGGCCCATAAACTTCACTGTGGAGAAGGGAGGTTCTACATGTATCTGTATACATATAGAGACCATATGTACATACATAAACTGGAATTACAGAGTGTGCTATTCTCCTTACACAGAAGACACAATTTAAACATCTCTTTCTGTCTCACATAACAATATTTTTCTGTTGTCATTGTGGTGCTGGTTTTCTGTACCTAGAAGTTTATATTTGATAATGGTGGCAGGAAAAGTTCCCAACTGAGGGAAAATACCTAGGAAACAATTTAGATTCATTTTGGTTAAGGATCTCAGGACTGTCAGCCTAGGACTGCTTGACTGTGCTGCTCCTGTTTTTATGGTAGGGCAAAACTACTTGTGATGGCTTGTATATGCTTGGTCCAGGGAGTGACACATTAGAAGGTGTGGCCATCTTATAGTAGGTGTGTCACTGTGTGCATGGGCTTTAAGACCCTTGTCCTAGCTGCCTGGAAGCCAGTCTTCTCCTAGAATAAGATGAACTCTTAGCTTCTCCTGCACATGACTAGTGGGACACTGCCATGTTTCTGCCTCAATGATAAAGGACTGAATCTCTGACCCTGTAAACCAACCCCAATTAACTCCTGTCCTTATAAGAGTTGCCTTACTCATGGTTAAAACCCTAACTAAGACACTTACCACACAATAGGCAGCAGAGACAGCAGGAAAGGACAGAGCAAGATATGATTCTGAAGAGTACATTCCCAGGGACCTTCTTCAGCCTGTAAGCTCCAGGGAAGGGACTTTGAGAGGAAGAGGGAAGGGAAACTGCAGTCCTGATGTAATATATGAGAGAAAAATAAATAAAAAGAAGACAATTAAAAAATATAAAACACCTTTTTGATGGTGCTAGAGGTTAGTCACCAGACTTCCCAATAACAGGCAAGGGCTCTACCACTGAGTTACATCCGCAATCATTTCAGCTCAACCCCACATCAGGACCTACCACCTGCTAGTCATCCTTCCACCTGCCATTCATCCTACCCACTGTGATCAATGCCTTTAACACTTAAGACGAGAGGGATGAACATTGACGATGTAAAGCAACACAAAATAATCTTGTACCTTTCATCACTGAACTGGTACCTGTGGTTTTTGTTCCTGTGGATTTGGACTGCTCTCAACTAAATTTCTCATCGTCAAGACTCTGTGGGCCTCTTTATTCTCTATAATGGATTCTATGAGCTTAAAAACCCAAAGTCAGGTGATATCCCCTTTCTCTCTCTCTCTCTCTCTCTCTCTCTCTCTCTCTCTCTCTCTCTCTCTCTCTCTCTCTCTCCCTCCCTCCCTCCCTCCCTCCCTCCCTTCCTCCCTCCCTCCCATGACCAAGAGTTTTCTTGTAAGAATTAATCTCAGTGCAAATTACTTAATAAAAAATCTTTAAAATAATCCTGTTTCAATATAGGTAATTACTGAGAAATCCACAAGCCAGAATTTCTGGGAATGTTAAGATACCAGACAGCATTCATTACAGATCCTCCTCATTGTAGTGTGCTGGTCACCCAACATTGTTACTTTCATCTTGTATCTGAAGTTCTACCTCAAGTAAGATTTCAACTCTCAAACCCCATTCATGACTTCAAGAAGAGCACAAAGCACAGGGGAGAGTTGGTGACCTTAGGAAGGAATGTGAGTTGCCTTTGGAAGTTTTCAAGAGTGTCTTTCCTACGTTTGACCCTAGGCAGTAAAACAAAATTTCATTTCATCTAACAGGAAAGAAATGTGAAATTTTCATAAAAGTTGAAGATAGCAAGTCTTAGTTCTTCACAATCAAGGGCAAGCCTCCCGGAACTGGTAGGATGTGAGGCCTTTAGAGCAAAAGTTTGTTATTCAGAACTGAACATGTCCGTTCTAATGTATAGACTCCTGTGGGAATGCATGGTTAACACTGACACACAAGCAGAAGTCTCACAGGTACTGCCTCATTGTCCTTTATAAAGTTGGTTCACAGAACAATTTTGTGATAAGATACAGCAGATACACATTATTGTATGTAAAAATATGCATAATATACATAAAAAAATCCAAGAGTAGCTGATACACAAGATTCAAAGGTGAACAATGAACATAGTTTATCAAAAACAAAGAAAATATTTCGTGATCAGGAAATTTTTTTCCAGTGCCATTGTTTAAGGTTTAAGCTTTTTTTTTTCCATTGGTCCAATCCTCTAAGTTTCTGGCAGTTTGAGCCGGAGTTTGAACATGTCAGGCATTTGTTCTACTGCCAAACTGTGTCCCTTGTTTTCACTAAGGCTTCCCCAAGGTGTGACTTCACAATTTCCCAAACATCATGTCCATCAGATGAGCAAATGAGAATCTTTCACCTTTCCAACTAATGCTGGACTAATTAAAATTTTCTCCTTTGCATTAAGACAAAAAATCCATAAAATATACCTCATAACAATAATAATGCATACAAATGAAATTATTTCCAGACTGTGTTGCTTGGAGCTAGAATTATCTCCTTAACTAACTTAAACAATTGTGTTTACAAAAGTACACTCTGTCAAAGCATGGAGAACTGCCAAGGCAGAGTTAATTTTTTTACATTGATATTGTAGATCCCACAAGAAAAAAAAAAAAAGACAAAGATTTGGTGATTTGTTCCTTCTAAACATTAAAATATAAAAAACAATTAAAAACCTAGTAAACTTCAGAAATATCTATTGTGGGCCTATAAATTTTCTCCACAGGTTTGTTAGTTATTGGAAGAGCTCACATCATTTCATTAAAGATAATTAAGCCACACTATGAACACACAATTACAAAGACTTGGAAACCTGTCTATATATCCATTCTGCTCCAAAGTCAATTTGTCTCTGCTTTTCAGCATGCCAGGAAAAAAAAATTGCCCTACTTCTAGGATTAATGTAGAGCATCAGCCTGAATTGAGCAGCTTCATTCACAAATCCTTCAACTTATATTAATCTAAAGCATCTGAACACTGGCAGAGGCACAAAACTCCTGGGATGAAAAAAAAAATAAAAGAAAACGAATCTTTATAGTTTCTGATATTGAAAACATTGCTGTCAGGCTCAGCTCTGGGAATACAAAATCTCTTCCTCCTTATTCATATGAACATTGAAAAGAATTCTCAAAATTCCATCTCTTTGAATGGTTCATGAAGTCTAGGTTTCATGTAGAGCACAACTTATACATATAATAGGACTCATAATCTAACATCAAAATAAAATCTTCTTATAGAGATTTTTACTCATCTAAGTTTTGTTATAGTAATCTTAATTCATCAAGATGTTGCTTTTTCACAAATCTCTAACAGTATTAATGATACTGTTATGTTTGCTGGCAGTAGCATGTCATCGTCTGAGAGGCTCCACCCAGCAGATGACTCAGACAGATATAGACACCCACACCCAAACAGTAGATGGAGCTTGGGGACTCTTAAGGAAGAATAGGAGGAAGGATTGCAGCATGAAGAGGGCGGGAACTCCACAGGAAGACCATCAGAGTCAACTATCCTGGATCCTTGGGGCTCTAAGATTCTGAACCACCACCCAAAAACATACACAGGCTAGACCTCAGCCTCACTGCTCGTATGTGGCAGAAGTGTAGCTGAACCTTCATGTGGTTGCTGAACAACTGGAGCAGAGCTATCCCAAAAGCTGTAGTCTGTCTGTGGGATATGTTCTTCAAGCAGGGCTGCCTTGTCTGGCTTTAAGTGGGAGAGGAAGCACCTAGCCTTGCAGAGACTTGCAGTGCCACGATAGAAGAAATACCCAGGAAGGGGGGGCCCATCCAGTCAGAAGATAGGGGAGGGGTAGGGCAAGGATTGTGGGAGGGGGTGACCAGGGTGGGGGCAGTGAGTGGGATGTAACATGAATAAGTAAAATAGACAATTAAATTAAAATAATACTGCCTCTATATATCTAAACACAATTGAACAATGTGAAATCAAGTCTTTATCAAACACCTTTGGTTAAAGCTTTCAATTTACTACTTCTCAAGTATCACAGAGATTGTCAACTGAAACTTGAGTTTCATTTATATCTTGTAATCTCTGCTAAATATATTCCCTATAATTAAGAGCTAAATACTCTACCCAGCTTTCTCCCATACTTTGAGCACATCTCAAACAAATGCAACCATTTCGTCTTCCTCATCACTATGAATGATGGATTAGGTTTCAAGATGGCTCCAGATAACAAACACCATAAATATCAAATTATTTGTGAATTCATCTTTAGAAGCATAAAGAACCAGCACATGAGCCATGGAAAAGTGAAGGAAAATACCACTTCTCCAGATGTAAAGCTGCCAGAAGATATTCCATATGAAATAATATGAGATTCATGGGTTGGGTTGAGGAAAAACTCCACGGTTCCAAGTCTAATAATTTTTGACATAAAAGGGAAGCAGAAGAACTCAGAGGTAAAGCTGAACAGGGAGAGTTGGGATTTAATCCATCAAGACAGTGGCACTCAACTAGTTTCTGAAAGTGAAGATGTTTCAAAATATCATTTGATGCTATGCGGAAAGGAAATGAAAAAAGAAGGACAGTATGCCATGCTCTGCCCAAGAAGGGGCTTTGTGTTGCCAATTTAAAGAAAGTATGTTATTTTCATGCAGGGAGTTATTCCAGCTCATGAAAATCATGCTTGCCATGCAGTGGAGACGCTATGTCATTTGAGGTGGAAGTGAAGCCTCAGAGCCCCTAACATTGGCTCTAAGAACTTGATTTATGAGTTTGCTAAGTCTATGTGACTATAAAAACACTTATGTGGTGCCGAAGACTCCCAAGCAAGCAGGAGATGATGAGGAAGAACCCAAGTTACAGTTTTTAATTTTCAGATACCTTGAGATTTGGGTTGAGATAAAAGTTATAAATGAAAAGACACCCAAGAGCTTGAGTTGAGACACATTATGTCAAGTGGGAGGACTCCAAAGATAGTGAACCTTGATAATACGGAGGAATAAGTTTTTTACTTAGGATATATTGAATACAATTATGCTCTGAGGAAACATGAGCCTTGGAAAGGATGAAAGAGACAAAGGGCAAATTGAGGAAGCAAGGTGCCAAGGGGCTAGTGAGAAGAAATGTAATTAAAAACATGGATGCATAGATTAGCCATGGAACTAAGGAAGTAAGCTTGTCCTCTGCATTCTTAAATACACTAAATCAGTTGGCTACGTACATCTTCAAATCTCTGAAGCTATGTGTTCTGTTATTTTTTTCATGCTAGTGAAAGATTCCTGAGTAATACATGACAAAAACTTTCCATTTTCATGTATTGCAAATGAATTCCCTGAACTTTGGATGAAACAGACCTTTGTTTTAGGCTTGAAAAAGTGTGAATGGTCTAGGACTACCTGAGAAGAGATTATCTTGATTATTTAATTGATGTGGAAATGTATGTCACTGTGTGGCATACCATTTTCTCTCTGGAATCCTAGACTATACCAGTGGACAACAAGAGCTGAGCAGAATCCATACATTCCTTCCTCTGCTTCTTGGTTATGTATCCTTTTTCACAATGACTTACCTTCCTGTCATCTTGAATTGGCAGACAGATTGGCTACACCCAGAAGCTGTGGGCAAGCATAAACTCAGTCTCCAATAAGTAGCTTTTCTTGGGGCATTTTATCACAGCAATAGAAAAATAAGGTAAGGGAAACATATGTATGTGTTGCATTGTAGAAAACACTCTTCTACATAGATATGTAGAAAAGAAGAATTAAACAAATTTAACAAATAATGCTTAAACTTCTTGACAAGAGATAAGATAAACTTTAAGTAAAAAGAAAATGTCAACAAGAGATTTGTATATTTTAAATATAATTTTATGATTATATTATTATAGACTTTAAATATTAATCAATAAATTATATTCAACATACTTATATGCTTTCTTGAAAAAAGTAAAATATGAAGAAAAAAAAAGCCAACAACAACTACAAAAAAAAAAAAAAATCCCAAGAGGACCTTTTCTACAGGGTACACATAAAGATATTTGCTTCTCTCCATAAAGATTTTGTTTGTTTGTTTGTTTGAATCTACTTTCAATTAACAGTCAGTAATGACCACAATTTATCAGTGCCCTCGAGTTCTTACTGGTCTTGTTTGCCTGTAAATTGATTACTAATAATTTGTTTTTAAACAGAGAGTTATTTTTCACATTATTTTTGAAGGAAAATAGATATTCTTTGTGCATTTTTTAACCTTGATTCTTTACCTAAATGACTCAGTAGAACTCCTATTCAATAACAAACATATGAGTATATAAGTGTCATCTACATGTTAGAACTTATATATACATGTTAGAATTTATATATACATGTTAGAATTTATATATATATATAAACACATATATATTATATGTGTTTATGTACTCATATATATATATGAGTACATAAACACACACACACACACACACACACACACATACACACATTCAAAGTAACCTCTATGGGCTATAGTAGCATGCTATAAATTTCCTGAAATTAATTTTGTATGTCTTAGAAACCTCTTTGTTTCTTTGAGAAGCAGTAGAATTAAAAGTATACTGAAATAAAGATAAAGCTTATGGTTTATTTATTTTATTTTATTTAAAATACTAAAACTTTTCAAATGAATGAAAGATATTTTGTTTGAATATGGTGATAAAAAGTCATTTAAACTTGTGTCCTTTTATTTCGGTATGCTTCTCTTCTTTTAATGAAAATAGGTTCTTTTCTCTTACACTGTAGGCTGATTATAGTTTCTCCACCTTCTACTTCTTCCAATTCCTCCCCACCTCTGCTCTCCTTTGCATCTACTCTCTTTCTATCAAAAGAACACAACAGGCTTCTAAGAGATAAAAACCAAACATGACAAAACAAAATATAATAAAGTGATTCTCATGATTTTCTCTATGTCTATGATATGCCTCCTTTTCCTTTCTGATTTTATTACTTTAGATATTCTCTCTCTGCCTTTAGGTAGTTGAAAAATGGTTTATCTATTTAGTTGATTTCTTCAAAGGACCAATTCTTCATTTTATTGATTCTTTGTTTTGCTCTTTGTTTCTATTCTATCAATTGCAGCCCTGAATTGATTTCTTGTCTTGTCTTCCTCTTGAATATGATTACATCTTTTGTTGTAGAGCTTTCAGGTGTGCTGTTAATTTGTTAGATCTTTCTTTCCTATTTTATTTTCTGTTTTTCATTTTTCTTTTTGTGTAGTCTCTTAGTATTTGAACTTTCCTCTTAGCACCATTTTTTTTGTGTGTGTCCCATAAATTTGTACGCAGTGTATTCATTTTTATTCAATTCCAGAAACTCTTTTCTTCATTTCTTTATTGCTGTATTGAATCATTTTTTTTTTATCCAGTAATGAATTCCTCAGTTTCCATTAGTTCATAAGCTTTCTACTATTTCTGCCATGTTGGTATTGAGATAAGTAAGAAAGAGGAAGGTATATTCTTTTACATTTGGATAAAATATTTTGTAAATATTTGTTAGGTACATTTGGTTATACCATCTGTTAGCTTCAGCATTTCTCTGTTTAGTTCTTGTCTGGAAGATCTGTCTATTGGTGACGAATGGAATATTGAAGTTTCCCACTATCAGAGTATGAAGGCCAATATGTGCTATAAACTGTAGGAGTGTTTCTTTTACAAACTCGGGTGCCCTTGTGTTTGAGGCATAGAAAGTAAATAATGAAATGTCAACCTGATGGACTTTTCCTTAGATGAGTATGCTGTATTGTTTCCCATCTCTTTGATTAGTTTTGGTTTGAAGACTATTTCATTAGATATTAAAATGGCTACCCCAGCTTGCTTCTTAGGTTCATTTCTCTTATATATTTTTGCCTAACCCTTCACTCAGAGGTAAAATCTATCCTTGATTTTGAAGTGTAATTCTTGAACACAATAGAAGGAGGGTTCCTGTTTTTACATTCATTCTGCTACTCTGTGTCTTTTTATAGGGTCACTGAGACCACTGATACTGGCATATATTAATGACCTAGGATTCTTGATTCCTGTTATTTTTGTTGTGTTTGTTGGTGGTGCTGCCATTTGTATGAATGTGTTTGGGGTGGGTGGGGGCAGAGGGTGGGTGGGCAGAATGCCTTCTTTTGATTTTGCTGCTCTGAGATTATTTATTCCCTATGTTTTCATAGGTGTAGTTAACCGTCCTAGGTTGGAGTTTTCTTTCTAGCACTTTCCGTACAGTTCACTTTCAGTTCACTTTGTAGATACATAGTGTTTAATTTTGTCACTATCATGGAATATCTTATCTATGGTGATCAGACCTCTTGCTCATTCACTTATCTGGGTTGGCATCTCTGGTCTCTTAAATGCTGTAGCACATCTGTTCAGGCCCTTCTGGCTTTTAGAGTCTTCATTGAGATGTCAAGTACAACTCTGAATGTTCTTCCTCTATATGCTACTGGTCATTTTCCCTTGCTGCTTTTAACTTTTTTCCTTGTCCTGTTGGTTTAGCTTTTGATTATTATGAAGTAAGGGTTCTTTATTTTCTGGTCTAATACATTTGGTGTTCCATATGCTTTTTGTACCTTTATAGGCATTTTTTTCTTTAGTTTAGGAGATTTTTCTTCTATGATTTTGTGTGAAATATTTTTGGGCTTTTGAGCTAGGATCCTTCTTCCTTTACATTTATTATGTTTGTATTTATTCTTTTCATAGTGTCCCAGATTTCCCAGATGTTTTCTGTCAGGAGATTTTGTAGATTTAACATTATTTTAATTGAATCAATTTCTTATATCATGTCTTCAATACCTGAGATTCTCTTTTCTGTTTCTGGTTTTTTTTTTTTTTTCTTTTAATGAAGCTTGCCTCTTTAGTTCCTGTTTGAATCTAAATATCTAAATGTTCATTTCCATGACCCCTTGGTTTGGGTTTACTTTATTGATCTTATTTCCAATTTCAACTCTTGAATAATTTTACTTATAGTCTCATAATGTGTTTTTCTGGATTTCTTTAAAGGATTTATTCATTTCTTCTTTAAAGACCACTATTCATAAAGTCTGTTTTAACGTCTATTTTCTTGTGTTTCTGCTATGTTGGAATATTCAGGGCTTTCTGTAGTAGGATGTCCGAGTGCTAGCGGGGACATATTCCCCTGGCTGTTGTTAATTGTGTTTTTCATGCTGACATATCAGAATCTGGGTTTGGGATGATTAAACATCTAGGTGCTGATTTCTGGATTTGCCATTGTTGAGTGGGCACCTTTCTCCTTGGTTTCTGTTTCCTGTTTCCTTGCCCTTCTCAGGTTGTATGTTCATAAGGAATGCATGCTGGTGTTAGGGGCTCTGATATTGAAATGAGTTGGGGAAAGGAAAATTGGAGAAGAAAATCTGTGTGAATTACTGGGGATACGGACAGACAGGAAAGGGAAACAATAGCATGTTTTCTGCTACAGAGCTGGGAGATTGGATATCATGAGCAATAAGAGGTAGGTGGGTCTGATTTAAACCTACTTGTTACCCACGGAGGATCGGTACTTGGGTCACCAGGGTTTGTGTGATGAAGTTGGGATCTGGGACAAAGCAACATGTGGAGGGATGAAGGTTAGAAGGGGAAAGTCTATGGGACCCACAGGCGATAGGCGTACGGAGGATTCTAAGTTTGTTCTCGTACAGAGCTGAATGTGAACTGGGAAATTGGGTCTGGGGGAAACAGAAAGAGAGGTCAATGGGCAGCATACCTGTTTGGTTTTTTTGTTTGTTTGTTTGTGGCAGATTTCTTTATTTTCAATAGGGTGTGCCTGGTGGAGTTAGGGGCTGGGCAACAGTGAGCAATACAGGATAGAGGTGAGGAAGGGATAGTTTAGGGGATCCATAAGAGATGTGGGCTGTGGGGAGAGAAGACTGCAACTAATGTTCAGTTCCAGTGCTAGGGACAAGACTAGGGAATTGAATCTAAAAGAACCTCAATTTTATTTCCACCAGTTTTACAAAATAGGGTTAAAACTATTATTAATGATACTCATTGATTTACAAGTGATTTCTTTACTAAGTTTCAGTTTATAAGATGAAGTTTTGAAGTATGTTGTTTATTTTTCTATAAGCATAATGCAACAAATGTGTTTCTTTTACAACCACATACAGGAAATCTGTTCTGTAAACAGTCAAAATTATATTGTTGATAGCTGAGAAAAAGTAGAAAAGTCAGTATGAACACTTCAGGTCTTCAGAGATATGAGTACTGAATAATCCAAAGACATCTTACTCATTCATAGAAACATATTCAGATGTTATATTAAACATGGACTTTAATAGGTAAAGGTTACCTCTACTTTTTTTTCTGAAAAAAAAAAAGGAATACAACTGTGTATTTAATTGGGACTTTAAGATGCTTTAATATACTTAATATTGGAGTCAATATGGATTCTCTTCTTTAATCACTTACTATTAAGCCATTCAGAATGAATCAAAAGTCTACCTGCTTGTCTTTTTATCATTGTACAAAATGATTTCAAAAGAAAATAAAATAAAAATTATTTTATTTTACAATTACAAGAAATTACAAGAATCATTAATCTGTAGAAATTATTGTGTTATTTGACTTCTTGACACATGCAATTTCTGAGTATTTGATGAGCACTAAGAATGTTTGTGAATACTTATTAAGTTACCCTGTAAAAAGAGATGTGCACAGTTTTCCAGTAATGTTTTAGGTGTGATGGTTAACATACTGATGTTTGTGATCCAGTGTCCTAGTTTCATTACTTTTGCTGAAATAAAATATCCTAAACAAATAAACAAGCAAACAAAAACCAAAAAAAAAATTAACATAGTGAAAGAAAGGGTGTATTCATCTTAAATTCCAGGTTATATTCTGTGGGTTAAAATGGAGTCCCATGTCTGTCCCAGGGTTCGGGCTCCTAAGCGAGGCTGTATGAAGGAAGTCTGACTGTGTGGACCCCACACAGGCGCCAGGTGGGTGTCAGGCTGTGAGAAGCCACAGCACCCTGCTTTGGGTGTGGGGAAGCACAGTCTGAGGTCTCCGGGGAACTACTGGAATTGGTTCAGGGTCCCAGGACCTGCACCGAGACCGAGGATGACAGGTTCTCGGGCTCTTGGATATCCCTGATGCTTCTGTATGCCACAGAAGAGCAGGGAACAGAATAGGGGCCCACAGGTGGGCTCTGGCCCAGGACCTAAGGGAAAAGAGCAGGAGGGGGGAACTCTGACAGGTTCCCATGGGGAGGAGAGTCCTAAGCTTGCTCTGGTGGTGGGCTTGGCTTGGTTTGGCTGACAGCTGTGACTGGAAGGGCTGGGAGACCTTCTGGCAAAGAGGGGCTCCTTAGAGGAAGACCTGCACCGTTGCTCCAGCACTGTGGATCCCGATGAAAAGGGGCAAATGGTTTTAAGACATTTATTGTAGAAAGGCAAAGAGAGGGAGAGAGTATGGAAGTAGAGGCTGGCCATGGCCATGTGGAGAGATGGGGGAAAAGGAATGTGGAGAGAAAGGGGGCAAGGGAGCAAGAGGCAAGAGTAAGAGAGTAAGAACAAGAGAGTAAGAGAGGGAGGAGGGGACAAACAACCCCTTTTATAGTGGGCTGTGCCTATCTGGCTATTGCCAAATAACTGTGGGGAGGAGCTTGCCTAGCTGTTGCCAGGTTACTGTGGGGGTGGAGTCCAGACAGAATACCAGGGGCTTGGGTGGGGAGGGGGCGGTTTGCCCTACATGACTGATGGTAACAGAATTATGGAGCTGGAGCATCGTAAGCCTTGTGTCTGGTAGGATGGCAAACAGGCCTCTGTCCCTTGTAGAAACACCTGCTGGGTTTCCAGGGTTTAAATCTAGCTTGACCAGAAAACAAGCTGCTTTTCATGGTCCTACAATATTCTATCAAGTGGGGAAGGAAAGGCACACACTCAAGTAGCTAGTTATATGATATCACAGTTAAGAGCAGAGAGAAACAACTGGACCAGGCTGCTTGCTTGTTTCTCTCAGCTAGATTTCTCCTATCTTGCAGAGTTTAGGATCTCTGCTAAGGAATTCTGCTGCCAACAAGGGGCTAAATCAACTAACAGTCAAGACAATCCTACAGAAATACTCACAGACAACTTTGTCTAGAATATTCCTCAATTGTCACTCATTTTCCAGATGATTCTAAGTTAAAAGTTGATACCAACAGTGAGGGACACATGACTCAAACTCACAGGTTTGGATTTCAAATCCGTGTCATCATTAAAACTATTTCTCATAGAACAGAGGCAGTTTGCCTTCTGTACTTACCCAATGTTTGCATTTTTGTAACGTGATACCTCAAAGAGATTAGTTCTTCTTTGCCAGCAACAGCAAAAATCCACTAAAACGGTGGTTGCAAATCTCAGGAGAGATAATGGATGCCTCCTTTTGATAAATCTTCTCACCTCTTTTAAAATTCTCCTAAGCATACTTAATGTACTACAAAAAATTATATCATTTGACATATGTGTCAAATACAATATAAATATTATATATACTAACCATGAATAATAATTATGGGTTATAATAGTAATCAGTATATTACATTGATCAATACTATCATAGTAACCAATGAATAATCCAATGAGGGTAATTCAAGTACTAGTCAGAAATAACAAAAAAATAAATAAATAAAAAAAAAGAAGGAGGAAGAGAGGAAGAGAAGGAAAAAAACAAATGACAGTCAAAGCACAATTTGTTACTTTTAAGTGTGTGTGTGTCTGTGTGTGTTCATGTGTGAATGGATAGATACACAATACAAGTGATCAAGTGCTTAGAGGCCTAAAGTCAACCTTGGGTTCCATCTTCCTTCCTTCCTTCCTTCCTTCCTTCCTTCCTTCCTTCCTTCCTTCCTTCCCTCCGTCTCTCCTTTCCTTCCTTCTTTCTTTCTTTCTTTCTTTCTTTCTTTCTTTCTTTCTTTCTTTCTTTCTTTCTCTTTTTCTTTCTTTCTTTCACAGATCTCTACATATCCCTGGTTGTCATGTCTTGCTCTGTAGACCAGATTGGACTACACAGAAATCCACAAACCTCTAGCCCTCAGTGAAAATTGTATGCAACCCTTCTTGGCTTGGATATCCTTTATTTGATGAGGCTTTGTCTTACTGAACTTATGAGTTGCCAAATCTAGGTAGTCAAGTAGCCAGCTTACTTTTAGGGTCATCTGTAGGTGCCTTCCAAGCTCTAAGATAACTAGTTCCTTCCACAGGAACCTACTTTTTGATGTGGATTCTAAGGATAAGCACTCCAGTCTCTACAGATCCCCACATTTGCACAACAAGCACTTTATTCACTGAGCTAACTGCCCAGCCCACACACAATTTGTTATTTTACAAAGTTATAATGAATTAAACAAAACAATGAGTGGGTATGGAATTAGGGGTGAGAAGGAAATGTTCTATATTGTTTGAAATGCTTTTTGGTTTTTTGTTTGTTTGTTTGTTTGTTTTTATAATGAGAATAAAGATCTTAACCTGGGCTATATAAAGATTCCATGCCCTAGGTCTGACATGTATAAAATTTGCCATTTGCTGCCTTCTTGCACATCAGCTGCTATTTTGTCACACAACTTTAAGCCACAGTCCTTAGGGTCCAATTGTCTTTAGCTATGAAGTAAGTAGAATGGTAAATCAACATTTCGTAAAGTATGTATTTCATAACTCTCATTTTGGTATGCTAATTTTATATGAAAACATTGCTATGGTCAGTTTCAAATATATGCTTTAAACATAAGGCTAAAACACTGTTAAATAAGATTGTTTTTAACGAAAAACTCCTAAGAGACTGTTAACATGATAAAGAGTTGTAAATCTCTCAGGAACTGATACAACATACAATGTCCTTTGAAAATGAAGTTTCCTATATTTTCTCCTCCACTTTCTTCCCATCCCATTAGAGGAAGGGAGTTATGTTGTGAGGTTTAAACAAGATCTCCACCTTTCATTTTATTGCTGTATATTCTACTATTAACTTTTCCTGCAATGGAGTAAGTATCTGTTCACTCCATACAGGGTGTTGAAAACTATCCAAAGAGGTGATTCCACTGGAGTATAGTTTAGTAAACCAAGGCATTTATTAGAGTTACTTACAGGAAGATGGATGATTCCAAGGTTGTACATCATGGAAATGCCCACACCACAACCAAATGAGGAGGTTATATTCCTGCAGCTTCCTACCCAGTTTGCGCCAGAAAATACTTTGGAGAACCTCCTTTCCTGATCAATTTATTGATGCTTTCATAACCTTTAGAAATAACCTTGTGAGTCCTGACCCTTTCTTAGCTTTCTGGTCCCTGTAAGTTTCTTGAACTTCCTGAGTCATGAGCCTCCTTTTCCCTTCCAGGAAAGATTGTGTTCATTCAGAATACTATTGTAAAAAGCTACATATTAACTATACTATTCACTACAAAAAAATAGCTACATATCTTTCTAAACCATCTTATTAGAATCCTACATTTTGACAAAAAGTAGGAATCTACCTATAACAAAAGAACTCAATATTGAAGGACTTTCTATCATGAATATAATAAAGGTTACAATATATAATTTAATTTAACTTTTATTCTTCCCATCATTCCTATTAGTTGCACTATAAGTTCTAATTAAATCACAATTCTCTACAGTAATAGTGTTGAGATTTCAGCCTCTAAAAGAGTTTTTATTTTACAAAAGATAGAATATCGGTTTTCAGAATGAGCCAATGAAACGTTAGTTGGTTAAGTGCTGCATTCTGTCTTCATCTTTAAACTGAGAAACCTCAGTTTAAAGTGACAGGTGCACACAGGTTATGAGTAGATTCGTAGCCCCAGTGGTCACTGGTCTTATCATTAAGGAATACGTATACATGTCTCAGCTTGTCTTGTGTTGATGTGTGAATGAGATCTCTTTCATGTAAGAGATGTGGCAAAGAGCAGAGTGCTTGTCCCAGAGGTACCATTCATAGAGTACTTGCTTTCTCAATAGCCTCATTATTAGTTGGGTTTAACAACCAATCAGACAGGCTTTGCTTGGTTTGTCTTATACTCTGTAGTCACAGAAAAACCCACAGAAGAGATTTGGGTTTTTCTCATATTTTAACAAATTTCCATCAATTATTGTACTTATCAGAAGATTTAAAAGAAATGATTCTTCACCACACAACAACTGTAAACCAATTGGGTGAGGGGTTAGGTTTTCTTTTTGGTTTGGTTTCATGTCACTATTTATAGACAGAATGTTCATTCAACAAGGATCCTAATGAATTCATGGAAGGTTCCAGTCTCAGAAAATAACATGGTTCTCCACCTACATAATAAAAATTGTTTTCTAGATTATCATTCCACATAGAAGTTTATATATGATCAGATTTAGATATCAGAACTGATCTGAGTCTCTGCATTAGCCAGACATTTTTTTTTTTTTAGGACAGGGAAGGACACATGTTTTTCAAGCAGTATTGGGAGTAATTAGGCAATCCTAGCATCTTTATACATTGTCTATTTCCTACTTGTTCAGTTGGTTATCAATGGTGGTTCTAATGCTTTACATGCATTAATTTGGTAGAACATTCCTGAAACATCTGAATTTTCAAATTTTCATCATTTGTCCCAGGGAAAAAACACATTTTAGAATGTTGTATTTTGGGGGTAGAGAGATGGCTCAGCGATTCAGAACACTGGCTACTCTTCCAGAGGTCGTGAATTCAATTCCCAGAATCCACATGGTGCTCACAACATGTATAATTGGATCCAGTGCCCTCTCTTGGTGTGTCAGAAACAGCGTGCTCATTATACAAAAATAAATAAATCTTGAAGAAGAAGAAAAAAAAAAAAAGAATGAGATGTGGATGCTTTGAGCCAATCATCAGACTGAGCTCAGGGACCCTGATGGTAGAACTGTAGGAGCGGAGGGGCATTGCAACCCCATAGGAAAAACAACATTGGCTGGTCAGACCACACAGTGCTCTCAGAGACTAGGTCATCAACCTAGGAGTGTATAGGGGGTTGCTGGAGCAGTGGGGCAGAAGAAGATGGGTGGGAACACCATCATAGAGACAAAGAGGAGGGAGTAGAGGGCAGATGTGAGATGGGGGTTTGTGGAGGGGTAACCAGGAAGTGGAATATAATTTGAGATATAAACAAATGGAATGATTTTTTTTTTCTTGGATATTTTATTTATTTCATTTCAAATGTTTTCCCCTTTCCAGATCTCCCCTTTGGAAACCCCCTATCTCATTCCCCTTTCGCCTGCCTCTATGAGAGTGCTCAACCACCCACCCACTCCCATCCTCCTGCCCTGGTATTCCCCTACACTGGGGTGTTGAACATCCTCAGACCCAATGCCTCCTATCAGATTAAGGCTGGTCTTCAATAGCAACAAAGATACCAGAAAGCTCACATATACATGGATGCTGAACAACGCTCTACTCAATGATAACTTGGTCAAGGAAAACATAAAGAAAGAAATTAAAGACTTTTTATAATTTAATGAAAATGAAGGTACAACATAACCAAACTTATGGGACATAAATGGAATGATTAATTAAAAAAGAAAAAAAGAGAAAGATTTAAAAAAATGTTGTGTTTTTAAAATGAAAGATTCAAAGCAAATTGGCAATTATGTTTTCTTCACATACACAGCTTAAGTTGTTATCGTTTCCCTCATTCCATATTTTGAAAATTAATAAGTGTCAGGTTTTAAATGATGTCAAAAATGGGGAAGCTCCCTAGTCTGGATTGCAAACATGACCATTACATTCCATGGCCTCCACAGTTCTCTATGAATTGGCATTGGTTTCTGAGTATTCATAATTTTTTACAATTCATAATAGTTTACAATTTCAATTGTAACTAATTAGTATCTCTTCATTCTGCAGAACGCCAGAATTTAGGGAATTTTGCCTTAAACCTAAATTTTTCTTTGGTTAACCATTTTGGGTCTTTTTTTCCTTTTAATTTATATAAAATATAATTTTGTGAGAAGGCATGCTTTTTACATTAAAAAGAGGATTTTTTTTAAAAATGTACACCTAGTTTGAAAAGACTAATTTTGAGATCCATTTAACTGAAAGCAGGATAATTACAGAAAATTAAAAGTTAACAGCAAACACTCTTGAAATAAATTTAGTTGCATGGAATCTGTTCTTAATAAGTTAAATGTTGATGGCAAGTTTTGACTTCACACAGACACACTAGCTTTTCTTACTTCCCGTTGTTGGCAATAAAGAATGAAGGTACTTTAAATACTCTTAGTAAAAACTACATTTATTTAAATTTCTGTGTCTGTGATTCCTTGAACTTTGAACTAGGAATAGTTGTACCTTCCGTGTCCCCTGGGAACTGAATTCCAGTCTTCTGCAGTAGCATTAAGTGTTCTAAATTGCTAACCCATCTCTACAGCCATCTACATACTCTGGCTGTATCTGTACTGGGCCTGAACATCTCCCAGTGGAAGAGAACCCTTTGTTTGTGGTTGAGATCTGGAAAGGTTCACTGTTGCCATGTGACTTTTCTATTCCCCTCTGGCATGACAGTTTGGGGAGATAATTCCTTCCTTACAACACTCCGTTTTATGATGGATTGTTCTGGAAAGTGGTAACGCTCTTGTTACACTGGATCTCTTGTTTCATATCACAGCCATTCACACTTTAGTACTAAAAGAATAACAAATATGAACGGATAAAGCCATTCCCTGGTAGGATTAGACTGTTAGGAACGACAGTCTCTGCAGTTAAAGATTCTTCAACATCTGTTAGAACGGGCAGTGCTGTGTAGAGAGGTTCGTTTCTATATCTCATTTTGGATTGATGTACACGCACCTTTATATCCTTCAGTTCAATATAACATTTAGCCTCTCATGTTCTCAGTTTAAGCTACAGGGAATTCAAAGATATTTCAAAGTGTAATTATACCAATCTGCATATAAAAGGCTATATGTCCTACAGAGGGTTTTATAGAAAAGTGAGGGCTTTCAAAGAAGAAAATTAGAAGTAATTCCCACAACTGAAAGTCACCAGAGTTAATGCATATTTCATTAGATGAGAACATTTTTATTTTTTATGCCAATATATTAATCCAGAAAGTGGTGGGGGATTGTGGTGTGTGTGTGTGTGTGTGTGTGTGTGTGTGTGTGTGTAAAGTGATAAGGAGTAAAATTGAAGTGACAGTTGAAGAGCAAAGCAAAGAAACACGGCAAGTGCACATCATATATGTTGTTTGGAAAAATAGCCACATCACATGAGAGAAGTCAACGCTCATATTACTATAGCAGACAATGAGTTTCTCAATTATCTATTGTATTAGCTATCTAGGGTTGCTAAAGGAGACTCCCAAGAAGAGAGCAGCATAATCCTGCCATATTTATCTCACAGTTTGTGTGGTTTGGAATTAGTGCAGCTCAGTTAGTGCCTGGCTGAAGTCTCTCAGATTTGCAGTCTAGCTGTTGGCTGGGGCGGGCGCAGTCTCCTCGGAAAGCTCAAGTTGAGAATCGGCTTCTGAGCTCAGTCATGTGGTTGTTTGCTTGCCTCCATCTTTCGTTAAATGAGCCTCTCCACGCAGCTGCATCCACAGCATTTCTGCAAACAGAACAGAAACAAGAAAACAGTGTACACGGGCTTCTCAGAAAGGAAACCTTGGATGCTGTTCTACCCTGACTTCACAGGGGAGTCCCCTGCCCGCTCTCTCCCATGGGGATTTCTCAAAAGGAGTTTCTTATATTGCACCCCCATTCAGGAGAATGCGTTGAATGACAGAGTCTGTCTCCCTTCACTCCTATGTTCATGCAACGTCATTTATAGCCTTTTAAAAATGCAAATGAGCTTTTAAGATAGAAGTCCTATGAAGATTTTCAAACTGAAGGAACGTATAGTTTTTAAACAAACTCCTCAGCTATGTTTTCAAGGATATTGCTTTTCAAATTAAACTTTTTTAATTCAGAAAGATTTTTACACTTAAAAGTGAAAAAGTGATATGATTTAAAAAAAAAATATCCTTTGAGGCTCCCCTCAAAGGGAGAATTAGCATTTAAGAAACCTCACAAATATAATTGTGTGATTCTAAACCTAACAAAGTGCTTAGCAGAAAACTTGAGCAGCATATGGTTATCCTAGTCCCAAACAGTAAACTGTGTCTGCATGTGCCAATTCTTAATTACCAGCTCATTAACACGCAGGTGTCAATTGCTGGTGGCAAAGGCAATACCCACATGGCCTAGTTTCTGTCATGCACAGTGTAATTAAATTGACCTCCAGTGCTGAAGCTTGCTAGTTTCCTGATACTATTTAGGCACTAATTCAGGTCCTAATCAAATTAAAACAAAATGGCAAATAAACCAATGTAATAAAAGAAAATAATGCTATTTTATGCTATTTTTTAAAAACTGACTCTTCATGTGGAAACATAACCTTAAAAAGAATTCTCTAAATAGTTACTGGAGCTAGATAGAACAAACAACAATGTACATCATGTATATTGGAGGTCCACAAGCCCAATGCACATTCAATAAGGGTAAAGTTTTTGAAGAAAAAAAAAAAAGAAAAAAATTATTCTAAAAGTGACATTTAAGCAAATGAATGGTATTTGGTGTGATTTTTGTGGTTGCTTTATTATGAAAAAAAATACATTGATTACATTTGCAGTTCTGATCATTAATTCAAAATATGATTCGTCCTCAAACATATTAACTCTTTCCAGCAGAGACATAGTAATAATCAAATTACATTAATAGGGATTTTACATGTAAGATTTTCTAGCTATGTAGTTATAACCCTCAAAGCCATGATTATCCTCTGATGGTCTTCTATGAGTACCACATGGGTTTGCTCCCTACGTGGAAACTTCATTTTCAAGCTTCTCATTAAAGAAAGAGAAGAGGTCAAGTTTTATACTAATTTTTCTTCCTCTTAAAGGTTTTTAGTGGAAAAAAGTCAACATACTAGAAGCAATAAAAGAAGTGTGAAAAAGCATTTCTTACATTTGGGGAATGTTTAAGCACCATGGGGTGTGCCTGACATCATAATATTGACAACATTTATTTTTCAGTGACAACAGGAGTGGGAGAAAAATCGAAAATTAATTCCACAGAAAATTCTAAAGCCTCAAAAAGTGATCCAGCAAATTAGCTGAGGAACAAGAGTGAAACTAAGCCACAAGCAGGATTTTAAAATGCCATCAAGAAGTCATTAGATGCACAGATGCCCCTATCTACCTGCACAGGTATTTGATACAGTATTCACTCTAGCTAGAATTGAGGTTTGTCCTCTTGGAAGTTAACACAGACAGTGTTTAGATTGGAAGACAGCAGGCAGAGTTTAATGTCTGGTCTTCATACTAGAAAAGTCTAAGATTTTAGTCTTCTAAGTTTCGTTTCCTGATTAACTTTCAGAGTCCAAGTACCCAGGATTATGTATGCCTTTAGGCAGAAGATACGAAAAATATTTCTTTTGAACAGCTAACAAGGAAAAATATACCTAAAGACTGTAACATAGATTCTCTAATTAAATGATTTGTCTAAATGACTCTAAATAACTATATAACCAATAAACACTTCTCACCAACAGTTTACCATTCAAATTTTATTATAAAGATAATCAATTGATGCATTTCTATCTTTCTGCTTGGAATTATATTGTAAATCTTATATGTGGAAGGAAAACCTGTACCATTGTGCTGCCTTTATTTATATAGCATTTTTACCATAGTTCTAAGAAATAGACACTACTCCTTGAGGTGTCTTTCATCCATACATTGAGTTCAAATTTTGTTGTAATGATAGTGATGCATTTTTATTCTATCTTATTGAAATGACGTTGGAAAGTCTTAATTTGTGCCAGGAAAATTTGTACCATTGCGTTCCTCAATTTATGTAATCTTTTTATATCAATTCCAAGAAAGAGAGACTATTGATTAACATGTCTCTCATCTCAGCCATTCAAGTGAATGGAGAACAATATAAAATGTAGGAAAAGAGTTGAAATGACTGTCTTGAGGAATATAAAAGAAAACTTCTTAAAATTAATATTATAAATGTAACAATAAATTGTTAAGCCCAAAGGGAGATTGACTGGTAAAGATCTTAGAAGATAGAAATATTAAAAAGATTAGAAGATAAATACTTAATAAACAAAACTAATATTTTCTTAGAAAACAGACTTTGAAACTAAGTTTAAAAAAAAAAAAAAGCAGCAGTTAGTAGAGAAAGTACCTTAAGTGATAAGGTACCTGTGATGAAGGAAAGTAAACAAAAATAAATAATAATTGAAGAAATTCTTTAAATTCCAAAAGAAAGGCTCATTTGATGGTTCAGAGAATTTACCACAGGCCTTTAACATAAATTTAAATAGATATACCTCAAATTATATTATGAGCTTTCACAAATTGATAATAAAGTGATTATTCCATACATTTACAAAGATGTTAGAGGACCTTTAGAAAGTCATGATTTATCAAAACTTTATGTTCTGGAAAACAGCATTTTGACCCTTCTCAAACAATCTAAGAATGGAGAATTAATCATGGCAGGTAGCACCAGTTCTCAGATAGCCTGATGACTGATTGTTCAGGGCAGCTTAGTAGCTCTGTCTTCATGCTATCTGACTCAAATGGTTCTTCTCACTTCCAAAAAATTTTATCCTAGTTACCATTAACTATCAAAAAAGCTAAGAGTTACATGAGAAGAGAATCTCAGTTGAGGTATTGCCTATATCAGATTGGACCATGGGTGTGTCTGTGGGAACTGTCTTTATTGTTATTGATAAAAAAGTGGCAAAGCCCATTGTCGAGGCACTACTCTTAAGGAGGTGTTGCTGGGTTAAGCTAGCCAAGGTGAGTGTGTAATCAAGCAAGCATCATTCTTCCATGCTTTTGCCATCGAATTCTGCTTTGAGTTCTTGCCCTGACTTCTCCAAGTGATATACTGAGAGTTCAAAGTGTTAGCCACAGAAATTCTAGGACAGGTAGCAGAAGTCTAAACCCAAAGCCTAGCCTTACATGTCTAGAAATGCCAATCACATGTGTGGATAGACCATTCTTAAGTAATGTTACAGACAAGATGGACTATGGACAACTGTTCTCCAGCTTCTCCCATGACTACATTTTCCTAAGATGTGATTGAGTCTATGTGTGAGGACTAGCGACCTCACCCTGGGCAGTATGCATACCTATCATTCACTTCTGACTGACCTATATCCCCAGGCCATTCAGCCATGTTTTCAAATAAAGATGTCTTCCTTGTTTCAGTCTCATGTACCTCACAACAGCAGGCCTGTTATGCACCTGGAAGCTGTATTTGATTCCTGTAAAAATAATATCTGGGCTTGGATATGATTACAGTGAACAGCTTGCTATTGGTTCGGCCACAATTCAATAATACAAGATGATGGATATCACTATCCATACCATATGAAACACTTTTCAAACATGTATTTTTGAGAGTGACAATGACATTTATTTAATTTCTCAAAATAGACTATGCTAAGTTGTATTTGTGACTAAGTGGTGTGGGCAGGTCTATGTGCACATGTGTGAATGTAGGCACTGTAAGTCAGCATGGATTGTCTTCTATCTTTTTCCAACTTACATTTTTTTGTGACAAAGGCTCTGACTGAATCTATAACTTCTAAATTTAGTTAACCTTGCTGGCCAGTTAGCCCTAGGGAGTATTCTGTAATTTCTTACACGGTGTTGGGACTATAGATGTGCACCCTTTCTCCTGTCTTAGTGCTGGGAATGTGTCACAGGTACTTACAGACTGAGCCATCCCCTTTGACTCAACAATGTTGAGCTCTTGAGTAGAGCCCCAATCAAATTTCATGTTCCTCTAGTTTCTAGACAGTCCGTTTAAATGGGATAAATTATGACTTCTTTAGGGTAGGTCCACTCAAGCTTCAGAGTGAAAGGCAAATCCTACTTTGTTAGAGTTATAGTCATATAAATCCCCACTCCTTGTGGTTTACATTGCCTAAACTAGTGACACACATCTTACAGTTTTCTTTGTTGTCACTGCCAGAGAACACTCATCAAATGCATGTTTTTCAAAAGTGGGTATCAACCTATGTCTCCTTCCACTTGGTCATGTATCTATGTTCCATCCTATTCAGGCATTGCTGCTTTTTAGAAATCTCAGCTTATCTTCAAATTATAAAATCACGTCAAAGTTTTAAAGATCTTACTGTGAAATAAGAGTTGTGAGACTCCATAACTGGCATGTTCAGGGGACTTTCAACAGAACTGTGTCATTATTACCTACTCTTGATGACTAGAACCTAGCCAAATAAGTTGTTGTTGTTGTGTTGTTTTGTTTTGTTTGTTTCCATCAGATAGGACTGGGCAAAACTGTTTCTTCTTGCTCACAAGTAGAATTGACAACAATGTCTTGCTCATCTGATTTTCTGTTCCTGGATGTAATCTCAGTGACACTCAGTGTGCTGTTTAGTGCCTGCTCACATGTGACTTCTTTCTGCCTTTCTCCTCTGTCTATCCAAAATTAGGTAAATGTCTTACCTGTTCCTCTAATCTGAGGTTAGCGCTTCTTAACTAACTAATGTCATGAATGCTTGGCAATTTCAAGAATCCTCTCCACCTCTTCTTCTTTTTTTATTTTTTTGTGTGTGTATTTCATTAAATCAATTGAACTACATTAAGCTGGCATGCATAGAGGCTATGGCCAATATTAAAACCTTCTAGTTTAGAGAATAGCTCACTGAGGCACAGTATATTTACAAGGAAGTAAAATAACAGGATGGTCTAAGGGTGTGGTTCTCAACTTGGGGGTCACAACCCCCACAAGAATGTACACCAGATTTTACTTTGCAATTCAAAACAGTAACAAAAGTGCAACTGTGTAGCAGCAAGGAAGGAATTTTATGATTAGGGATCACCACAGCATGAGGACCTGTATAAAGGGTCACAGCATCAGGCAAGGTGAGAACTGCTGTAAAGTGAAGGTAAAACACTGAATCTTTCAAGGATGCTTCTTAAGCCCAGGTAGTATGCAATTCAAAATAACTTCAGGGATTTCCCTAAACTGAAAAGATTCAAAGGGTTCCATGCTCCCTAAGAGTGTGTAAGTAGCAGGCCCTGCTGAGCATCATTCTCAGGTAAATTGAGCTTCCTGAAACAAACAGAGACCCACCCCCTCCAGACCCAGAAAAGCCTAGAAGAAGCCAAGACCAAGGGAACTTCATGTTGCTCTTAATGAGTCAATAAATGCTTTCTCTATCTCTTTTCACACACACACACACACACACACACACACACACACACACACACACACACACCACACACACACACACACACACTCCTTTCTGATTTGAAGTTACTTGGTATGTTGTAATGTCTGCTATCTTCCTATAGTTCTTGTAGGTACTTTTATAAGTGATAGTAGTTTTCAAATAATATCAAAAGAAATCATCAGTCTTTGAGTTATTTCATGGTGTCAAAACCCTAGGGCAGTGTAGTTAGTTATAGGGAAAAACTATTGAATACATTTGTAATTTGAGGTTCAAAAGAATAACTCTGTGCTTGCTAAAAATCCCCCTACATCACCAATTACCTACACTTTTAAGAGAAATGGAATGATGGAGATATTTAAATTTAGCTATTTGTTACATTGTTGATTGTATTTTTAAAATATGAAGATAGAATCTTTCACTGGACTAGAAAGATGGCTCAGAGGCTAAGAATACTTGTTATTTAAATTTGGTTACCAACATCCACATAAAAAAGAAAATCACAACTGCCTGTAACTACAGCTCCATGCAATCCAAAGCCCTCTTCTGGTCTTCTCAGGAACTGGAAAAAACATGGTGTATTTTCACACAAAACACACATGCATATGTATAAATAAGATAAAAATCAATTTTTTTAAAAAAGGGAGAAATACAATTTCACTTGAGAACAGAGCTTACTTTCTGGCTTCTGTATTCCCCCACATGAATGCCTCTGTCTGTCTTTGTCCTGCCTCTTGTAGTACAGGGAAAAGTTACTTTCAAACGGGAAGTGAAAGAAAAGAACAAGGATTCTCCTTCACTTAACCTGAGTGCCATGTGAAGACAGGGTCCTTTGTCTCCAAAGTCTAGTTAAGGAATTCTAGAATAATCATCCAAGGAAAATAAAAGGACGAAATATCACACACTTATCACCATCCACAGGATGATCCCACTTAAATTTCCACATGAATTAATAAATCCTTTAAAATGGAAATGCTCCTTTGAAAGCATCAATTTGATTACTGATTGGTATGGATTGCATTCTTTTAATTGGGGAATATAAAGGAATTTACTAAATTCAAAAGAATAAGATAATTCTAGAAATGTTTTAAACATCAAAGGGTAACACTAAGGAAGCGAGCTCTCTCTCACCAGGCAGAGACCTCCAATTAGAACCATTAAACAGTCCGATTGCACTGAGCACATCCTGAAGGCTGCCTCAAGTAATTTTCAAAGTGAACAGAAGACATGTAAAAATGATACTTATGTGCAAGAAAGATCCCATCAAATGTACAGTACTCCCAACAAATATTCAGAAAGGCCATTGGCATCAAAGGTGTAGTTATGGCACATTCAGATTTCTGCATTTTTCAATCATAGAAATAAATTATTCTGTTAGAGTTGCTGAGGAAGCTGTCCTCTGGTAGGGATGAGTTTATTTCCTGCTCTGCATTCTGCATGCAAACGGAGTGACAGAGCTGGTGAATGGGGACTCAAAGAAGTGTAGACTCACCTTCAGGATTTGAAATGATCTTTGCTTAACTACAACTCTCCAGTAGGCTGGGATGTTTTTCATGTATAGATTGTGTTCTTCAGTGTTTAAAATCAATGATGGTGATAAAGTGATTGAAATGATAATAATAAACGGATGCTAATCGTAACAATGTACCTATAGTTAACCAAAAGGAGCTCAGTTAATTCTCAGAAAAAGTCCTATAATTAGCAATACTTATCTAGATTGCACAGTTATTATCACAGTGAAGCAACTTTTCAAAATATCTTCCTTCACTTTCTGCCACATGAAATTGTTTAAATTAGAAACAGAGATCATATCATTCAATATGTTGCAAACATTTTGGGGAATGATCATCAGAAAAATGGTGTTTCACAGGGTACCCCATTTCACACACACACACACACACACACACACACACACACACACACGCGCGCGCGCGCGCGTGTGTGTGTGTGTGTGTGTGTAATTTTTAAAAGTAAAGTATTTTCTTATATATGAAGGATGTTCTTTGATACTGTTCTAGTTCTATTTTCTTAATGTGATTATTGTGCTTTATATATTTTTCAGGTTAATATCTATTCTAAGTCATTCTCAGCATTCATTGACTATTTCAATCACTTAATTTCCATCGTTTCACCATTATACATTTTCTTTTCATTTGTTTGCATTCTTATTCAAATTAGAATTTTTGTGAAAGAATATAAAAATCCTTATAACTTGTGATGGCCAAAACTAGGTGAGTAAGTAGAATTTTGTTTTACCTTTATGATGTATTTAATTTTATTTAAAAACTGTTGCTATGGTTGTCAGAAAGAATGACAACAGTGATAAGAAGGAATATAGGCAAAGCATAATTATTACTTTTTATGGAGAATTATCATCTCAGTTCATCCTTTCTATAGAAAAGAAGTTCAAAGACAAACAAATGCCTAGCCCTTTCTTTGCTGTCTGATAAGATGAAGCTTTTAATTTGAGTGTGTGCAGGTTGAACTAATGAAAAGTACTTGTACTGATCACACAGGAGAATAAAAAGTACATTGTTTCTATCTTTGGCTCCTTGAAAACAAAGTTTCTATAGATGATTTTGACATTATATAAGATGCTCCTCTCCTGTCATTCATAGTCTCTTTTCTGAAAATGACACAGACTTGACTTTTTTTCTTGTGTTTCCCATGAACATTGATTATGAAGTGATGGTTTTTCTCATTTTAGAGAGTGTTTACCTTATCGTTTGCAAACACTCACATTTTATGTGCAATTTATTTATGTGTTAACATTTGTGATATTACTTTAAAAGTTTTAAGTTAAAATAATCCAGCACTAATTGGAAAAATGTTGACTTAAAAGATTTGTTGGGGGTAATCCTGAGATTCACGTGGAATTGAATGCGGACATTCAATCTGTAAACACAAAAAATTCTTCAAAGTTTCCCATATGCTATTTCAAGTGATACACATTTTTGAGCAGATATCCCTTCGACCTGTGATATTAAGACTAAATTTACTGAAATTACTCTGTCAGCATCCGCCATTTCTATACATAGGGCCACGTTAACCACTGGTGATTTTATTCAAAGCTCCCGTGACGTCAGTGGAAGATCCATGCATGGAAAGATGGTGTGATATGTATCCTAGTTTTATTTATTTTGTATGTATACAGCAGTATAAAATAATATATTACATTTACACACATTTTACTTATGTATGATTATAGCATTCACAGTAACAACACTGCAATTAAGACTGAAACTCATGTGTTAGAATACCCTGTTTTCACTCACAGATAATTGTATCAGACATGTCCACAGAACTGAAGCTCGCTGCTCACATTCAGCTCAAGGACATACAGATGT